>NW_028270174.1:12277971-12584757 GCF_037043375.1 Chiloscyllium plagiosum
CTCACCTCAAACACCATGATCCCTCACCTTACTCAGCAATCTCCCATGAGACACCTTATCAAAGGCCTTTTCGAAACCTAGGTAGATAACATTTACTGGGTTTCGAGGCCACCATGTTAAATGTCTTCAAGGCAGAGATTGATAAATTCTGAATCTCGCAAGGAATTAAGGGATATGGAGAGCGTGCTGGCAAGTGGCATTGAAATGCCCATCAGCCACGATTGAATGACGGAGTGGACTCAATGGACCGAGTGGCCTTACTTCCACTCCTATGTCTTATGGTCTAATATTAATAATTATTAATTTCTGTTCAAGTTATAAACTTGGTGTCTGATATCTATTATTTTTAAAGTCTGCTTAGGAACAAGTGGGCAATCTTGAGGGTCATTGAATATTTTAATTTCACTCTGTTGCAAATCCAGTGTTAGCGAGTCTGAACTGGTCTGGTTTCCTATTCCTGCATCCAAACAGAGCTAAGAGAATGCAAGGACTGCAGACGCTGGAGAATCAGAGTTGAAAAGCACAGTAGGTCAGGCAACATCCGAGTTGAACTTTCCCACTTAAGCCCTTATCATCTCTGACTCCTCCCATCCTTTCCTGAACTTACCAATCTGTATCTCCAGCGATTGAATCAACACAGACGTCTATTTCAAAACCACCAACTCCCACAGCTACCTTGAAAAAGCCCCAAGCCTGCACTGCCCGATTCTACCTCTTACCCAAAATCAACAATCGTGACTGCCCTGGTCGACCTATTGTCTCCGCCTGCTTGTGCCCCACTTAAGTCATCTCCTCATATCTTGACTCTGTCCTGTCGCCTTTGGTCCAGGAACACTCCACAGCCTCCATGACTTTCGATTCCCCAGCCACCAACACCTCTTCTTCACCATCGACGTCCAGTCCCTATACACGTCCATCCCCCATGGCAAAGGCCTCCAAGCTCTCTTTTCTTCCTCTCCTGTCGACCTAACGAGTCCCCCTTCATTGATACACTCATTCAATTGGTGGAAGTGGTCCTCACCCTCAACAACGTTTCCTTCAAATCTTCCACTTCCAATAGACCAGAGGGGTAGCCAGGGGTATCCACATGGGCCCCAGCAATGCCCGCCTCCTCGTTGGGTATGTAGAACCGTCCATCTTCTGAAGTTACACTGGCACCATTCCCCACCTTTTCTTCCGCTACATCAATGATTATACTCGCACTGCTCGTGCTCCCAAAAACAAGTTGACTGGTTCATTAACTTCACTAACAGCTTCCACTCTGACCTCAAGTTCACATGGACCATCTCTGACACCTCCCTCCCCTTCCTGGACCACTCTGTCTCCATCTCCGGCAATTGACTCAACACGGACATCTACGTCAAACCCACCGACTCCCACAGCAACCTTGACTACACCTCCTCCCACCCCCACCCTGTAAAAATGCAATCCTTTACTCCCAATTCCTCCACCTCCACCATATCTGCTCCCAGGAGGAGCAATCCCACTCCAGGACAGATTGTAACCAAATTACCCCGTATAAGCATCCACAGAGGGAAAAAAACGGATAGAATCTGGCTATATAAACACTTTGACAACAAAAGCATGTACTTTGGTAGACATTTTTTGATTATGAACTCAACTCGTGTCTCCGTGAATCCTACACCGTTTTCAAAGCACAAATGAGACGTGGAATATGGTGGAGGAATTGGGAGTAAAGGATTGCATTTTTACAGGGTGGGGGTGGGAGGAGGTGTAGTCAAGGTTGCTGTGGGAGTCGGTGGGTTTGACGTAGATGTCCGTGTTGAGTCAATTGCCGGAGATGGAGACAGAGAGGTCCCGGAAGGGGAGGGAGGTGTCAGGGAACATCTCTGGGACACATGCACCAAGCAACCCCACTGCCCTTCAACTCCCCCTCCCACAAGGACATGCAAGTCCTGGGGTGCCTCTACCGTTAAATCAAAGCCACCCACCAACTTGAGGAAGAATGACTTATCTGCCTTGGGACCCTTCAACCACGGCATCAACATGGACTTCTCTAGTTTCCATATTTCCCCTCCCTCCCACCTCATGCCTGACCTGCTGTGCGTTTCCAGCACCACTCTAATCTTGACATCTTCCTTCCCATCTATCTGCTCCAGCTTCCCCAATGACTTATCACACTCTTTACATCCCGCCCCACCCCCTATTTATCTCTCATCCACCTTCCCTCTCCACGTTCCTAATGATGGGCTTATGCCCGAATCGTAAGCTTTCCTGCTCCTCGGATGTTGTCCCGACTTGCTGTGCTTTTCCAGCGTCACCCTTTTCGACTCCTGACAGCTCTCGGATGAAGACGATTGCGCCCATTTCGAGCAATTCTGATGACCTTCCTCATCTTTCTCTCCAGACGCTGTTGATCGTCGCAGAAAATGTTGAAAACAATGTAATGACGTGCCATTTGATCTCATGTTCTGGAAGCATCAGAGCCGCGTCTCGTTCATATGCATAACGAGCCTTCTAACCACATTTAACCCTCCTGAACAAACATGTTTTTGGTGAAACATGTTTTTGGTTCAACCCAGCATTCGTGTTTCATAAGACATTTATACTTCTCTCTGCCGTACTGGCTCGTTAAAATGCCAGGACTTTTGTTTCAAACTTATTAATCTCAACATTTTAAGGCTGCTTTATTTTAATTTTTAATACTGGTTCAGTCGACCTTCCCAAGTTGGTATTCTGCACATTTTGACCTACAGCATCTGAAGGTTAGCCGTTTTGTTTTAGTCTGAGGTTTCGTGATGCAATGCAGGCAACGTTCCGCAAGCATGGTTATGTTATTGGTTGTAGAATTGACGAATTGCATTGAGAGCGTGGTTACAACGCCCCATTGAGAGAGAGAGACACACAAGCGGATCGTTTGCATGACTCAGACAATCCCAACAGCGTAACATTGTCACAGCTGGGGCATGACTTTCCTCCAGATCGTTCAGTACGACTTCTCCCCACCGGAATAAACAGCGATCGCGCGAAAGGGAGAAGGTAAATCTTTAACAAAATACTTTGCAAGCCAATTGCAGAGGAAGACACGTCGTGAGGGAAAAGGGTAGATGGGGGATTTTCAGGATTTTGCAGGTTTTGACTGTGCAGTAACTACATCCATTTTTATTTTGCTTTGATTCGCACATATTACTGATGCGATTTCAATGAAATTACAGTTTGCAGTTCAGATTTGCAATGGTCGGAGTTGGTTGTTGCACTTGGCTGCAAAGCTCTCTCGCCCCCTAACCCTGCACTCGCCGTCTCCCGGGGCGACCGCTGCCCGGGGACTACCATTGATTTAAAAAAAAGAGACCGGCCTGCTGCCCGCCAAAGGCCCATTGGCGCATCCGGCCGTCAGTCACAGCCTATCCTCGACTTCTCGGCCAAGACGAACGGACGGCAGCTCGAGAGTCCTTGTCGTTATTTCGCTACTCTTTTGGTTTCGTTCTCCTCCCTTCGTTTTATCCAGGCCGTGAGCGATTTTTTCTTTTTAACGATCGGACCTGCTCCGTCGCGGTCTCGAGAGCTCGCCTCACCTTCACCGCCACCTCCGCCGCTGCACCATTGGCTGGCTCTCGGTGGGTTCGGTCTGTGATTGGACGACGCCGGTGTCAGTGGACACTGCCCCCCCCCCGGGTCCCGCCTCCTCATTCTCCCTCCGCGGTCCGCATCCTGAGGAGGAGGTGCGCGAGCCCGGGACCCCAAACCGTCACTGGCGGATGGTGCTGAGGGGAGAGTCGGGCGGTGGGGAGAGAGAGAGAGAGAGAGAGCGCGCGCGACCCCGGGGGTAGGAACGATAGGAGAGACCTGGGGGAATGGCTGGAGAGAGAAATACTGATATTTGTGGGTACATTTCCCGAGAGGAAATTGTCTGGTTTAACCTCCTTCTCCCCCACCCACACCAAATTATTTCTCACACCTTCCTTCCCCCACCACCCAAAATCCCTTCTTTCTCCTTCCACCATTCCCCCCCCCCCAAAATACCTCTTATTCCACCACTCTCACCCCTCCCCAAATCCCTTCGCTCGCCTTCCACAATCCTACTCCCCAGAATCCCTTCATTCGCCTTCCTCAATCCCCCCAAAATCCCTTCATTCGCCTTCCACAATCCCTCCAAAAACCCTTCATTCGCCTTCCACAATCCCTCCAAAATCCCTTCACTCGCCTTCCACAATCTCCCCAAAATCCCTTCATTCGCCTTCCACAATCCCTCCAAAATCCCTTCACTCGCCTTCCACAATCTCCCCAAAATCCCTTCATTCGCCTTCCACAATCCCTCCAAAATCCCTTCACTCGGCTTCCACAATCCCCCCCAAAATCCCTTCATTCGCCTTCCACAATCCCTCCAAAATCCCTTCACTTGCCTTCCACAATCTCCCCAAAATCCCTTCATTCGCCTTCCACAATCCCCCCCAAAATCCCTTCACTCGCCTTCCACAATCCCCCCCAAAATCCCTTCACTCGCCTTCCACAATCCCCCCAAAATCCCTTCATTCGCCTTGCACAATCCCCACAAAATCCCTTCATTCGCCTTCCACAACCCTCTGAAAATCTCTTCACTCACCTTCCACACACACCCAAATCCCTTCACTTGCCTTCCACGACCCCCCCAAAATATCTTTGCTTGCCTTCCACAACCCCCCCAATCCCTTCACTCGCCTTCCACAACCCACATCCCTTCTATTGCATTCCATTCCCTCCCATCCTTCTCTCGCTTTCCACAATCTCCCCACACACCCAACATCCCTTCTCTCACCTTCAACCCCTCACCCCCAAAAGCTTCTCCTCATCCCCATTCCACTTCCCCACACACACCCCCATCCACTATGCATCCTATTCCCTTCTGATCCTCTTTTGGTTTATTTCTCCACACACCCCTCTCTCCTATTCCTCCCCTTTTCTTTTATGGTTCCTCCCTCTTGCATTGAACAAAGTAGAGGAAAATGAGCCAAGCTCCTGGTTCATTAATTTCAATGTTTTATGAAGGTTGCATCTTTAGCATCCATCCACAACCTTCCACATGCCAGCAGAGCACAGCTTAATTTTGTTCAAAGTTTTTTGTTGTTGAGTTGGCCTTTTATGTAGATTATTTTAGGGAACTTTATACTCTCCAGGCAAGTTTTGTTAATTCTTGACAATAGATTGGTTTTGGTTTTTCTTTCATTAGTATGAGGCATTTGTTCTATAGAAAGGACCATGTGGTAATTGTTTGGATGCTACTCATATTGATGTCCAGTAGCTACATTCTTTCTCTCTCTCTCTCTCTCTCTCTCTCTCTCTCTCTCTCTCAAAACTGCCAATGCTTAAGTTTTAATGGTGTTGGTTTTAACTTTTGCTTTTTCTTCTTTCAGCGAACTACTGAATTCTTCAGATACGTTAAACTACATTGAAAGGAATCTTGAAATATTTTTTCCAACTTGAAGTTTCATTCCTGGGCACTCTCTGTTTTATTGAGTTATGTCAACAGCTGCACTATTCACCTTGTGTAGATCTGGTGGCTTTCACGTGAGAAGAAGAGCACTGTTGACTTTCAAGCTGCTACAGGACGAAAAGCGCGTGGTTCTACTTTGCCAGAGCAGTACCAGTGATCGGAGGTCTTCACGCTTTGACGTTGACGGTGGTGGCCGCCTGACATCCTGGGATTCTTTTGGAATCTGGGACAACCGCATTGATGAACCAATTCTTCTTCCACCCAGCATAAAATATGGCAAACCCATTCCTAACGTTAGTCTGAGTAAAGTCGGATGTGTCACTCAAATAGGCCAACGCAAGGAGAATGAGGACCGTTTCAGTATTGACATGCTAACTGAAAATGTGCTGTACTTTGCAGTGTTTGATGGACATGGCGGAACAGCAGCAGCTGACTTTTGCCATAAATATATGGCAAAGCATATTGCGTACGTATCTATCAATTGTTAGCTTGTGAGCAATGAACCTGGGAAGATCCAAAAATCTACTGGAAAGTACTTTTACTTTTGGATCATCGTTATAATTCAAACTTGCCTTTTCATTGATGCATACATTTTAAAAAAATTACTGAGTGTTACAGAGAAAAAAGTTACATGGCCAAAAGTTGGGGCTTGTCTTCACAAGCTGTTTGGTTAAAAGAGGTTGCTGTTTGTATAGTAGTCCTTTATCCATTTCCCTTAACTATACAGTATAAGCCACTTACAGCGGAATAATCTGTACAGATATAGTTTGCCTAGCATGTCAGTCCACGGAATGGAATGTGAATCCTGTCTTCACCCTCTACTAGCCTTGCACAGTTCCAATCTTTGTGGTTGTCTATCCTTCTCTATACTGCACTGTATTTTGAAAATTTTCACTTGCTCTGGCCTAAGTATTTTTTTTATGAGCATTCGTCATTATGATCTAGTAAATTAGTATTCTGTGGGGTTGACTCTATTTCAGGTATTCATGTTGCATCGCCATTTCCTCTGGATTCAATGGATGCCTCTTCCAGTATCTTTCATGAAAACTTTGTGCGTTAAAGTGGCTTTGATACAAGGGGATAACTTATATCCAGCCTCAGTCAAATTTTGTTAAGAGTGTTATTTTAATTTCTTAGAACATTAGGAAGGATATTTTAGAGTTGTAAAGCATGGAAACAGACCCTTCATTCCAATTGGCCTTGCTGAGCCAGCTTTCCCAAACTAGACTAGTCCTATTTGTCTGCATTTGTCTAAAACTGGAGGCATGCATTTAATGTGAGAGGGTCAAAGTTCAAAGGAGTTGTGAGGGGCAAGTTTGTTATTGTGTGGTACGAGTGTGGAACACACTGCCAGGGGTGTTGGTGAAGGCAAATACAATAGGTCGTTTTAAAAGATCTGTAGATAAGCATGTGAATATGCAAGGAATGGAGGGATATGGATTAAGGGCAAGCAGAAGGGATTAGTTTAATTTGTGTCAAGTTTAGCATAACATAATGGGCCAAAGAGTCCTTTCCTGTGCTTTACAGTTTTATATTCATTTGGACCATATCTCACCATTTCCTATTCATGTTCCTGTCCACACGTCTTTAAATGTTGCAACTGTACTTGCATCTGTCACTGACTCTGGCAGTTCATTCTATATTCACACAACCCTCTCTATGAAAAGGCTGCCACTCAGTTCTCTTTTAAATCTTTCCCTCTCGCTTTAAACCAATGCCATCTAGTTTTGAAGTTCTCTATCCTAGAGAAACGATCTTGGCTATTCACTTTATCTATGCCCTTTATTATTTTATAAACTTAATATAAGGTCACCCCTCAATCTCCTACACTCCATGGAAAAACGTGCCAGTCTATCCAACCCCTCCATATAGCTCAAATCTTCCATTTCTGGTAACACCCTTTGAAATCTTTTATACATCATTTCCAATTTAATATACTTCCTCTGCAGGCTGACTAGAACTGTACATATACTCCAAAAGTGGCTTTACTAATGTCCTGTACATCACAATATAATGACCCAACTCCTATAATCACTGGTGTGATCAATGAAGGCAAGCATGCCAAATGCTGCTTTCACTACCATGTCTACCTGTGATGCCACTTTCAAGGACCCATGTACCTGCAACCTTAAATCTCTTTGTTTGGCAACACTTTCCCAGGGTCCTACTATTAACTCTAAGTCCTTGCCCTGTCTTGTCTTATCAAAATTCAACACCTCACATTCGTCTAAATTGAACTCGATCTGCCTCTCTGCTCAGCTGATTAGGATCCTCTTGTACTTTTAGGTAAACTTCACAATCTACTATATCATCAATTTTGGTGTCATCTGTAAAATTACTAACCATGCTTCCTATATTCCAAATAATTTATATAAATGAAACCAACATTAGACCCAGCACTAATCCCTGCAGAACACTGGTCACAGACCTCCAGTCTGAAAAACTCCTCCTACTGTGAAGCTAATTTTGTATCCAATTGGCTAGCTCTCCTTGGATCCCATGTGACCTAACTTTACTAACCAGTCCACCATGCAGAACCTTGTTGAAGCGTCTACTGCTGTACTCTCATCTGTCATCTTGATTGTGGATTTAGAATCGCGTCACGTCAGGTAAGGACAGTAGGTTTCCTTCTCTAAAAGACTTAATGAACCAGATGGGTTTTTCTGACAATTGGTGAAGGTTTCATAGTCTTCATTAGACTCTTAATTCCAGGCTTTTAAAAAAATTGAATTCCAATTCCACCATATGCAGTGGCACAATTCGAACCCAGACGAAACGTCGATTCTCCTGCTCCTTGGATACTGCCTGACCTGCTGCGCTTTTCCGGTAACACATTTTCAGCTCTTTAGATTCATTGTCTAATGATTTTACCACAAGCCCATCACCTCCCCCTTCCCATTTTAAATTAAGTCCACATCTGAACCTGTTCCTTTTTGGAAAAAAAATCCAAGCCATTATTTTCAAATGGGATTAATAGAGATTTATTTACTAAACTCTCATGTATGTAAGAGAGAATGACTTCGCAACTTTCTCGTTTTGAGGCAGTCTTTGCCTGTGTGACTTTAAAGGCTATTGTACTTTTTTTTTTCGCCATATTGCTTACTCATGTCACTGCAGGCACAAGGTTTCTTCTTGGCCTTTTTGGGTAACCAATTGCTGTAGCCACCTGCAAACAACTCACCATCACTTGGCAATTGCTCTTAAGGCATTCATGACTATCCATCTTGTGGAGTTGTGTTTCCTATTATGATCACTAGTCTTTTCAGCCTGTATTTATGTCCCAGCTATCTTTTGGTTTTCTCATGGTCTCTTCTATGACCTGATTTCCGTCTGGGCTATTGAGCAACCCTGGCTGTCTGTTCATTACTGTAAACTCATATATAACTTTGTCAACCGTGGCTCAGGTCATAATATTGTTATCTCTGTGTTAGGTTATGGGTTCAAGTCCAACTCCAAGACCTGGAACATAATCTAAACTGACGCCAAGCAGTGTCGAGGAGGTGCTAAACTGCTGGAAGTGTCCTGATTTGGTGTCTGATGTGTCTTCTAGTAGATATGAATGATCCCATGGTACTATCTTGAAACAGGCATTAGCCCTGAATTTCTGGCACTGTAAATTCTTCAACAAATATGAACAAATTCTGATTCTCAGTGCTATTTATGGGAGCCTACTGTGTTCAAATTGCTGTCACATTTCCTAAGACAGTGATGCATTTCCAGAATCTTTAATTGTCCTAAAGAGTATTTAAGGTCGTGGAAGATGCTATATGAAAAAGTCATAGTCATAGAAATGTACATCATGGAGCAGACTCTTCAGTCCAACTTGTCCATGTTGACCGAATATCCTAAATTTATTTAGTCCCATTTGCCAGTATTTGGTCCATATCCCTTTAAAACCTTTCTGTTCATATACCCATGCAGATGCCTTTCAAATTTTGTAATTGTACCAGTCTCCACCCTTTGAGCTTTTTTTAAAAAAATTATTAATAGGATGTGGAATTCACTGGCTTAGTCATTTGTCCTTGAACTGAGGTGTTTGCTGGGCATTTCACATTGCTGTGATTCTGAAGTCACATATAGGTCAGACCAGGTAAAGATGGCAGTTTTTCCTTCCCTGAAGGATATTGGTGACCCAGCTGGGTTTTTACAACAATTGGTGCTAACTTCATGGGCATCATTAGACTTTTAATTCCAGATTATTATTGAATGCAAGTTCCACCATTTGTCATGGTGGTATTTAAATACTGGTCCACAGATCCACAGAACCTGTGTGTGTCTCTCTTTCTCTGTCTGTCTGCCCCCCACCCTCTCCTCCGTATTGCTATTTTCTTATCTTGCTTTTTGTTTCTAATTTATTGCATCAAATATTCTCATTTTCATGATTTGTTCAATTACTTTTCTTGGTTTTTTTTCTTGGCAGTACTCTGCTATTTCATGCTGTTCTGCAGCTTTGATCTCCACTAACATGTTACATTTCAGTGTTAGCCAGCTGAACTACATGGCCAAGGGAAAATAATTCAAACAATGGGTGTTTGGTTTTACTTTGTGTAGTGTTCAGTTGAAGTATTTCTTTATTCTCCCTACCTCACAATATTTTTACTGTTATGTTGATTTCAAGATAAAGTTTGCTCCTATTTTCATCAGAAATAATGCGCTGTGGCAGTATATAGTGTTGTGGCATTCAGCGTAGGGTTGTAACATCTGTTCCATTCAACTAACTGCGCTCTAAACCAAAATACGGAAACAATTTACATCACCATATGCGACATGAAAACATATCTGGTGTGAGGAATGGTAAATTAATATCTTTCATCATAATTTGACAGTGAAATGATAAATTCTGTTTTACAATCCTCTTCCAAAAGGAGCCAATTTACAAAGTATATTTTTCTCTTTTGCATGTTACTACAGCAATATATTTTTTTATTTCAAAAATATACTTTATTCATAAAATATTTTGATAGTCTGTACAGTTGGTCATGCCATACATACGTAAACATTCCATTTCTTTGCATACAGAGATCAGACTTTATCATTTTTATATACAGGTCTGTACGTTTATCAATCATATATCAAAGTTTTTTTTATTTCAAAAATATACTTTATTCATAAAATATTTTGATAATCTGTACAATTGGTCATGCCATACATACGTAAACATTACTATGGCAATGTATACCCAATATATTGCTCTTAAAGTTATACTTGTGACTTTCATGATCTCAAGACATCTTGTAGCACACCACAGCCAATAAAGTATTTTTCAGTTGTGGTTACTGTTGTTAAGTCAGCAAATGCAGAAGCTAATTTGCATATAGCACGGTCCCTAATGAAGCATGGGAGAAAATTACCAGTTCAGAGATACACTATGACAAACACATCATGAGGGCACCGCTAATGCAAGTGGAGGAGTATTTCGTATTCACTTGACATTGAAGAACACAGAAGATCTTGGGATCTCAGTCTACAGCATAGATTTCGCCTTTTCCTGAGATTGACTTTGATCTGATCAGAAATCCTCAGCAACATAGAACATCAAACGAATCACATTGAAGACCGCAAGTTGAAAACTATCCAGAAATTACTGATTTGGCATGAATGACTACTGCTCATTATCCTTTTTTACACTTTCTAATCACTTTGCAGAGACTAAAATAAAGATTGGGGCACTCTCATGGATTGGTTAGGAATGACCTGGCTTAAAAATTCCAAAAATGTAACTGTTTTAATTGGAGAAAACGTTGTCATCCTACAAGTCATTAGTATGTGTTTGTTCAGCATCAGAGTTCAGTAATTATGATGTTTAAAAGTTGACATTTTCATTCAATAACTTGAAACTTTTTTTGCAGTAAGACTCAGGGTGTAAAAAAACATTCATGACAAATCAGTGACTTCTACATGGTTTTCAATTATGAGAATTATAAATGGCATATCTTTGGAGAAAGATGGAATAACTAACAACAAATTTGCTTTTAACTCCATCGGCAGGCAACAGAAGTTGCTCTAACCGTCAGAGTAATAACTGTGAGTGCTGTCCATTTCATAACTTTCACCATTGTTATAGCTGCAGATTCAGGGCCACAAACTCTTAACAGTGCAGCACCACCTTAGAGTGAAGCATGACCTTTTGACTTTGCAACTGCACTCTAAGTTAAGCTGACAAACGTGTCATGTTATCAAAACAAATTTGTCCTACTAGTTGCCCATAAAAGTAAAATTAATATTCTTTTCAACAATTGATAGAATTAGGCTTGCTGCAGTGGTAGCACTTTTGCTTCTGAGACAGACTTGCTCCAATATCTTGAGCAAATACGTTAGCTATGTTATTTTGGAGGATATGTTAAACAGAGTTTCTTGTCTGTCTTCTCAGAAGATAGAAGGGAAAATATCCATGGTGTTGTTTTAATATGGCTGAAGTGTTCTCTTTTCTTAATCCCTGATCAACATGAAAATGTGCGATTTGAACATTATTGTGTTGCTGCTTGTGGAGCTGAAAATGTGTTGCTGGAAAAGCGCAGCTGGTCAGGCAGCATCCAAGGAGCAGGAGAATCGACGTTTCGGGCATGATCCCTTCTTCAGGAAACGAAGCTCCTGTCCGAAACGTCGATTCTCCTGCTCCTTGGATGCTGCCTGACCTGCTGCGCTTTTCCAGCAACACATTTTCAGCTCTGATCTCCAGCATCTGCAGTCCTCACTTTCTCCTTGCTGCTTGTGGAACCTAGTGTGCAGAGATGTTGATGTCTTGTCCTACATTACATCATGTTACACCAAACTTGTTAGTCAAGGGCTTTTAGATTAACTGAGACTGTACAAAAGTGTCTAATTTCTTATATGGTTCATTGAACATGCCATGTTCGTTTGTTTTTGTTGAAGTAACTGTCTAAATTCAATATTGCAATCCAGAAATTTCATAACTTTTTAATAGCAGTTAATTGTCTTAATAAATTGAACATGTCTTAATAATTAGCATTTGGATTAGTATAAAATGCATAAGTGTTATTTACTGATAATTTTATTTATTTTTTGCTTCTTTAGACAATGTCTTTCACAGGAGGAGGATCTGGAAGTGGTATTGACCAAAGCTTTTTATGAAACAGATAAGGAATTTGCAAGACATGTCCATTTATCTGAAAATGGTAGGTACCTCTGTTTAATGCCTGCCTGTAGTAAATAAATTGATTAGTTGAACTTTTTTAGTGTGGATGTTAGTAAATATATATGGTTTGCCAGATAGTTTAAAAAACTGATTTTATTTTAAAGAGCTGAAGTTGATTGGGTTATTCTTTAAACTTCAGGGTTAATATTGTACACTAAACTAGTTTTCTAGTTGATTACCAAATTAATGTTGGTAAGGAAAAATGATTCTGCAACTAGACTGCGAATAGATTTAATTTATTTGTTATAACAAACCAAAAACATGCTGCTGGATTCAAATGTCAAACTGCTGCACTCAAGCTTTTTGCTTTCAACTGAGTCAAAATTTTTGTCAATATTTTTTATTTTCTTGTATTGAGTAATTTCTTTAAAAGCCATTTCCTAGCATTAGTAAGCACTGCACATTTTATTGCCACATCATAAATCAGTAATTTCTTAAACTTCTAATATTGCATATTTAAATAAATTTTTGAAAATGCTTAATTTTTTAATTTCATGTTATTGTGAAACTTTGTAGTCTTTCAGAAAATTATTTTTCAAATGCATCCTATTGTCATGTTAACTTTCACGGTAGTAGGATAACCTCATTTTCTGTTTTGTAAATTGTAAGATCAGATTAAAGCAAATTGTCAAAATTCTTTATATTTTATTTTTATACACCAAGCTAGTCTAAGTCATTGGTGGGTGATAATAAATCATTTTATTTAAGTTTTTGTAATTTTAGCCATCAATGGATAGATTCTCTGAAAGAAGTTAATAGTAGGAGTTCTCCTTTCTGTGTTAAGCTTGATTTGTCTTTTTGGATGTACTGATGACCAAATGAAATTATACTTTTTTTTTCATTTCTCCTATACACACCCTAAAATTGTGAATTTATGCTTAGGAAATCACTTCAATATTAATACCTAAGAAATTAGTTTATAATGTTTACATAATTTAAACGCCACTTATTCGTCCTATAGTTGAAAATAATTTTTTCTTCAAAACTAATTTAGGTTTCTCAGGTATGCTGTTAAAATCTGTGAAAGAAGGGAAATGGGTCCGGGGATCATGAGAAATGTTAAAGCAAAAAAATGCATGCTTTACTGAATTGGAGTTAAGTTTGTCATGGTGAAGAAATCTTTTAGGAGGTAACAGGAAAGCAGTGAATGTAATATATTTGGATTTTTTTTTAGAAGGTAATTAATAAGATGCTACACATTGTGCTACTTAATAAGACCACATAGTGTTGAGGTGGCATATTAGTATGGATAGAGGATTGGCTAACTAATGGAAGACTGAGATAAGGGACGTTTTTCAGATGGCAACCTGTAATGAGTAAGGCGCAATAGGGTGAATGCTGGGACTACTTTATTTACAATACATGGTGAATGTGTTAAAGCTAAGTTTGTAGCTAACACAAAAATAAGTGGAAAGGCAACTGGTATGCAGAGGGATGTAGACAGGTTAAGCAAATGGGCAAAAACTTGGCAAGTGAAATATAATGTGGGAAAATGAGGTTATGAACTTTAATGGGAAGAATAGAGGAACTGAATATTATTTAGCTGCAGAGCAGATTTCAGGAAAAATATACTGGCCTAGGAACCAGTCCAGAGAAGGATTACTAAACTGATAGCAGGTATGAAGGATTTCTCTCATAAGGAGTGATTGAGTAGATTGGGCATGTATTCATTAGAATATAAAAGAAGTAGCGACAACCTTGTTGAAATGTGAAAGGTTCTTAGGGAACCTGACTGGGTATATAGGAACAATTATTTCCCCTTGTGGGCCAGCCTAGGACCAGATGGCATAATACCAGAATAAAGGGTTGCATTTAGGACACAAGTTAATGAATCTGTGTGGAATTCATTACTGCAGGGTCCGTTGAGACTGAGCCATTAAGTATACTCATGGCTGCGATCGACAGATTTTTAATCAGTACAGGAATTAAAGTTTCTGAGGAAAAATGGAATTGAGGATTATTCTGCAATGACCGCAAAAAATGGGCTGAATAACCTACAACTTATGATTCTATGATTTTCATACTCTTTAATTAAGAATTCGTGAAAGTTTGGCTTCGCTGTTAGTTTTTGTATATTGCTTTTGACAAGTTAGTCCAGGTAAAATGAATTGAATGTGTATATTACCTCTGGTAGCGATATTTGAAAACAGCTCATCCTAAATAGCTCATAGTTAAAAATCACACAACACCAAGGTGTAGTCCAACAGGTTTATTTGGATGTACTAGCTTTGAGTGCTGCTCCTTCATCAGGTAGCTGAAGGAGCAGTGCTTTGAAAGCTAGTACTTCCAAATAAACCTGTTGGACTATACCCTGGAATTGTGTGCTTTTTAACTTTGTCCACCCCAGTCTAACACCGGCTATCATAAGTAGCTCATGTCATTCTTAGTTCTGCCTTTAGGGAAATGACTCTATAAACTGCAAAACTTAGTTTAAGATTGACCATCCTTGTTCAAAACAACAAACATGACCAACTTGGGAAAAGAAATATCACACCTGTGTAGGAAAAACATTTGAGTACTGGATATAAAGTATGTTGTTAAGGCTAGATAGAAGGAGTTTAATTCTGTGCCTCAGCTCCATCCTAGTCCTTCTGGAACAGTCCTTTTTCTTTCAGCAGGACTGCTTCCTTACAGCTAAAAACTACCTCTGACATGTATAATGTTGCAGAGCTTCATTTAGAGGAAGAAGACAACAGTCAGTAGTGAAAGGCATTTGGCAGCCATGTGTACTTCTGTTAAAGGAGGAACACTTAGATTAAATGCTTTGGAGTTACTGATGAATTTTTCAAGAGGCAAGCACTTTACGTCAATAGTACCATTTACTTATGAAGCTCAGAATGCCAAATTAGCCCTATAAATGGAATGTTGTAGGTTCCTGGATGTCAATGAGTTCATACTTCTTTAATTTCAGAAAGTGAGGAGTTCATATTTCTTCTGAATCGCAGTAGTGTATCAGCTGTTCTAGCCAACAAGTAGTTTTTGATTGTGGACATATTTCATTAACAAAACTGTACTTAAACATATGCAGTTCTGTGCTGTGAATGGGAGAGCGGATTGCCACCTGAGATTTTAGTCTAAATTAAACTTTTGGGTTATTTCTGCCTCTCCATCAAGGAACACATAAACAAATGGAAGAGAGCTGAGAAAAAGAAATTTTTAAAACTTTTTAAAGAAGTGCTGGAGCAGAGAAATTAAGACCAAAATGAATAAAGGTTTGGGGAAAGCAAACCAGAAGAGAATTGGATGAAAAAATATTTTGAAACATTTGACTTCATTATTTACACTCACTTCTATAACAATTTTCCACAGATTACATTACTTTTCCAAAATGTTACATTGCAAAAATTACAACTGTACTTTTGGAGTTTACTGTTGAGTATAATGCATAAGAGGAGCTGGGCTGCAAAGCAAATTTAATCGTAAGGACAGCGCATCTTTTACCAGTGTAGTGCAGACATTTATGTGGCTGCAGGTTCAGGTTTATAGAGAGTCCAAGATGATTCACACCTTTCACTTTTATATATTTCATTGAATATAGAAGATAAGGAGCAATCCAGTCGGAAAGCTAATGAATGTGTGTATAGAGAGGTGGGGATGTTTCCATTTCAAGGAGTCCAGAGCAAGACAACATGGGCTGAACAATAGATCTGGGTTAGTGAAGATTCAGATCAGCTGTAGCTTATTAAATGGTGGAGTAAGTTCAAAGTGCAGAATGACCTTCAGTTGCAATATTTCCTGCATCTGCCGACAGTGCTTGTGTTTTTATGTTTAACTTTTGTAGTTGGCTCTTGACTTAAGGTTTTTTTTATTGCAAAGTAATTGTGCCTAATAATGATTCACCATGGTTCTGTGATAATGCAGAATTGGAAAGTACAGACAAGCTTTGCAAACTGGTCTGAAAGAGCTAAAGGTATCAGTTTTCAATCAGTAACTCTTATGTAACTAGGCTGCTTTAAGTCACTTAGTATTGCCAGTGTGCACTTCTACGTTACTAATATCACTTAAAACCTTACTTTTGCCCTCTTGGGGAATCTTGCCTTTTAACTGTTTTTCCTACTTTTCTAATCAACCTGTTCAGAGGTGTTATCGCGCACCTCTGCAGCAGGTGGGACTTGAACTCTGGCTTCCTGGTCGAGGGTAGGGCCACTGCCGCTGCGCCAAAAGAGGGCCCAAAATATTTTGAAGCAACCTGACCAGACATGATGTGACACACCTCTAGAACATGTGGGACTTGAATCTGGGCCTCTTGGTTCAGAGGTAAGGACACTACCAGTGTACCACAAGAACCCTTTAGATGAAACCAGTCAGCAACAGTTTGGCAAATTGTGTATATTTGCATATTATCCATAATATCGTGGTTCCATACAATATATTATTGAATTTACTCAGGTTGAAGTTTATGCAAATCTTGCCTTTTAATAATGTTATCGTTGAGGGTAAAAACAGTTCTCTGGTTATAGACACTGCATTTAGATCTTGTGTTTTGACTCACTAGATTGTGTATTACATGTGGCCCACTTACAAGTGCAGCTTTAATCGGACCTAATGGTATTTGAGATGTGGAAAGTGTTTACTTTTTCGGAGCCAGCAACTATTAATATTATATGACAAAGATACAGATACTGGCCAGGGTTCTGGTTCATTTACAGCCATCTGAATGAAAGAACCAGAGCATCAGTTTATTGTCATCTGCAAAATGACACACTTGATACTCTCAGGATTGCACTGGTGTGGTTTATGTTCTTAAGTCCAGCTGGTACCCACACTTTTTTGACTCTGAGCAATGAGAGTTGCCATAGTCTAGAGCTGACATTCACAGCATCATTTATTTGTCTGTCTTTACTCTCCCATACCTAACTTTCATTTTGAGCACAAAATGAAAACTCAGCAGTTTTGCATATTTTTAACTTATCTCAAAGTAGAATTGTAAGAAATTAACTGTGCACTTTTGTCACTTAGTATCTATTACACACGATTAGTGTTGAGAGAATATATCTTAGTGAACTGATGTAGATCAAATATAATGGACCAAATAAGAAAATTGCAGTTGCTGTTGCTATATTTGAACAGGAATAGGGGAGAGAGCTATTTTGGTCAAGTTTACTATATGCAACTGTTACTCCTTTTTAAAAAATATTTGTATGATCGGAATGTTGAGCCTTGACTGAGATGATCTTTGTCATCAAATAACATGCTCTGAACTGATATGTAAAGGGGGGAAAAAGCTAATCTGTAAGGATACTATTGCCTTTGAAACCTTGCATAAGATTGCTACAAAACAGAAGAGCTGCAAGCAAGAACAGTCAGCAAATAATTGAAAGAATACAAGCTGACCAATTCAACAGTTTACAGGAGACTCCATTCATTGGTTCGGCATAAATGCTTATAGTAACACTGTTCCTATTCAAAACAGTTTTTGAATGTTAATTCTAATCAGTACAGTTATCATTTAAAATAATGATATCATCATGTGACTAAAGCTGGAGGAATGCACTTTTGGTTGACTCTTGCTCTCATAGATCCTAACATCAAATAAAATTAGTTTTTCCTGTTACGAAGATGACATATTAAATACCTCATCAAATCAGATTTTAAATAAGATCTATCAACCACTTTTCTTGATTGTTGGTTTACTTTTAATATAAAACTTCATCAATGAAGGTGTACTAATTTGTTAGCAAAGCCAATCAGTGATGTAGAAGTATAGGTACTTATTCCTCTAAATATCCCCAAAATGTATGAATACTTTTGCAGTTCAGGAAGGGAGGAGGGTGGTAGGAGTAACTGATCCTTTTGCAAAGATTGGCTTTCTTAAACTTTCTTAAACTCATTGGCCAATGGATTATTATTGAAGGCAAAAAGATAAAGCATTGAATACTCCAAAGTCTGTTCCTGTAATGTTTGGCACATGTATCATTATTGACAACCACATGTTTGTCTCTGGGGACTTTTCAGGTATATGCTTGCTTAACGTATGTAATATTGTGCTGTTCCTTTAATCATTCAGAATGAATAGGTTCTGAACTTGAGGGTTATTTAAGAAATGCTAAAAATCAGCTGTGTAGCCCTCCCTCGCAGGTTTCTTTTTCATCCAACTTGAGACCAGATAAAGCAAGAAACCCCAAACCACTGTTTAATAAAACCCCAGCAGGGTCTACAGCTAAGTAAGCAGTTAACAACAATCGTGTGTTTGGCAGGAAGTATTAAAAAAAAATCTCCGTGGTCAATATGAACCTTTCAACAACAACTTTTCGAGAAACCATTGCAGGTATTTCCATAAAACTTGAAATAGATCAAATTTTCCACAACCTGGGTCTTCAAGAAATATCAAATATGAAGTGCCTTTGTAACAATTGCTATTTGTCAGTATTAATTGTTTTGAACTGTGATAAATTATGTATGCCTTCATTATTCCTGTACTACTTTATAATTTTGCCAGTACCCTACACCTGAAAAGTGTACTTTTATCAATAGATCATGTGAACAACTTCTTATATTTTTCTATTAATTGAACAAACTACTCTTCCCAAACCATTTCAACTATGTCAGGCTTAATTTATGATTTAAAAATGCATAAATATTTTTGAAAAGATTTGTAGGTTTCCCCCAAAGTTAGCTGCTTTTTCTAAAAACAGTTGTGCATTTTGAACTCATTCTTGTGTCTCAGAATAGTGAATTTGCACTAGAATTGAAGTGCAAGATCCTAAAGCATTGTATGTTATTTTCCTAAAATTACAAAAATATTCATGTTAAGTACTATTCTTGCAGTGATTGATATGTAAAGATTTGGTGACTATGCTATCGAATTTTTGAAACAACCAATTGTAAAAACACGTGAAGAAAAACAAACTAGCTAATGAAAGCCAAGAGTTTCCATAACTCTTTGAAGTAATAAAAAAAAAACCCGTAACCAATGATTATAGATAGCGTAGTTTTGAGTAGTACTGAAAACTTGGTTGAAAAGCACATTTAATCTTGCAGCATGATTAATTTTAAAGTTATTATATAATAGATGACACTTGTGACAATATTTGAATATGAGTAACCATAACTATGACGTTGTTGTAATTGAAAATAGACAAATCTTAAACATTGCATTGCCACTATACATATGTCCGGCTTTTTTTTCCTGCCTTTTAATGGTTGGTATGAAATATATAGTTGCATGCTTGCAACAGGCTATTCCAGAAGGCCAAATGGGAGGAAAAATAAGTTTTAGACTTTCATTGAAGTTCTTGAAAGTGCAATTAATGAAACGCAACCATATGCCAGATCTGTCCATAATGAAATAAAGAAGGAATGTTTCCTCAGTTTTGTATTTCATTCATCATTTCTAGAATCCTCGTCTTTGCATAACAAAATGTATTGATTCTGTAATTATTTTACAGTTTTGTATGTGTCATAAATTCAGCAAAGATGTCAAAGTCCAGTTTCTGTCAGAGTCTAATTTATGGTTCGCTACAAAACCTCCTTTTTCAGAGCTTCAATTTAGAAACTTAGAAAAGGTATGATCCCACAGACTAACGAAGGAATGACCAAAGTTGCTTATGAACAGAACAAATCTGTTCTTGATTGTTCAAGTTTCATCCTGTATTTTCTTTTTTGAAGAATGAGATATATGTTTGGCATAATGTTAGAAGAAGATCATGTATGGCTGCCAGTAATGAAGTTTCTAATATTCATTTTCATTGAGAATTTATCTTTATTTTTAATTCATCAAGAAATAACTTTTAATTTTATTCTGTTCTTGTGTGTTTTTATTGGTGCATTTTTGACAGTTCAGGGAAAGATTTTTCTACAGCTTGAGGAGCATCTGACCTCTGATCAGCTTTCATAGCCTAAAAAGAAATGTTTCTAATAATAAAAGTCAATTTTCTGTTCTTAATGATAAATAGGGTTTTTTCCCCCAATTGATAATCTTAATCTAAAGTTCCTTCTGAAAGTCTGTAAACTGATGAACTGAGGGTTTCCACACTGATTATCAGATATCTACAATCAGGAAGAAATTGAAAAACCGGGTAATTAAGAAAACTAGCTATTACTCGTTTTAGTTTGATTACCTTCTTTTAAAGTAAGTTGAAAGTTTTTAAGACAGCAGGAATGTGATTTTGCTCATTCTTAGTCAGCTGCTCCAGTCAGCAAACATCAACCAGAGTGTTGCTGTCGTAACTGGGTTTTTAACTATCAAATGAAGCTTATTAAATCTAACATTCAATTTGAACAGTTTAAGTTAATGAAATAAATATAATGCACTGTTTGACATGCATTTTTCAATGTTCTACTCCACTAATAAAAAAAGGAAATGTTTGAGAAATCTCAGAAGTTAACATCAATTATCAGTTGCACAAAATGAGTGTTAGAGCCAATATTATTCAGCTAAATTTTCATCAAATCTACAGTTGAAGATTTAGCAATAAAAATGCCATAGGATTAGCTTTAATGCAAAAACAATTTCTGTTTTGTCCTGATCAGTCTCGAGTAAGACTACCAGTGAGTTTGATAACCACATTCAGTAGAAGCAAGATGTTACGATTATCCTTACGGAAAGCTATGTGATCCAGATAAAATCCTGGTTATAAGCCTGGCCTGTGTATCCTTGGCCTGATGACATTTGACATTTTTCTGGTTCAATTTGTGGAGACTGATTAGCAAGGTTAGATCTCATGGAATACAGGGAGAACTAGACATTTGGATACAGAACTGGCTCAAAAGTAGAAGACAAAGGGTAGTGGTGGAGGGTTGTTTTTCAGACTGGAGGCCTGTGACCAGTGGAGTGCCATAAGGATTGGTGCTGGGTCCTCCACTTTTTGTCATTTACATAAATAATTTGGATGCGAGCATAAGAGGTACAGTTAGTAAGTTTGCAGATGACACCAAAATTCGGGGAGTAGTGGGTTACCTCAGGTTACAACAGGATCTTGACCAGATGGGCCAATGGGCTGAGAAGTGGCAGATGGAGTTTAATTCAGATAAATGCGAGGTGCTGCATTTTGGGAAAGCAAATCTTAGCAGGACTTGTACACTTAATGGTAATGTCCTATGGAGTGTTGCTGAACAAAGAGACCTTGGAGTGCAGGTCCAAACCTCCTTGAAAGTGGAGTCACAGGTAGTTAGGATAGTGAAGAAGGCATTTGGTATGCTTTCTTTTCTTGGTCAGAGTATTGAATACAGGAGTTAGGAGGTCATGTTGCGGCTGTACAGGACATTGGTTAGGCCACTGTTGGAATATTGCGTGCAATTCTGATCTCCTTCCTATCGGAAAGGTGTTGTGAAACTTGAAAGGGTTCAGAAAAGATTTACAAGGATGTTGTCAGGGTTGGAGGATTTGAGCTTGGAGGTTGGAGGAAAGAAACAAAACTGAACAGGCTGAGGGGTGACCTTATAGAGGTTTACAAAATTATGAGGGGCATGGATACGGTAAATAGGCAAAGTCTTTTCTCCGGGGTCTGGGAGTCCAGAACTAGAGGGCGTAGGTTTAGGGTGATAGGGGAAAGATATCAAAAGACCTAAGGGGCAACATTTTCACACAGAGGGTGGTACGGGTAAGGAATGAGCTGCCAGAGGAAGTGTTGGGGGCTGGTACAATTGCAACATTTAAGAGGCAGTTGGATGGGTATATGAATAGGAAGGGTTTGAAGAGAAATGGGCCGGATGCTGACAGGTGGGATTAGATTGGGTAGGGATATCTGGTCGGCATGGACAGGTTGGACTGAGGGGTCTGTTTCCATGCTGTACGTCTCTAAGACTTTATATGTGATTCCCCTGGAACTGTCTTCTATATTCATAACGTGCAGAAAAATTGTTGACTAAAGAATCTTTACTATTCTACAGATGCTCTAAGTAACCAGGTTTCTTTGCCAATTTCATGATAAAACATTACCTTTAAACATAATAGTTGCCATCAAACTATTTCAATCTATATCAGCAGATCTTTAAGAATATGAATTCAGTGGGGATACTAGGGTTTATTAGTCTGATTGTTTGTGATCTTCACATATTTCTTTCTCTTTTGGAGTAGTGGGGAACTGTTATAAGGATACAAGACTCTTATAAACCATGTTTAACAGATTGGGACTCTTTTTTTGGAGTATAGAAGAATAAGAGTTGGTTTCAGCGAAATATAGGATTCTTAAGGAACTTGACAGGGTAAATACTGAGAAGATGTATCCTCTCATGAGAGTCTCGAACCAGAAGGCATAGTTTTAGAATTAAGGGGCACCGATTTAAGAATTAAATGAGGAGGAATTTCTTCTCTTAGAGTTGTGAGTCTTTGGAACTTCTTGCCATAGAGAGCTATGGAGGCAGAGTCCTTGTGTATATTCAAAGCTGAGGTAGGTGTTTCTGTTACAGATCAAGAATCTAAAGGTTGCGTGGAAAAGGCAGGAAAGTGGATGGGAGGAATGTAGGATCAGCCATTTTCCTATTGAACAGTGAAGCAACATTGTGGGACTGAATAGCGTATTCCCGTTCCTAAATTTTATGTTTTATGTTATGGTTGTCCTGGCCAATAAATCCTGGAGTGGGACTTGAACCTGGAGCTTCAGGATAAAAGCAACAGGTGCTATCTGTTGAGCCACATGGACTTATCATTACTGGTCTGTTACTTGAGTGGGTGGAGCATGACTTGTCCTTGACCCTTTTCAAAAGGTGTACAGTATGTGCATAGCAGCAATGCAGTTTCCGCGATCAGTCTATTAGGTCAGCAAACTGTAGAACCACAGGATGTGTCTGACTGCACTATCCACTCACATAATCAGTGGTAGGATCATTGGCATCCTTTTTGTATTTATAGAAAGGATTACGTTGAGTTCCCTTTCAGTTTACCTCTTGCAGTGTGAATGATCCAGTGCATTAATTCATATCTAGAGATAAATATTGTTAAGGCTTTATATTGACATAGCATATCTTGTGGATCAGAAGGATATTGATCATTAGCTGGTCTGTTGATTGCAGATCTTGATTATTTAAATTAAAACTCTACATTGTACATTTAACTGACATTATCTGAAGGACCTGTACTGAATGTAATGCTGTTATTCATCAAATGAGGTAAGAAAGATTGGCTGCTTAGCAAGGAGAAAGTGAGGTCTGCAGATGCTGGAGATCAAAGTTGAAACTTTATTGCTGGAACAGCACAGCAGGTCAGGCAGCATCCAGGGAACAGGAGATTCGACGTTTCGGGCACAGGCTCTTCTTCAGGAATCTGAAGAAGGGCCTGTGCCCGAAACGTTGAATCTCCTGTTCCCTGGATGCTGTCTGACCTGCTGTGCTGTTCCAGCAATAAAGTTTCAACTGGCTGCTTAGCAAACCAACTTTCATTTTAAAAAATAAAATTCCATGAATTTCTTTGGGAATTATTTTATAGGCTGAATTTTGCTAGAAAAGTAAAAGCTCAGTCAGTAAATCCAAGGGTAAGAGATATGGCAATGAGTTGTGAATACCTAGGAATCACTACTTGTCACTGTTTAAAAAAAAATTTCATAAATGGCAACCCACACTAACTAAACTGCCCTGGCCCCCTCCCTCCCCCATCCCAGTTTTTAAGAACCTGCTGGATTTGTGTGCTACTTGCACACAAGTTTCCCATAGAAAATCGAGATTGGTGATGAAGTTATTATGCCTTTTATTTTAATAAATTGCTGCTCACTGCAATCTGACCTAGAAAGGGAACACATTCTAATTATTCAATCTCACATCAATATATGAATTGCAGAAAGGATTAAATATTTAACATCTTAAAATTTAACTAACCTTTCCTATTCTTAGTTTGACTTTGTAGAATTTTAAAATTATTAAATGTAACCTTTTTTATTCCCACTTTTCCTCACGCTTCCTTAATCAGATATTGCTTTACATTTTTCAATAATTGATTTAACTCTAACTCTACTTCAATCTCCATCATTCACAATTTGGATCAATATGTTTTAAAAAGATTTTCCTCTGAAAACTGTAGAGATCTAGTGATTGGCTCTTGCATATGCTTGTGATACCCCTGCAGTGAAATGAGCCACAATATACTATTAATAAAATATTTGGTTGCTATTAACATAGAACAATACAGCGCAGAACAAGCCCTTCAGCTCTAGATGTTGGGCCGACCTGTGAACTAATCTAACCATCCCCCTACGCTACCCCATCATCATCCATATGCTTATCTAAGGACTGTTTAAATGCCACTAATGTAGCTGAGTTAACTACATTGGCAGGCAGGGCATTCCACGCCCTTACCACTCTGAGTAAAGAACCTGCCTTTGACATCTGTCTTAAATCTATCACCCCTCAATTTGCAGCTATGCCTCCTGTACAAGCCGACGTCATCATCTTCGGGAAAAGGTTCTCACTGTCCACCCTATTCTATACTCTGATCGTCTTGTATGTCTCTATTAAATCCCCTCTTAGCCTTCTTCTCTCCAATGAGAACAGATCCAAGTCCCTCAGCTTTTCCTCATAAGACCTTCCCTCCAGACCAGGCAACATCCTCTGCACCTTTCCCAATGCTTCCACATCCTGTAATGGGGCGACCAGGACTATACACAATATTCCAAGTGAGGCTGCACTGGCGTTTTGTACAGTTGCAGCATAACATTATGGCTCCGGAATTCAATCTCTCTCCCAATAAAACCTAACATACCATATGCCTTCTTAACAGCACTATCAACCTGAGTGGCATCTTCCAGGGAGTTATGTACATGGATACGAAGCTCCCTCTGCATATCCATACTACCAAGAATCTTTCCATTGACCCAGTATTCTTCCTTCCTGTTATTCTTCCTAAAGTGAATCACCTCATGTTTATCTGCATTGACCTCCGTTTGCCACCTCTCAGGCCAATTCTGCAGTTTATCCAAGTTCCCCTGCAACATTCTTCCACACTGTCCATCATTCCACCAACTTCAGTGTCATCTGCAAACTTACTAACCCATCCACCTATGCCTGCGTCTAAGTTATCTATAAAAATGACAAACAGCAGTGGTCTCAAAACAGATCCTTGTGGCGCACCAATAGTAACCGGACTCCAGGCTGAATATTTTCCATCAACCACCACTTGCTGCCTTCTTACAGAAAGCTAGTTTCTAATCCAAACTGCTAAATCGCCCTCAATCTCATGCCTTTGCATTTTCTCCAAAAGCCTACCATGTGGAACCTTATCAAAGGCTTTATTGAAGTCCATGTACACCACGTCAACTGCTCTACCTTCATCCAAATGCCTGGTCACCTCAAAAAAACTCAGAGGTTTGTGAGACATGACTTGCCCTTGAGAAAACCATGTTGACTATCTCCAATCAAATTATTGCTTGCTAGATGATTATAAATCCTATCTCTTACAATCCTTCCCAGGATGTTTCCTACAACAGACGTAAAAGGTTCACTGGTCTATCTGGATAGGCCTGGGTCATCTCTACTGCCATTCTCGAACAAGGGCACAACATTTGCAATCCTCCAGTTCTCTGGTACTAAGCCTGTAGACAATGACGACTCCAAGATCAAGGCCAAAGGCTCCACCATCTCCTCCCTAGCTTCCCAGAGAATCCTTGGATAAATCTCATATGGCCCAGGGGATTTATCTACTTTCACACCTAGAATTGATAACACTTCCTCCTTACTAACCTCAATCCTTTCTAGTCTAATAGCATCTCAGTCTTCTCCTCTACAATATTCTCCATTTCCTGACTGAAAACAGATGAGAAATATTAATTTACCACCTCTCCAATCTCCCCAGGGTCTGCACACAACTTTCCACTTCTGTCTTTGGTCCTATTCCTACCCTAGTCATCCTTTTACTCCTTACATACCTGTAGAAAGCTTTAGGGTTGTCCTTTTATTCTAACCAATAAAGACTGCTCATATCCCCTCCTTGCTCTTCTTAACTCTCTCTTTAAATGCTTCCTAGCTAATCTGTAACTCTGCATCACCTCTTCTGAACCATCTTGTCTCAACGTCACATAAGCCTCCCTCTTCCGCTTAACAAGGGGTACAATTTCTTTAGTAATACACAGTTCCCTTACCTTATCACTTCCTGCCTGCCTGACAGGGAAATAACTATCAAGGACACTCAATATCTGTTCCTTAAACTAGCTCCACATTTCGATTATCCCCATCCCCTGCAATTTGCTACCCTATTCTATGCCTCCTAAGTCTTGCCTAATCGCATTATAATTGCCCTTTCCCCATCTATAACTCTTGCCGTGTGGCATCTACCTATCACTTTCTATCACTAAACTAAATGTAACCGAATTATGGCCACGCTCTCCATATTGACTTTATATATAAAAACTCCACAGTTATACCAAGGTTCTGATTAATTTGCATTCTTAATCAAATGGTTTATGCATTTGGGTTTAAAGATGTATAGAATAATTAAAACCTTAGAAACTGCTGCACAGAAATTATTTGGTGCTATAAGCATTCTCTTTTATTTTGTTCCATTCTAATTTTGACAGTCGTTTTCAGCAATCTATCTTTCCTGTTCAGTTTCCTGATTTTAACCATCCATCTTTCCTTGTACATTTGTCCAGACACATTTTTTGAAATAACTTCATTTCATTATGCTCAGCTTTAAACATATGCAAAACTGAAAGTGATTCATTACTTTGTAAATGTTTTAAAATGTTGGTGTAATGCCTTTAAAGTGGTGTATTTCCATTCAGTGTTCTGGTATAGCCTGTGCTTTTTTTAAAAAAAAAAATGTAATGGACAAAATCTACACTGATATCAGAACTATCTTCTAACATTCTTCAATGTATTTGTTAAATTGCGCTACTTATAATGTACATTTTTATTGAAAAATATTGTCTTTAAAATAAATCAGATTTTGGAAAACTTCAAGTCCTGCAAAGACATTTAACATTTTTTTAAACATTGCTTTTTATTTCTACCATGATCTATTGTTGCCCTGTAACACTGGGTAATATCTTAAGAGTTGCAGATAAATCTGTTAAAAACAAAATGTGAATAAAGGTAATTTTGTGCCTCAAAATATAATGAGTGGGATTTGGAAAACACCATTCAAGAATAATTTGAAAATTAGCTGATTATTTTGTTAATTTTTAACCCATTTGGCAGAGGGTTGTCGAGGAACACATTCAATGGCAACATGTAGATGCGTGAATTTTGTACATTTGTTTTCAATATTACAAATATACCAGCCAGGACATTTACATGCAGCTCCAGTTGTTATATTTCCAGTGTTGCAGATATTGTTTGGACATCCCTGCGTAAATTTCCTATTTGCCTCTGTGTGCGTGTTATCTATAGCAGAGTTTGTACCTGGTCTGTTGCGCAGAACCAGCAGCTCTAGAACTGGAGGCCCTGGACACTTTGTTGGGCTTCAGTGGAAGGAGAACTGCTCCCTTTTACTCCCAGGTGAAGGAGTCCAGCGGTTCCTAGCCTGGACTACTGGAAGGTCCCTCACATCCTCTTTGTCCCATTAATAGCGATGGCATGCAATAAAATCTGCTCCAGTGAGTGTTCAGTCCTGTTGAAGAAATTAGTAATATTAGTCATATTAATGTGAGGAAAACTTGTTTGTTAATGTAATGCATTTTTGAAATTTTTTTCAGTTTTACATTTTGTCTATGTATAGCTAGAAGGATACAGGAATTGCTTTGTAACCCTTTTCAGCTAGTAAATCATTTAGTTTTCTAACAGAATCGGCAGGAATTTTGAAATTAAATGCAGGTAAAGCATTTTATAGTTATGGAATGTTTTTAAAAGTATTTTCTTGTATACTATATTGAGCAGGTATTTTTCTTTTCAGACAACTAAACGATATTGATTTTGAGAAGACACTGAATATTATAAATTAGAAACAAAATAAGCAAATAGAATTACATAGATCAAACATCATTTCTAATGGGAATCTGCATTACAACAGTAAGCGAATAAAGGACCTCGTTGAAAGACAATATTTGTCACACTGTCATCTTCGATTTCCTCTTTCGTGTCCCTTCCTTTGTGAACAACCCCACATACCTTCCTATTTTGATTATGCTCACAGCTAACTGACCTATGTTTCTAGCATTCTCTCTGATTTTTATTTTGAAAGTTGTATTTGAGAATCTTCTTGAAATGAACTTCTGTTAATTTTCTCTTCTGCCCTTCACTCTGTTAAATATCATTGTTCCACCTTCTACAACATAGTCTTTCATTTTTAAACCAGTTTTGTAAGTTAGAAAAATCATTTATTTGATTTGAATGTTTTAAGAAGGACAAAGCCACATTAGCCACAATCTAATTCTGGGTAACTGATATAAAGAAAACTAATTAGTGCAGTTGAGTCTATGAAATCATGAAGGTAATGTTGTTTTTCTGAGGAACATTTCTGTATATGTGCACATAATCATTTTGGCAGGATCAATGGAGACAGAAATTTAATATCTAAATGCTGAAAATTTAACTGGGCATTTAAAGTTAAAGGTAGTCTTTATTGTAATTCAGAAAATTAACACTTGGCACAAAAGTGCTCATCTGGTGATTTCAGAAAACGTTTTGATTTGTTTGTTTAAGCACATAGGACAGGATTGTTATGTTAATAGCCCTTTGCATTATTTAAGACCATAAAATGTAGGAGCAGAATTTGGCCATTTGAGTCACCTCTACCATTTTATCATAGCCAATATGTTTCTCAACCCCTTTCCCCTGCATTCTCTCCATAACACTTTAGTTCCTTACTAATCAAGAATCTATCCAACTTTATCCTAAATATACTCAATGACTTGGCCTCCACAGCTTTCTACAGCAATGGGTCTTGCAGTCACCATCCTCTGCTGAAGAAATTTCCTCTCATCTTTGTTCTAAAGGGTCATCCTTTCACTCTGAGGCTGTGCCCTCAGGTTCTAGTCTCTCCTCCTAGTGGAAACAACATCTTCACATCCATGTTGGAAAGGATTATAAGAGATAGATGATTATAAATCCTAGAAAGGAATAACTTTATTAGGGAGAGTCAACATTGTTTTTTTGTGAAGGGTAGGTCGTGTCACACAAACCTTATTGAGTTCTTTGAGCAGGTGACCAAACAGGTGGATGAGGGTAAAGTGGTTGATGTGTGTTTATGGATTTCAGTAAAACGTTTAATAAGGTTCCCCATGGTAGGCTATTGCAGAAAGTACACCGGCATAGGATTGAGGGTGATTTAGCAGTTTGGATCAGAAATTGGCTCGCTAAAAGAAGACAGAGGATGGTGGTTGATGGGAAATTTTCATTCTGGAGTTAAGTTATTGGTGGTGTACTGCAAGGATCTGTTTTGGGACCACTGATGTTTGTCATTTTTGTAAATGAAATGCACGAGGGTGTAGAAGGATGGGTTAGTAAATTTGCGAATGACACGAAGGTTGGTGGAATTGTGCACAGTGCAGAAGGATGTTGCAGGTTACAGAGGGACGTAGATAAGCTGCAGAGCTGGGCTGAGAGGTGGCAAATGGAGTTTAATATGGAAAAGTGTGAGGTGATTCACTTTGGAAGGAGTAACAGGAATATGGAGTACTGGGCTAATGGCAAGATTCTTGGTAGTGTGGATGAGCAGAGACATCGCGGTGTCCATGTGCATAGATACCTGAAAGTTGTCACCCAGGTTGATAGGCTTGTTTAGAAGGCGTATGGTGTGTTAGCTTTTATGGGTAGAGGAATTGAGTTTCGGAGCCATGAGGTCATATTGCAGCTGTACAAAACAATGATGCGGCCGCACTTGCAGTATTGCATACAATTCTGGTCACCGCATTATAGGAAGGAGGTGGAAGCATTGGAAAGGGTGCAGAGGAGATTTACCAGAATGTTGCCTGATTTGGAGGGAAGCTCTTATTAGGAAAGGCTGAGGTACTTTCTCTGTTACAAGGTTTCTTTCATTAGAAAGAAGGTTAGAGATGACTTAATAGAGAGATACAAGATGATCAGGGTGGACGGTGAGAGCCTTTTTCCTTGGATGGTGATGGCTAGCACAAGGAGACATAGCTTTAAATTGAGGATGATAGATATAGGACAGATATCAGAGGTAGGATCTTTACTTAGAGAGTAGTAGGGGCGTGGATCGCCTTGCCTGCAACAGTAGTGGACTAGCCAACTTTAAGGGCATTTAAATGGTCATTGGATAAATATGTGGATGATAATGGAATAGTGTAGGTTAGATGGGCTTCAACTTGGTTTCACAGATCGGCACAACATCGAGGGCTGAAGGGCCTGTACTGTGCTGTAATGTTCTTTGATATTCAGGCCTCTCTGTCTTCTGTAAATTTCAATTGCAAAATTGCTCACAATATGCCAAATGTGATCTGGACAGAGCCTTATACAACCTCAGCAGTACGTCTCTGCTGTTTTATTCTCGCTCTCTTGAAATGAATGCTAACATTGCATTTACCTTCCTAACTGCCAACTGAACCTGCACATTAACCTTAACAGAATCCTGAACTGGAACTCCCAAATTCCTTTGTGCTATGGATTTCTGAAACTTTTGCTTGTTTAGAAAATATCCTCTGCCTCAGTTCTTCCTACCAAAGGGCATAACCTCACACTTTCCAACATTATATTTCAATGCTATTTTTTTTGTGCCCTCTGTTAGCCTGTCCAAGTCATTCTGCAAGTTCACTTCTTCCTCAACACTATTAGTCCTTCCACCTATCTTGGTGTCATCTGCAAACTTAGCAACAAAGCCCTCAGTTCTTTCATCCAGATTGTTAATATATAACACAAATAGTTGTGCTCCCAACACTAACTCCTGCATAACTCCAGTAGTCATCGGCTGCCATCCTAAAAAAGTCTTTTTTTTAATCCCCACTTTCTGCTTTCTGCCAGGCAGCTAATCCTCTATTCATGCCAGTACCTTGCCCCTAAAATCAAGGCCCCTTATTTAGCAGCCTCCTGTGCAGCATCTTGGCAAAGGCCTTCTGGAAGTACGAATTGATTATGTCCACTAATTCTCCTTTGTCTAACTTGCTCATTAGCTCCTCAAAGAATTCTAACAGATTTGTCAGGCGTGACCTCCTGTTTTCAAAATTGTGCTGACTCTGCCATATTTTACCATGCGCTTCCTAGTACTTCACAATCACATTCTTAATAATGAATGCTAAAATCTTACCAGTCGGCATTTAGTTTTGTCTTCTGCCTTCCTCGATTCTTAAACAGCGGTGTTACATTAGCCATTTTACAGTCCTCTGGGAGTCCCCCTTACTCCAGTGATTCCTGAAAGATCAACACCAATACCTGTACAATCTCCTCAGCTGTCTCCTCTGAACTCTCGGGTACAGTCCACATGGTCCAGATGATTTATTTGTCTCTGACCTTTTCGGGTTCCTCAGCACCTTCTCCTTAGTAATAACCACCTGTGCCCCGTGATTATCTTCAAGTTCTGGTATGCTGCTGGTGTGGAAGTTATGCAAAACACTATTCAACCTCCTCTGCAATTTCTTTGTTCTCCGTTACTTCTCCAGCCTCATTTTCCAGTGGGCCAATGTCCACTCTTGCCCGTTCCTTACCTTTCTTATACGTATTTTTATAAAAATTCTTGCAATCTTCTTTATTACTAGCTAGCTTTCCCTCATATTTCATCGTTTTCCCCCGTCTTCCCACCTTTTGGTTTTTATTTTGGTTACCCTCTGCTAGTTTATAAAGGCTTCCCAATTCTCTGGCTTCCCACTAAACTTCACTGCATTGTATGCTTTCCCTTTTGCTATTGTGACATCCTTGACTTCTATTGTCAGCCATGGGTTGCCTCATCCTCCTCTTAGTATGTATCTTCATCTTTGGGAAAACTTTCTGCTGTGCCTCCTCAATTGGCCCGAGAAACTTCTGCCATTGTTGCTCTGCCGTCTTCCCTGCTCAGCTTCCCTTCCAATCAACTCTGCCCTGCTCCTCCCTCATATCTTTGTTGCTACCTTTACTCGATTGTAATACCCTTACATTTGATTGCAGCTTCTTCCTCTCAAACTATATGGTGAGTTCTATCATTTTGTGGCCACTGCCTCCTAAGGGTTCCTTTACCTTAAGTTCCTTAATCAAATTTGCCTCATTACACATGTAGATGAAGCAGAAGCCTTTTTTTTGTTTCCCCCGATCTATCTTTAAATGCACATGTTTAAGTATCTTAAAATCCCTAAATTGCTAATAAATTAGGTATATTTGACTGAAGTCGAGTAGGATATGAATCCCGAATAAAAGTTGAGTTGTGATTATTAAAAGTCTCACTTCCCATATCCATTTTTCTCCATTTTTACTTGGGTTGCTTATACTTAAAGTGGGGAAAAGTACATAAAGAATGCTTTGTGCTACCAGTACTTTCCCCTATCTCCATCTTTATATATCTTGTGAAAATGGTGTTGAAGTAACTTGCCTTTATGGGAAAGCTTCCTGTGCCTCTGTAGTGAATAGCTTGCTTTATTTTCCCTGTCACTGCTCTTGATGTTTAATGGTATTGCAATGGAAGTCCAAAAGTCAAACTTTCGAAGATTGGGAAATGGTCCAGTTTGGACATTTTCTGATCTAAATTGCAGAAAAATATTTGAAACCGTTTTTACAAGTGAATGCCTCCAAACATCTCAAAGCAGCAGTTTAAAAATACCTGCTACATAGTATACTTAATTGAGCATTTCATGGTGTTTGTTCTTAAATTTAGCTTTCTAGTTATGTTGACTCCTGTAATTGTTTCTACATTGTTACAACAGGGCCTAATGCTAAGTGGAAACTGTGCTTGCTCCAAATATTATTAGTATTTTCAAACTTGTTGCAGTTCTCAAGAAATTTATTAACTTATCTAGTTCTCTGTATTTTTAAACTAAGAATAACATATTTCCTACTATTGCCCTTGTGCTTTATGTAAGGTACGTTAAGCATTGAGCCCTGTTACCAAAGTATAATTTCCATTTATTTTTAGTTTAATTACTTTTTAATGTCTGCATGCTGTATTTTTATCAGATCTAATATAATGTATGATGCTTAATATTGAACAGTAGTTTTGAACATCATTATTTTAAATGTTGATGTTTACAAAGTGTTGCATACTGCATGTTTTCTAAGTCTGTTTTCTGATAATTTTAGTCTCTTTCCTTTCGTCGGGGACAACTGCCACTGTGGCTCTGTTACGTGATAGCATTGAGCTTGTGGTAGCAAGTGTGGGTGATAGCCGGGCAATTCTTTGTCGTAAGGGGAAATATAAGCGACTGACTGAAGACCACACTCCAGAACGGAAAGATGAGAGGGAAAGGTAACATTGAAGTCTTGATACAAATAATCTAGTCATTATGATGTATACTTGATGTTAATCTGCAAATTTACTGAAATTTAAAAATGCTAAGTACAAGAAATCATTGTTCTATATCAGCGCTTGGTGTTTCACTTAGTACTTTGTGTAGGTGTGGACAATATTTGTTACCTTCTACTTTATTGTATTTGACAGGATTAAGAAATGTGGTGGATTTGTTGCCTGGAACAGTCTGGGCCAACCACATGTAAATGGGAGATTGGCTATGACACGCAGTATAGGTGATCTAGCTTTAAGGTCCGTTGGAGTCATCGCTGAGCCAGAGACCAGACGGATTAAGGTGAGTCTGCGTACTGCAGACCATAATTATATACGTCCCTTTTGGCATTCCATCTCTTCTCTAATCCAAGTTGAAGATTAAAAATTTGCATTTCTTGGGCCAACTTAATTTACAGTATTTTTAAATTTCCATGAACATATTAAATCAATCTGAATTTTCTTGAAAGTAATCTGTATTTGGAAGGCCATGTTGAGGTTGTACAGAGCATTGGTGAGGCCTGTTCTGGAGTACTTTGTGCAGTTCTGGTTGCCCTGTTATAGGAAGAGGAGAAAGTGAGGGCTGCAGATGCTGGAGATCAGAGCTGAAAATGTGTTGCTGAAGAAGGGCTTATGCCCGAAACGTCGATTCTCCTGTTCCTTGGATGCTGCCTGACCTGCTGCGCTTTTCCAGCAACACATTTTCAGCTCTGTTATAGGAAGAACATTGTTAAACTGCAGAGTGTTCAGAAAAGATTTACCAGGATGTTGCTGGGATTGGAGGGGTTGAGATATAAAAATAGATTGGAAAGAGGTTTGAAGGGTTTGAGCTATATGGAGAGAGACTGAATAAGCTGTGGATATTTTCCCTGGAGCATTGGACGCTGAGGGATGACCTTGTAGTGGTTTATAAAACCACGTGGGGCATGGATAGGGTAAATCAGCAAGGTATTTTCCCTGGGATGGGGGAGTTCAAAACTAGAGGGTATAGGTTTAAGGTGAGAGGGGAAAGATATAAAAGGGACATAAGGGGCAACTTTTTCACACAGAGGGTTGTGCGTGTATGGAATGAGCTGCCAGAGGAAGTGGTGGAGGCTATAAGATTACAACACTTAAAAGTCATCTGGATGGGTATATGAATAGGAAAGGTTTAGAGGGATATGGGCCAAATGCTGGCAAATGGGACTGGATTAATTTAGGATATCTGGTTGGCATGGGCAAGTTGGACTGAAGGATCTGTTTCCATACTGTATATCTCTGACTCTGAGACTTCCTTCACTGTTGCTTTGGAAGTTGAGGGCTGTCCCCTTATTGAGGTTTATAAAATCACGAGAGACATAAATAAGGTTAATGACAAGGGTCTTTTTCCTTGGGTGGGGGGAATTCAAAACTAGGAGGCTTTTTTTTGTAGGTGAGAGAAGAAATATTTTAAAAAGGACAACTTTTTTTATATACGATGTAGTTTGTATGTTGAATGAACTATCAGAGAATGTACGGATGAAGGTACGGTCACAACGTTTAAAAGACATCTAGATAAGTTCATGAATGGGAAGGGTTTGGCAGGATGTGGGCCAAGCAGAGTCAGGTGGGACTATTTAGTTTAGAAACATGGTCAGCATTGACTGGTTGGACCTAAGGGTCTGTTTCCATGCTGTATGACTATGACTAATAATTGTATCCCTAGAATTGCATATAACTAAACTAGAATACTGCTTTTTCTGTTAGGATGGAGCGCATTGAACTTGGATGACTTTGTTGGGATTGCATACTGAAGCATCCAGAAAAATAATTTCAGAATGTTGCGATTGTTCACTTGGCAAAGGCGCTACTTAGTATTGTGCCAAGTCATACAGAATAAAAAGGTCCTCGGTTCCAACGCCAAACTATACTGACTGAATTACTTTCAACCAGGGCTTCAGTGTTCCAAGTCAAAAAAGACAAAAAAGACGCAATGTCCTCCCGAAGGAGACTGTCTGCTGATTTGAGCAGGAATGTTCCTGAATTGATGTTGAATTACAACAGGATTAGGCCCTGTAATCATTTTTTATCCATTGAGAATTTCTGTTCTCTGTCAAAGCTGAGAACCATGTGGGCAAACTATTTGAGGGTTGTTAGTGCCTGTGAAACTGTATCCTAGTTGGCAATTTCAAGAAACATTGGGGGAGAGGATGAATTTCATATAATATATTCCTCTGTACAATTGTACAGCAGGGCTTCTCCTTCTGTAATTTGTTTTTTTTTAAACTGTTTCTGCAGCTGCAACATGGAGATGATGCTTTTTTAGTTCTAACAACAGATGGGATTAACTTTATCATGAATAGTCAAGAGATTTGTGATCACATCAGTCAATGTCATGATCCAATAGAGGCTGCTCAGGTTATTGTTGAACAGGTAAATGGAACTTGATGTAATCATGTGCCGTTTGTTTCGTTTGCATTTACCTGTGTGCTAGAATATCCATTCATATAACAGCCTGTCTTGAAAGCAAGATTATTTTAATGGTTGAACTGTTTACTTTTATGCTTACATCTATTTGTCTTTATACTTCATGTGCTAATGTAATCATCTCTGTTTACCTCAAGTGAACAATATATGGTATTTGAGTCTATAAGGGTTTTTTTGTAAATGAACTCAAAAGCCATGTATTAATTTTAAGTTCTTGAGAGCATTCAGGGATAGACAATAAGTGCTAGCCTATCAGTGATGCCCATATCTGACCTTCTTTAAAAAAAATCATTTGTTACTTTAACCTGAATTGAATAGTCCAATTAAGAACAACTTTGCCTATAATTTCTTTTTTTTTAACTGAAGCCGAGCATATAGTATATATGTTTTACCTTTGAAAGTCTTCAGTTAAAAGATTGTAGCTGAGAATATTGAAATAAATATAAGTATAAAAAAGTTAAGTGCTGATTTTTAAAAATATAAAATCTTTTTCAAGAGTCACCAAGATAAAGTCCTCTTTTGGAGAATAGTTATGGACCAGTTTTCAGCCAAACTGGTTAGGTGAAAGTTATTACTCCTGGAATTTGCAAGTCAGAAATGGGATATTTGACCTAACTGATCTATACTGATACTTAATGTTTAAAAAGTACTGTGACATAACTGGAATATTTGGAATAAGGCGTATATTAATATTTTGGAGAATATTTCTGTGTGACCATAGCCCCTCAAAGAAGAGGGGTGTCTAATTTACGTACGATATAGTATTTTAAACCTATGATGAATACATTGAGTGTTGATGTGTAACTGAACAATTTCTTGCCTGATAACTCACCTCATCAGAGTAATTACTTCCAACAATAAATTATTCAGAATTGTTAATAGGGAGCCCTCTGCAATCCATAAACATGTCCTTTTTTTCAAATCCTAGTGATAATACGCAATGAGTTCTATGTTAAAATCCATACTCACCATGGCCCCAAAATTAATCAGGTCCCACTGGAACTTCAAGCTGCAGTCTTTTGAATATGTGATACATGATTGTGTTATTTGCATAGATCTACTAAAATGTTAAAGTGCTGGTTGCGTAACAGCACTCAGAAACTGACCCTGGTGGAATTTGCTCGATTCTATTTGATTTCAGATTTGTATTTCTTCAACTGCTTCTTGTTTATGGTATTATTGAAGTGTCTGGCTTATAGGGAGGGTTCCTTGTTGAGCATTTCTGACTAATTGGCAAGTAAGTAAATACTTGTAGGTTTCAGAGTTAATATTGGCAAACCAATATTTGAAGAAACTGTAGGTCCCATTTTTTTAGCTAGAGCTTAAAAATGTGTTGCTGGAAAAGCGCAGCAGGCCAGGCAGCATCAAAGGAACAGGAGAATCGATGTTTCGGGCATAAGCCCTTCTTCAGGAATTCCTGAATTTCTTCTCCATTCCTGAAGAAGGGCTTATGTCCGAAACATCGATTCTCCTGTTCCTTTGATGCTGCCTGGCCTGCTGCGCTTTTCCAGCAACACATTTTTAAGCTCTGATCTCCAGCATCTGCAGTCCTCACTTTCTCCATTTTTTAGCTAGGTCTGTTTCTGACTCCGGAAGATGCCTGCTTTGTACGCACGACAGGATATATAGATGCAGGTACTGGGAGCCTCCATTTCCGACCAAATGGGGGACCCTCGGTGATTGGATCAAATGAACTATGTCTCTGATTCTGACCCACCCACCTAACTTAACTGGGACTGTTGCAGCCCAGAATTATCGCAGTCCACACCTTTAATGTAACTGACTACGCTAGTGAGGACATATGCTTGCAAAATACACCTTTGCCAGTTCTTCAGCATTTTACTAATGATATTGTAAGACAATGCAAAGGCTGGAGAGCAGCTGAAGAAAGAACAAGCTAAATCCAAGACTGGAACAAATGCAAACTGTTTCTGGTGTAGAACCAAACTCTTGTAAAAGTTCACAAAACCACAGGGAAGAGAAACCAACAGCACAAAGCAGAATATTCAGTTTTCTAAAGTGGTGTTTTGACAAAAGGTAAAAGGCAAACAAAGGTGAAGGAGGAAGGATTCCTTGATTTTAAGCGCAAATTGAGCCACAGTCAATTTTTGTGTGCAAGTAGTTCAAAAGTTTAAATTTAAGAAAAAATGTGAGTTCTAAGATAAACTCCAAAACCTAATTCTCTTAAAGTGAAGCTATGCTGAAAAGGAGCATAAGGCAAAGAATTGGTGAACCTGTTGTAGCGTTTGTTCTACATTGCCTATTATTGTTTACAATCTGGTTAGAGCAATTTTGGTAATTTGATAAAGAGTAACCTGTGAACTTGAGGGATTCAGATTTGTTTAAGACAAATCGGGCACAGAGCTGTTAAGTGACAAAATTTCACAGATCATAGAATGAAGGTTGGGAGTTTGTTTAACTTAGGCTGGAACTTTAATCATGTATGGCACTAATAGTGATTTTTGAAGGGAAAAGTGATATGACTGTAGGAAACAGCCTACAGATATTCCCATTCAGACAGTGCATAGAGACTTTAAAATTGCTGCATCTGCATAGTCTGGCAGACACATTTCAAGGGCCTAGGCAGTTAAATTAATTTTGCGTTACCCAAAAAAGGTTGCAAGTTTGATCGGAAGAGAATAGAAGAGCTTTACTATGTGAGGCTGTAGTGGGTGGAATAGCAGCTGCAGACATACTGTATTATGTGGGTGGCTGAGAGTGAGGAAATGGGAACAGAATGGAGGCAACTGTACAGCTGGTCTTTGTCTTGGTGGAGAAGCACTTGGTATTGGTTATGGTTGAGAGCTACAGCAGTAAAGAGTCTAAGGTTCACCCCATGCTCAGAGTGAATGACAAAAATGTATAGTTTTACCTGAAGATAGATATGTAATAGTGCTTGTCTTGGTTGTGCCAAATTTAACAATGGACCAGTAGCATTACTATCTTGCTCACGATTCACCTTTCAAATTCGTGATTGGGAAGAGTGCAGCTGAACTAGAGGGAATAATTTTATTTGCAAATTAAGAAGTAAGCACACTTAGGTGAAATAAAAGTAGATGTTGGAATTGTAATGATGGAGGATCAGATATTGAGAATTAAAAATTTTAAGAGTGAGGTTGTTGGCAAGATTGGGATGGGAGAGTTAATTTCCCCATCAATAGTTGATGTAAATCAGGATACAGATTTTTAAAGCGCATGGTAGGGGAAATCAGACATTGAATGCAGATGGCTTATCAGAGGTTAAGATCACAGGTACAAAGACACTGAGAGAAGGCAAATTTGATAGAATTGCCAGTGATAAGAGCCGCAAAGTTTTCTGTTGGAAGGATAAGAGTGTAAATTCAAAGAGGACTTGAATGGGATGTGGTGAAGATTTTGTTTTGCAGACATTTTGATGTATTAGGAATCTGAAATTAAATGGAATTAAGGTACAGATTTGCCATTATTTAACTAATACAAACTGCCGCGAGTGGTTTGCTTTCTCCTGTTTACTTTGCTTCTGCATAGCAAGGAAACAAGATTGGGCACTGTGTAGAGGCAGTCATAGCTGAAATGAACTAAAGTTTGTTTAAAAAGAAGTCTGACTCACAGAAGCATTTTACTTGTGTAGTTTAATAATATTCTTCTCCTCTGTTGCAGGCACTGCACTATGGTGCAGAAGATAACAGTACTGTTATTGTAATTCCATTTGGTGCGTGGGGAAAGCACAAAAACACTGGCACCAGCTTTTCTTTCAGCCGAAGCTTTGTCTCAAGTGGAAGATGGGCATGAAATGGAAAGGCTATAGTCTGTGCTGCCCACTTGCAATCCAGTTTTCAAAATTATCTATTTTAAGACCACTTTCAAAGACCATATACTTTCGCTTTTCCGTTTGGTAAAAACTCATTCTGTCAAAGCCTGTAATGTGAATGAAGACAGCTCGCCAGATGTACAATTAAAACATTGCTCTGTTATTTTAACAACGAGTTTAATAACTGGACAGAAAAGTTATCTTTGTAGCAAAACTGGTAGAGGTATTGACATTTCACTAATTGATCACTTTAGATGCCTGTTTAGCTGCAATAAAATTTGCGTTGTATAAATTCTTAAATGCTTGTGTTGTAAGTCACAGTAACTGGTTGTATTAATCTTGGTGCAACAGTACAAAGACAATTTGTGCCCGTTCAAGTGTGTTTTCAGTTTTGGCATTGAAACAAGTAGGTTTGTTGAGTACAAGAACTGCATGTTATTATCCAGTGTTGGAAATCAGGGAAAGGGATATTTGTTTATTTGAGTTGGACCCCATTAAACTGCTACAGCTTATCCAGTATATACTTGAAATAACCTTTCCTTCCTCTTTGAGCAATTTAAATACAGTGGAAGCGAATCTTGCCCCATCTAATCTTGAGCTGCATTCTTGCTAATTTAAGCAGGCAAAAAGATTTTCAAGCATGTAAGCTTTTTCACTCTTCCCTGAGTATTCTAATTTCCTCTGTCACGCATAGCGACCAAAGCACAGGGAGAAATATATTTCTATACTATTAAGGAATTTGAGCTTTAAAGTGCGTTCACTAGAACTTGAAGATTTTTTTTATGTTTGTCCCTTATAGTAAACAAAATGTGGCAGACACTGTAACTGAGAATTCAACTGCTGATCTTTAATAGATATGAGGCCTGTCAAAAGATTTGTAATTTTTGTCACAAATACCTGTGCCTCCCGATGTCACTGCTGGAATGGCTGTGTAGAACTAGACCAGAATATACATATAATGGTGTGCCTTTCTGGCCCTACTTTTTCCAGCATTTGTCTCAGGTGGAATTTAAGAAATCTGAAGTAGTAGGTTTGGATCTAATTTTGAGTTTCAGCAGAGAGGTGTGAGGTATCAACTTGATCCCAAATTAGGAGGGCAGCTAAGTTGCTATGGCCTGCATGATTTATGCCTGTTAAGTGAGTTGGTACTTTTTTCTCTATTTTGAGGGTATTATTTAAATACAAATTGTTGGAAATGACAGGAAGTATGAGATGGGAAGAATGTTCTCCATGGTCATATTTTTCTGTTATTGAATGTGCCCAAAATTCTCAAGCATGTGTGTCTTTTATTGTGTGTGGAGAGCAAACACAACTGAGAGCTTGGGTTATTGAAACTTGCCAGTAACTGGAGTTTGAGTTTTTGGAATCTAAAGCAACTCAGGCCAATATGAATCCTTTTTCTGACAGTTTGTACTTTTACATTACAAAAGATTTGACTAAGATCAGTTGTGAACTAAATATGTTTCCTCTACTGAGGATTAAGGGATGTGTAAATGCCTTGAGAGAGATGAAGGATTAGTCAACTTTATGTGGCATTGGGGGCATTATGGAATAAACTGGAGAAGTACTTTCAAAGTATTTGTTTCAAGGTTGAACAGGAGGGGACTCATGTATAAGAGGAATGTATTCTTTACCGTAATTCTGAAGCATAATGTAAAATGGTAGTGTAAGCCATGGCAAAGTTTTTATTTGCTTACTTTTCTCCGTCTTGTTTTCTGCCCCGGATCCTACAGTAGAACCTTATCACTCTACACACAAGATTTGTTCATGTTTTTGAATTAACGCTGGATAGTGTACACTGACCTAAATTTTAAAATGAAAGTTTGTGGATGGTCCCTTTGCCAGCTGTATATTGTGCGCTGGTTTTACATTTGATGGTGTTACTGGTAAATGAAATGTTGCAGTTTAATCAATGTGAAAGTAGAATGACTAGAGATAGGAAAAAGACTTTCTGCAGTTTTCATCTATTTTGGTAATTCCTCAGTTACATACTTTTTGTCAAGAAGCCAAATATGTTATAGAATAATGTGATTCTCAAAAATCTAGATATTTTCAACGGTTCCTTTCTGTACTGTCAAACTTGCTTGTCATATTATCTGTTACTACTGGAAATGGTAGAAATTTGCAGAATTATTAAGAAAAGATTCAGTACCTCAGTTGTGCAAATGCCAGCACTAAATGCACTACAGTAGCTATTTTAAATATAATTTAATCCCAAGAGACATGCTGTGTGTCTGTCTGTCTGTCAGTCTCTCTCTCTCTAGTATAAAGACTGTTCTGCACTTAGTACATGAAGGTAATTAGAAGCGAAATCCTTAGATTGGCTGACGCAATGAACATTACATAGAACATAGGGAAATTTTCAAAATGGTCACATCCAGATGTTTTGTGACTTGAATCTATCCATGTACTTCTGCCAGGTTTTGTATTATAATATGTATAATATGTAAATATTTGTTATATATAGTAAATCCATAATATACATTAATCTTTGTCTTGGTTGGTAAATATGTATTATATTATGGTTGAACTGACTTTGTACAGATCTTGCCCTTGTATTTTAACCATGTCTTTTTATACACCAGTAAAACCCTAGCAACCCAAAAGCAGCGCTTGATTACATTTTGGAGGCAGTGCTGGAAAATGTACATTGTATTCATCTAAAGGATTGCTCTTTGTAAGGTACAGCAATGAATTCGACTTCTTGTGAATATTTTGGATGTTTATTTGGAAGGAAATCTATTCATTTTAAAAGTTTCTGTTGGGTATGTATTGCATTGTTTAATGCATAGATGCTTTCAATATATAGAAATGTACTGGAATCAGAAAATATTCAATTTTATATGCCTTGTCTGCAGCTCCCAAAACCCAAACACTTCGTTCCAGAAAAACACCATATTGGTCAATGAAACCAAGAACTATGAAATATAACAGAACAAACTATAACTGTATTTAGCATAATATACTCTGTTCTATTGCTTTGCCACACTAGCTGTAGTGTTGCTGTAAGTTTGTCTGCTTATTGCACTCAGTACCCATCTGTGTTTTGATATCACTAATTGATTGCAAAGTTGTGCAAATGTGAACTAGTGATGGATCTAATGAAATGAAATCAGTAATTTTAATGATTCACCTCAATCGTTATTCAGTGGTGCTTAACTTCTTAGCAGACATTACACACAAAACAAAATGATCATTTTTAGCTTTTGTGGAACTAGTGAGCAATAATTTGTGTGCTTATAAAAACAAGGCTTATAATATTGTCTGTATCTTATTTATCCTGAGGGCAGTACATCTGGAACGTATTGGTTGTATTTTGCCATCTTTCAGGGATGTTGGTAGAATGGAGACATTACTGAAGCGATAATCCAGACAATTCAAGTTCATCCCACAGTTTCATTTTGAAGATATTGGTTCATGACAATGAAGATGTCAGATTGTGTCTTACATTCAACTGATTCATCGGGTTTTTTTTTAAGAGAAGGAAACCTACTGATTTTGGATATTTCCTAATTACCCTGTTCAAAGATGTTATGACCTACCTCTGGAGCAGGTGGGACTTGAGCCCAGACCTCCTTGCCCAGAGGTATGGACACTACCCTGCCGCACAAGGAGCCCTAGATATCTGTATTCAATATACCTATATTATTAATCCATACCAACATGTTTGACATTTAACTACCCTCTGAAGAGGCCTAGCAAGCCAATGAGTTATTTTAAGCTCTCTAGCAAGTCAATTCTGAGAAGAACTTGCTGTGAATGAAGTTTTTTTTTTATTGACGTAAGTACCTGGTATCACATTTGGATCAAATCAGTCAGTCAGTATCTTATTTAATGTAGAGCAGCAAGTAAGCCAAATAGAATGTGAAAGCAACTGTATGTCGGATTCATTAAAACTGGAGCAGTGCTGCATATGTAGTCTTTTTTTTTCAAGATTTTTCTTTTATCATTTGTCCGGTCTAGTTTTAGTACGTGCAACCATCATTGACGGAATTTGCCAAATGAATGTGTATTACAACATCTATTAATTGATAGTGTGATTACTTTTCATATATTTGTAATTGATTTATTTTATTTGTATTAGAAGCCTGAACTTCAAAGGTTTTCATATCAACCTGACCAAATTATTAGATTTCCCACCTTTTTTCCTTTTCCAGTGTCCTGCTTGAATTTACTGTATGGGAGATGGTGCTTGTATGATATTGGCTGTGATGCAAATATTTTCAAGTTTGAATTGTAGATGTTTTGGGTAATGCATGATGAAAACAGCATGTACTGCTGTGTACAGTAACTGTGAAAAATGTAAGCTGTATGTAACATTTGAGAATATTCAAATAAAATTATTTACATATAATTTTGCATGTGATTTTAAACCACACAAAATTCTTAAATGGGTTGAATGTTGTGAGCAATTGTTATTCATTCCCAATTATCCTCTTTTTCTGTTTGGGATGATTCTTCTCATCCCAAAACTTGCTGTTTCCGTGGAGTAAACATTTAGTACAATATCTCTCAAAGCCTTGACAAAATTAAAATTAGGATGCTAAATTGAAAAACACTGGTCAGTGCTCATTAATGAACAGTACAGTAGCACTGGATAACACATTCTATTTACCAGAATGTTTCTTAAAGCTGTGCGTAAGAGTTGCATAGCAGTTGGTAAGCCTATAGTATCCAGTAAGATTTTGAAAGATCTCTAGAGAGCAGATACAGATATCATTTTCTGTGGTGGGGAGAAATACAAAGCAGACATGATCTTAAAACTGGAGGTTAATCCTTTGAGGAGTCAAATCATGTGTGGCAGTCATTTACAAAGATTATTCAAAATCCAGCCTCCTAAAGACCTGAATGCTGGTTCAGTTGGAAATTTTTTTCACTATTTTTACTTGGGGCAAGGTTATTAGGGATATAAAGCTAATGTCTTAAATGGAATTGCGGCTCAGACCAGCTTTAATCCAAATGAATGATAGAGCTTCTGGCTGAATTGTCTATTCCTATTCTGTTGTCACCTAAAGATCAAATTCAAAAAACTATGTACAATAATGACTGCATTTCAAGACCACAAGTTTAGGTTCAAGCACATGGACATGTTGTGGTTATAAGTGGTGCCGATCGTAACTCATTCTTTGTTTTACTACCAGGGCAATGCTCAACAGTAGGATGGTACTCCAGTATAAATCGCCAGAAAACGGGGGCAATTTATAGTTATAAAAGGAGGAATAATGTGAGGAAACAAGTTAGCTATGTGACTGTGTACACCCAACATTTCATAACATTTGTACTTTCTGACATCTGTGTATCAATATGGAGAGGGTGTGGGGGAAGGCTAAAACTTTAGAATATGTTGGTAACCTTTCAAGAAAATAAGAGAATGAGTTGGATCAATTAATGCATGACATTTTTATAAGTCTTGAACAAACTGCTGCATGATGAGCTCACCTGAATAAAAGTTCCATAAATTTCCCTGTCTTCCCATTCATCTGTTTAACTATTGCATCCAATATAATTTCCTCTTGGCCTACCTTCCTCCTTAACATCTTGTAGAGCTGTTTTACAACTTGATATTTATAACACTAGATTTATCTTAATTAAATTATCCAATAATCAATAAATTTAATTATATAGGACCTGCAGGTACACATGATTCCCCCAAAGTTAATAGTCAGTCATAAAAGCAAAATACTGCAGACACTGGAGATCTGAAATAAAAACAAAATTCTAGAGAAACTCAGCAGGTCTGGCAGCATCTGTGGAGAGAGACACAGATTTAATGTTTTGATTAAAATAGAACTCTTCCAGAACCAGTTCAGGAGGAGCGTATTGATTGAAACGTGAACTCTTTTTTTTTCTCTTCAGCAATGCCACTGGACCTGTTTCTCCAGTTTTTATTATTAATGATGTAGTCACTTTTTGTAGTATAGTTAATATGACTGCTGTTTTTAGTCCAGTGAGATCAGAGGGCTTTGAGATTAAAAAGAAAGTGCTCACATTTATATATGGTTGTGTTTTGTAACATTACATCTCAAAGGGGTAGCATTTATCATGTAGGAAACATAATCTTTTTTTTCAGCAAATATTCTGATAATGTAAATTTTCTTTTAATTATGGTGGTTGAGCGATGAATGTTACCAAAGACTCACCAGAAAGAATTCTGCAGCTTTTCTTCTGCCATGGGATCTTTCATATTCACCTGAGTGGACAAACCAGAACTTGGATGATTGTCTTATCTAAAAGTGAGAACAGCAAATAGTGTAGCAATCTGAATAAATGATAAGTTGACCTGATTTGGTGATGCTTTGTTTTCATAAACACACTGAGCCGAAAACCAAAGCCTGCTCTTTTTCTTAATAATAGAAACATATACAAATAATGCTAGATGGTTGGCTTTTAAAATGAAGGCAGAACTGTGTCAAGATAAATACTATTGAAGACTAATCCAGGTCTTTAATATTTGTGTGCAAAGCCATGGGAAATTGACCAGCAAGAACAAAACACAAGCAGTGCACATTTTATTATAAGTTATGTTTTTCCTATTTACCCATAGCAATTTGATATAATTATACAAGTCCTCAACAAAAGAATTCATTACCACTCCCTTCAGCACATTTGTTCTGCCCATTCTTGGTCTTATTTGATCTCTCCTGTCTTCCATCCTATCACACACAAGCACTGTTTTCTCCCCACCTTTCCCCATGTCACTTATCATATCTCTAATGTTTACCATGATGATGAAAAATCACAAACCTGAAATGTTAACTGTTCCTTTGTCCACGAATACCACCCTGTGGCTAATGACACACTGCAAGGGACACAACTGGGGACTGATACTGTAAAATCCCATGACAGTCACTGCAGTCTGATTTCTCATTAAAGAAAGGGAGATGACTGATCACTGAGGGTCATCACACCCTCAGGTGAGGAGAGAGTTTGAGAATGTGGGCCATCTATGGTGACCTCAGCTGGTACTGGACTCAAATCCATGCTGTTAGGTATCGCTCTACATCATAAACGAGCTGCCCAGACCAGTGAACTCACTGCTCCCCATATATATATATGACAGGCTGAAGATACGTTTTAAATGTCTGGTCTTGCTCTTTAGTACACAACTGGCCTTGGTCTCGAGAATTGTATTGATGTGTTGCATTCTGGAAGATATTGCGCAGCAGTGAGTTTTGGGATTGTCAGAGGAATAAGGTGCTAAACATAGTCTGTTGAGAGGTGAAGGTGGAGAAGGAGGTGGAACCTGATGAGGGCAATACACCATCAGTAGGACACAGCTGGTTCACATTGACTCCTCCAACTGCCAGCCACATGCAAAAGCCACTTCCTTCCTCCCCCCAACTTCTTCAATTCGAGTAACACAGAGCAGATCTGCAAACAACCAAGAACTGTTTCCCTAATTCCCAAGGCTCAGTACCAGTTCGTATCTTACTGTGCAGTATAAGTGATAAGGTCACTTGCTAGCTAGCCACCAAAAATGGACAAAATCAGAACGTTGTTTAAAAAAGCTGTAATGTTCATTTGGCTCAAATTAAAACAGAAACTTACCATTATTTTAACACCCATCCATGTGCACCTTGTCCAAATAGAAATCTTTACTCCATCTCTGCTCAGCGCCTGTGTGTGGCTTCAGTAAAGGTTGAAGCAAGTTGATCACATCCCTGCTGTGATTGCTGAGCTGTTTTTGAACAAGGTCTTCTGAGTGCTGGAGCCTGTGAGGGTCTGACCAAGTCTACTCCACTGTGCACATGTACAGGAGCAGGCTTAGCCATCAGGCTGTGAAGCTGCAAGTGGGCTCAAATTGAAGTGAGGCCATGGGGTGGGTGACAACGCAGAGTCCCCTTTCACCATCATCCCTCTTATGGTCCAGCCACACTCCCGCTAGCAGTGAGTTGGTGAACACATCACTGCAGACCAGTGGGATAATGAGAAAACAAGCTTAGGCTATCACCTCTCCTATTTAGGATGACTTTCATTGTGTGGCAGCACAACACTTTTTACTGCTTCGATCATTAGACCATATTCAGCTTGAATTTATGAGCATGGCACTGTGTTCCTGCTCAGGAACAAACTCCAACATTCATAGATTCACCTGCAGCGCCCTTTGTCCCTTCAGTGAGGAAGGGTAACTCCATTTGAGATCTTAGAGACCCCTCCTGCATGTCAATGAAAACAAGGTGCAGCCTTTGAATGTTTGGGCTCCACTAGGAGGCAGACTCGTGAACATCCATATGCCTGTCATAAGGACACCGGCAATTGAGATATGAAAATGGTGGACATTGACAGATAGAGAGTGAGTTGTTGATGGCCATGACTGTTGGAGGTTGGATGTTTGAAAAGAGCATTGTAAGAGGTGAGTGGAAATGAGAAGCTCAGTTGTCCAAGAGAAAACAGAGTGCATCAAATCCCTACACACAGTCTTTGTCTATAGCTAATGCAGTAGAGACTGCAGTACCAGAGAATAGTTCCTGAGCCACACCAGGCAATACATAAACTTGATAACCACCATGGAGCAAGCCATTTTGTCAGCTAGAAAGATGCCACTAATAATCACAATTTAATGCAAGTCAGTTAACATATTATATTGATCAGGCAAAAGTGAGGACTGTAGGTGCTGGAGATCAGAATCTAGATTAGTGTGGTGCTGGAAAAGCACGCAGGTCAGGCAGCATCCGAGGAGCAGGAAAATCGATGTTTCGGTCTTTTCCAGCACCACTCTAATCTATATTATATTGATCAGACTAGAATGGATTTAATCAAAATTGGGCAACAATGAAATCCTTCAAAAGAAAGGTTAAATAACAGAATAGTTACTAAACAACAGGCACATTGTTTAGATATGATATCTTCTTGCATCAATCAGACCCTAAGGTAATTTCTTAATCTTGGTTTCTTGGTGACACACAAATGTCATTTTCATAATTTGCATATATGTTGCAAGGATTTCCTTGCTGGGAAGTCACACCACAGTAAAGCTTTGTCTCCCAATGTATATCGAGTTACCAACTCTACAAGGTGGCTTGGAGTCTCCAGGAATTGAAGAGCTGTCTCCAGGCCACTAGATCCTTGGAGAAAATCACAGGGACATTAGATAGGATGTTTTGTTTGGTAATAATCTTTTACAATCTTCTTCACCAGCCATAAAAAATGTTTAGAAATGGGAAGAATGTGCAATTTTGGCTGTGCTGTTCAATTAAGTAATGTATACCCGTGCAACTTTTATTACTATGACAAAGAATGTAAATAGGTAAGAATTCTTGTCAGAAGGACAGCCATCTGTGAAGGGTTTAAAGGGCTATATTGCGCATATTTTAATGTTTATCTCTGTGCATATACAGGGGTATAATTCTGGACTGGTCATTGAGAGACTCAGACTTTGCTTCAGTTGAATTCTCAGTTTAAAACTCTGCTATCTTGGCAGCTGTGGGCACTGTCTATTTTGAATAAATTGTAGGTCTGCAGAATGTGCCCCCCCCCAAATTGAGACACCTTCAAGGTCTCCCAACCCTTGCAGCAGTGCCTCCCCTCCTCTGCCCAGCCAGACCACCAGCTCTCTGGTGCCTGGGTTTGTTCTCATGCCCAGTGGTGGGGCCTATTTGCCATCCTTAACACGCTAGCCCAATTGGCTGTATAGCTGGATTGCGATGCAGAATGATGCCAAGAGCATGGGTTTAATTCCCACACCAGCTGAGATTACTATGACGTTTTTCCTTCTCAACCTCACTCCCCTGCTTGTTGGTGGGTGGTGGTGGTGGTGGGGGGGGGGGGGGGGGGGGTGGTGATGGGGGGGCGTGAGGTATGTTGTGATCCTCAGGTTAAACCACCACTTTCTCTAAAGACAGAGCGGTTCCCTGGTGACTTTACCTTCAGTTACAAGAGGTGCCTCCAGGGAAGGTCAGACACTGTGTGGTGTACTGAGGCGTGTATTCTGTAAAGCTTCACAATGTCACCACACTTCAAACAGCATCTCCCAAACAATATGAGGGGGGAGCCACTCAGCATCAGGAAGTGACCCATCTGGTTCACTGATGTCCTATAGGGAAGGAAATTGCCATCCTCATCTAGCCTGGACTACATGTGATTCCAGACCCACAGGATCACGGTTGACTCTTAACTATCCTGAATGGGTAATGAATGCCAGCCTAGTCAGAGATGCCCACATCCCACAAATGAATATTAAAAATAAGTGTTGAAAACATGGCCACCAGAAATCTGCTTTTTCTTTCTCTCCACATTTCTGCTGACAGAATGGCTGAGCATTGAGCATTTGTCTTTTTTATTTCATTCTGACTTCCAGCACCTTTTAATTTTTTTGGATTCTTAAAAAAAATGAAATTAGAAGACAACAGTCCCTTTAAATCATAGTAGTTCCATGTCCATTGTCAGTAACAAATGAATGCACATGGTTCAGGAGTCATGTCCAGATATTGCACCCACATGATCAACTTATGATCATTACATATCATTTTAACACACACTGGGCATGTGGCTTTTGTAATAGTGAGAATGTTAATTGATTCCACTCCAAGCCGATTATAGGACGTGTTAAATGTCTCATGTCCGTTTGTCAACAGCTATGTTGCTGGTTTTCGCTTTCATTCTCAATAATCCTCAACAAAATCAAAAAATTGTATTTTTTCACAAATTTCATTCCAAGATTCTATCTATTTTTAAAGCAAAATTTCCCTGATGCACTCTGTTCACTGCTACACTGTCAGTGGGTCTATGTGAGATTACTTTATACCGTATTATTTGTTACTTGCATTAAAGTTTCTTTTTTCTCCATTAAATGTATAAGTTTTTATTCATCCACAGGATGCGAGGATCACTGGCAAGGCCAGAATTTATTTACTTCCCATCACTAATAGTCCTTGAGAAGGACCGAGGGAGTTTCTTCTTTGAATTGTGCAGTTCAGATAGACAATTAAATACCATAGGAATCTGACACAACTAAATGGCTTGTGAGGCTTTTTCACAGGTCAAATAAGAGCCAGACTGGATTAGAAGAGCAAGTGCTCTTCCTTAAAGGGCATTTGTGAACCTAATCAGGTTTTATCACAATCCAGTATTGTTTTTCTATTTGTTAACCAGATGTGGCCTTGGCTGGCTGTAGAGTCACTGGACTTGAAACATTACCCCTGCATACTTCCCACAGATGCATGCCAGATCTGCTGACTTCTCTGTTTTTGTTTCAGATTTCTAGCATCCTGATTGTTTGTTTTATTTGTTACCCATTCCTAATTACCTTGAGCAGCTTCATGCCTTCAGGATCATCGAATCATACAGTAGTGAAGGGACCCTTTGACCCACTGAGTCTGTATTGTATCAAATGTGTTACTGGCTTTTTATTTCAGATTTACTTCATTGATAGATTTATGTTCACCAAGTGTCATAGAAGGATTCAAAAGTCTCTCTATAATTTTAATCCATATCTCGAATTGGAGTCTAGCCCCATAATCGCTACATTACTAATTACTTTCTTTCTATTCCATTGTCCATGCTTTATGATTTTATGAATTGATTTTACAATTAATCAGTAGAAAGCTTTGGATCTTCACTCTGAATCTACATTCCATTTATATTCTGAACTTTTGAAAATATTCTTGTAGCCCAAAGAAAAAAAATAAATTTGTGGTATTATGACTTTCCCCAGACATGTGGCTATAAGGAAACTGAAACCCTTTTAGAAATTATACATTCTCAAGGCATGGGCATCACTGACAAGGTCACATATTGAACCTCGCTGATATGGCAAGGGAATTGGGAGTGCCAGGATATTCCCACATCTTGTCCTTCTGAGGGGTACAGACCACAAGTTGGGTTATGCCTTCGCACTACGTATGGTGAGCTGCTGTGCCTGGTCTAACGTTGCACATAGCTAAACATTCTTACCAGAACTTAAGCTTACAGCTGATACCCTGAAAAGGTCACATGACACTTTTCAAACTATGTCAGGGAAATGCTCCAAGCTGTCTTGGCTGGCTTATCTTTTTATCCCTAAACCAAAATCATTTAAAAAAAAGTTTGAATGTTTTCATCTTGCTGTTGCATCTCTTGATCATTCCAATATTTTCCTGACCGATCTTCCATTTAATACCCTCTGTCAATTTCAGATCATCAAAGACCTTTGCTGCACCTTGTTTATCCATCACTCTTGCTTTGCCTGACCGGAATTAACTTGCAATAATTAACAACTCAAATCTCCATCCTCGTGTTTCAATCCTTTCATGGCACTTTTGTGATTTTCTATATCATCTGGTTCTGCCAGCCCCTGAACTCTGTCCCTCAGGAACTGACTATATGACTGTCCATTCCTTCATTCCACACAATGCTGTCTGTGCGGGCAACTACCAAGAGCTCATTCTCTGGAGTTCCCTCCCAATATCCCTCCAGCATCTTCACCTTCTTTAAAACCCACTTAAAATCTGCCCCCCACTCCTAAAATATGTAAATTTTTCTTGGCATGCGCCATGGGATAGTTTCCTGCATTAAGAGTGCTATATAAACACAAGTTCATGTTGCTTGTGCTGATGTGAACCTATCCTGCGAATGTGACAGTGTATCTGTGTGGCAGTGTATACTTAGACTAAGGAGATGTTTGTGTGAGTGCATGTGACAATGAAATGATACAGCTGTTGCTGGATAAGTGCAAGAAGATTAACCCAGCAAGTTTACGTCCTGTAAACCTGCACCACAAGAAAGCTTGTGATGAAAATTCAATCCCAAGAATTCAGATCCCATGCCGGATTTGTGGAAACAACACTCTATATTCTGCATTCAGATTATCTCTCACTCCACACATAGGAGCATATTACATCACAGACAATCAGTGTGTCACTCTTTATATTTAGATATTATGTGATTTATTTTCCACAGTGGTTGCTGGAAACGGTCACCAGGCTTAATGAGTGTGGTAGCTGGCTGCAATTTGATCAAATAGCACCTTTCGAAATCTAATGTAGTATGGCTCAGTGCTGAAATGGTGTCGCCTGGCCCACATTCAGACCCCTGTCACTGCACAATCATTAAGAGCTACAGTAAACACTGACAGATAAAGGCTCTGTTTAAAGCCTTGACAGCTTTTACGAAGGAACAGACAAATTGAACAGCACCAGAATCTGGTTAATCATACGTGGCACCCTCATGACTAAGCACTTTTCAATAACTCCCTAGCACCCTACACTTCTAGTCTCCTGGGAGATGCAAAGACCCAGGAATTCCCAGGGCTATGGAACCCTGGAAAATGTCTCTCTAGCTCCCCCATGTGCTCAAGAATGTGAAAACCTCCTATTCTTCGAAGCCACGGTCTTGTGTACTAAGATGTCAGCCCCTGTCTAGGATTGATCCAGGTCCCTAGTGAAGGTGATGCAAAGCATCAGGGCCCAACACATGATGTTCACTGCACTTGCTATTCCTGCATTACAACATTTGCCATATAATCTAAAAGGTCACCTGTAGCAAGAACAAATATGGGAACTAGCAGTTGGACTGGTAATATTGAGAAAATAATAGCTCAGACAGACTGGTGGCTTAGTGGTTAGCAATGCTACCTTACAGTGTCAGGGACCTGGGTTTGAATTCCAGCCTCAGGCTGTGTGGAGATTGTACATTCATCTTATGCATCTGTGGGTTTCCTCCAAGTGCTCTGGTTTGCTTCCACAGTCCAAAGATGTGCTGGTTAGATAGACTGGCTATGGGAAATTGTCCAGGGGCATGTACGTTAGGCACATTAGTTAGGGGAATAGGTCTGGGTGTGTTACTCTTCAGAGGGTTGATGTGGACTTTTGGGCCAAATAGCCTGTTTCCACACTGTAGGGATTCTATGATTCAGAAGTTCAAGGCAGCACAATTGAAAGAAAAACAAGATACACTTCTGACTACAACTAATAAGATTGGACAATAAATAAATTTAACCCAGCAGAAACACGTCTGAACTTTATAATTAAAATCCTGGAGTTCTGGCAATTGTTAAACAGCCAGAAAGAAAGCAGACTGTGATTGTTTCAGTGGGTAACACTTGCAATGTGGCTCAGTGGTTAGCACTGCTGTGTCAGAGCACCAGAGACTCAGGTTTGAGTTCCCCCATCCTCAGGTAACTGTCTGTTTGTAGATTGCATATTCTCCCCGTGTCTGCATAGGTTTCTCCGGTTTTCTCCCACAATCTAAAGATGTGCAGATTAGGTGGATTGGCCAGAGGAATTGCAGGGTTATAGGGATTGGGTGGGATGACTTTTGAAGGTCGAACGGCTGAAACGGTTTTGATATAACTACATATTCAAGCTTATTTCTCCTTTTAAAATTTCTGATTAGTCTAATTTACTGTCTGAAGGCACTAAATGAATCCTTGGTGTGGCATTTATACAAAGGTTATGCCACAGAATATGGTCATTCGGCCTGTCATGTCTATGCTGTTCTCTGTAAGAGAAAATGAGGTCTGCAGATGCTGGAGATCAGAGATGGAAATGTGTTGCTGGAGAAGGGCAGCAGGTCAGGCAGCATCTAGGGAACAGGAGAATCGACGTTTCGGGCATTAGCCCTTCTTCAGGCCTTCCTGAAGAAGGGCTAATGCCCGAAACATCGATTCTCCTGTTCCCTAGATGCTGCCTGACCTGCTGCGCTTCTCCAGCAACACATTTCCATCTCTGTTCTCTGTAAGAGCAACTCATTTAGTCTTACCCTCCTGCTCTTTTCCTATGGCCCTGCAAATCTTTTTTGCTCAGATCCAAATCCTTTGTGCAAGCTAATGCATTCCTTGCTGCGCAAAAAGACTTTTTCTTACATTCCCTATGCTTCTTTTGGTAATATTGCTTGAGCATCAATATTCTGCTAATGCAACCTTCTCCATGCATGAGCGCTGACAGTATCTGCAGACTGATCATAAGGAATCAGACCCAGTCCACCTGAAGCCTCACTCAGATGCATCTCCAGAAGGAGACCACTAGGTAGTGATCAAGAGCAAAGTCCATAAACCAGTTTAGTCACCCTCTTGCTGATGATTCTGAATCAGCTAGCTCAGGAGATCCATAGAATCCCTACAGTGTGAAAACAGGCCATTCAGCCCAAAAGAGTCTACACCAACCCTCCAAAGAGCATCTCAGCTAGATCCACCCCAACTACCCTATCCCTTGCATTTCCCACAGCAACCCACCCAACCTAACATCTCTGGACATTACAGGGCAATTTAGCATTGCCAATCCACTTAACTTACACATCTTTGGACTTTGAGAGGAAACCAGAGCACCTGGAGGAAACCCACGCATACATGAGGAGAAGGTACAAACACCACACAGCCAGTCTCTTAAGGGTGGAAATGAACCCAGGGTCCTCACACTGTGAGGCAGCAGTGCTAACCATTGTGCCACCCTAATACTGTGGAGATACCGATGTTGGACTGGGGTGGACAAAGTTAAAAATCAGGATTACAGTGGTGCTGAAAAAGCACAGCAGGTCAGACAGCATTCAAGGTAGCAGGAAAATTGACATTTCAGGCAAAAGCCCTTCGTCAGGAAACCATCTAGACTCTGATCGCCAGCATCTGCAGTCTTACTTTTGCAAAGTTAAAAATCACACAACATCAGGTTATAGTCCAACAGGTTTATTTGGAAGTACAAATTTTCAGAGCTCCAAAAGCTTGTGCCCTCAATATTGCAATCAAACCTGACCATTTCCGTTCAATTCAGTTCAGTTCAGTTCAGTGTCCCATCTCCTTAATCACTTGAGGGAGATCTCTTTGTGGGATTGCTCATCAGACTGGCTACAATGACGCCATGACCCTGAACAGCCAAAGGGCATTTCAGCCTGTCTGCCTCTTTTCTGTCGCTACATCCCAGCTCCTGTCCCTGGAGTGGGAGCATATGTTGCCCAAGTGGGCACCAGAGTGACTGGAGTGAATTATCACCCTCCATGAATGTAATTTAGTTTGAATTATCAAGTTTCCATTAAAGATTTGTTCTTTGTTATGATAAGTTAGTAGTGTCAAATGGAGCAATTAACTGTTCAGACTGCTGAAAATTATGACTGAGGTAGTTCTTTTTGTTAGATATGAGTGTTGAGGCATTTGCAGCCCCAGCGTATAAATGAAGAAGTTGTACAAATCAGCCACCGTCTCCCTGAGTGAACGCTGGAACAAGCTTAAAATGCTGGGTGGCTTAATCATACCTCGGTTGCTATGTTCCAAATGGTTCAACACTCAATTTATATTCTAAGGTTTGCCTCAGGTCCCATGGAAACACTGTCAGTGAAATACCATGGATCAAAGCTGAATAATGGAAGCTGTAATGTTGCGTTTATAAAGTTCTTTTGACAAAAAAATGCAAACATACAAAACAATACTCAGTGCCTAAGCGTGTCCAACCATTCTATAAGATTGCAGCTAATCTGACTCCAACATGAGGGCAGAGCGGTGGATGTGATCGAAATGGACTTTAGTAAGGCGTTTGACAAGGTTCCCCATGGGAGACTGGTTAGCAAGGTTAGATCTCACAGAATTCAGGGAGAACTAGCCATATGGATACTAACTGGCTCAAAGATAGAATCATAGAATCCGTACAGTGTGGAATCAGGTCCTTCGGCCCTACAAGTTCACACCAATCCTTCAAAGAGTATCCCATCCAAACCCATTCCCCTATATTAACCCCTAACCTACATATCCCTGAAAACTATGGGCAGTTTAGTATGGCCAATTCACCTATCCTGCACATCTTTGGATTGTGGGAGGAAACCCACACAGACATGGGGAGAATATGCAAAGTCCACACAATCAATTGCCTGAGGCTATAATCAAACCCAGGTCCTTGGCGGTGTGAGGCCTCAGTGCTAACCACTGAGCCACCATGCCACCCCAAGACAGAGAGTGGTGGTGGACAGTTGTTTTTCAGACTGGAGGCCTGTGATCAGTGGAGTGCCAGAAGGATTGGTGCTGGGTCCACTACTTTTCATCATTTATACAAATGATTTGGATATGAACATAGTCAATATAGTTAGTAAGTTTGCAGATGACAGCAAAATCAGAGGTTTGGTGGACAGTGAAGAAGGTTACCTCAGATTACAATGAGACCTTGATCAGATGGGCCAATGGCCTGAGGAGTGGCAGATGGAGTTTAATTTAAATAAATGCAAGGTGCTGCATTTTGGGAAAGCAAACCTTAGCAGGACTTATAATGGTAAGGTCCTCAGGAGTATTGTTGAACAAAGGGACCTTGGAGTGCAGGTTTATGGAGGAAGGTTTAGATTAGATTCCCTATAGTGTGCAAACAGGCCCTTCAGCTCAACAAGTCCACACTGACCTTCTGAAGAGTAACCCACCCAGACCACCTTCCCTCTGACTAATGCACTTAACACTATGAGCAATTTAACATGGCCAATTCACCAGCACATCTTTGGACAGTGGGAGGAAACCCATGCAGACACGGGGAGAAAACCCATGCAGACACGGGGAGAATGTGCAAACTCCACACAGACACCAGAGGCTGGAATTGAACCTGGGACCCTGGTGCTGAGAGGCAGCAGTGCCAACCACTGTGCCGCCCCAGTTTCATAGCTCCTTGAAGGTAGAGTTGCAGATAGAGAGAATGGTGAAGGCAGCGTTTGGTATGCTTTCCTTCATTGATCAGACCATTGAGTATAGGAGTTGGGAGGTCATGTTGCAACTGTCCAGGACGTTAGTTAGGCCACTTTTGGAATATTCCACGTAATTCTGGTTTCCTTCCTATCGGAAAGATGTTGTGAAACTTGAAAGGGTTCAGAAAAGATTTATAAGGATGTTGCCAGTGTTGGAGGATTTGTGCTATAGGCAGAAGCTGAACAGGCTGGGGCTGTTTTCCCTGGAGTGTCGGAGGCTGAGGGGTGACCTTTCAAGGTTTATAAAATCATGAGGGGCATGGATACGATAAATAGACAAACTCTTTCCCTGACTGGGGGAATCCAAAACTAGAGGGCATAGGTTTACGGTGAGAGGGGAAAGATATAAAAGGGACCTGAAGGGCAACCTTTTCACGCAGAGGGTGTTGCGTGTATGGAATGTGCTGCCAGAGGAAGTGATGGAGGCTGGTACAATTGCAACATTTAAAAGGCACCTGGATGGGTATATGAATAGGAAGGCTTGAGAGGATATGGGTCAAGATTAGAGTGGTGCTGGAAAAGCACAGCAGGTCAGGCAGCATCCGAGGAGCAGGAGAGTCGACGTTTCAGGCATAAGCCCTTCATCAGGATGTTTCAGTGCTGCAGATCGTGACATTCCTACCTAATCCAATAACTTTTTGCCCTTATCAATAATTTCTCTTTGCCTTATAAACAGTAAAAGGCTTTTCGTGAAGATCTGTAAAAGACTTTTCTTTTTTGAAGGAAGTAATTTCCAATGATTCATAACCCTTGGAGATTGTTTTTAAAATTTCTTCATTTGTTTGTAGAACGTGGGCATTGCTGGCTGGGCCAATGTTTATTATCCACCCCTAATTGCCCAGAGGGCAGTTAAAGGTCAACTACATTGCTCTGGGTCTGGATTCACATGAAGACCAGTCCAGGTAAGGATGCCAGATTTCTTTTCATAAATGTGACCAAGATGGGTTTTACAACAACCAACAAGTGGGGTACATAGTTGCAATATTCCAAACTTTAAGTGAATTGAAATTTCATCATGTTCCAAATGGAAATTGAACCCATGACCACAGAACAGTAGCCTGGGGTCCTGGATGACTACTCCAGTGATATTGTCACTATGTTACCACCTTGCCTCGTCTCCTCTTGATCTTAAATGGATGATCCCTTATTTTAAAAGAATGATCCCTATTTCTAGGTTCTCCTACAAGGACATGTCATGGTTGGCACTTAATGGCAAAACTTAGCTGATTTTACCTCCTTTTTGAAGGAACATGTTCATGGAATACAGAGCATTTCTGGGGATTGTTATGGTGTCAGAGGTGCAGCCTTTAAAATGAGATGTTAAAATGAGTTACTGTCTGCCTGCTCCAGTGAATATAAAAGATCCCTAGTGATCCTCAGGAGTATGGCAATGTCTACTAATATTCAGAAGAGCACTGGCTCTGCAGTGGAAACTATAGCTAATCTCAATGCCGTTCTTAGGATCTCCAGGTGTGAAAACTGGCTGCCATTTTTCCCCATGTGTTAAAAATTAAGAAATTTTTTTTGTTTTTAAACATAGAGTTGTTCGTGTATGGAATGAATTTCCAGAGGAAGTGGTGGATGTGGGTATAGTTACAACATTGGAAAGGCATTTAGATAAGTACATGAAACAAAATGTTGGGAGGGATATGGGCCAAGCTCAGGCAGGTGGGACTAGTTTAATTTGGGATTATGGTTGGCATGGACTGGTTGGACCAAAGGGTTCATTTTGGTGCCGAATGACTCTATAAATACCCACTGTGATAAAGCACATTGGGACTCAATAAAAACATGATGCAAGTTCCAGGGTGATTTGTACAGGGTAGAAAAAGAATATTAACAGGGTATGACTTTAATTCCTTTTTAATACCAGTGCAGTTCACCAACTGGAGACATCTCCACTGAAAGTAATATACACAAGACAAAACATGTAAAAAAAAAGGTCCATGTGACACAGAATTAAAACCTCCCTTGTCTTTAACATCACAGTAAACTGGTCTCTCACTCAACTTTCAAGATTTGTTTTGAGAAGTGCAAAATGTTTTTGGCCAATTGAGAACTCAGTTACTAAAATTTCAGGGTAAGTTTTCTGTCTGCTATCTGAGAAAACCACAGAATGGGTTAAGAAAGAAGGCATCTGCCATTGTAATGAGCAGCACACAAGAAGTAACCAGCCCCTACAAACAGACACTGCATTACTTGATAAGCAAGATCATCGTCAGTGGGCTTAAATCAGCCAGGTCTGTTTCAGAACACATTTGATCAGGAAACTGACCCGATTCACCAACAATCTGTTTAGAACAGACATATCTTTATATAAAAATGACTGACAGGAAATTAATTGTTAAAAATGTCAACCTTTAAAACTAATGAATTCTTTGCATTAGACAACAGGATCTCTCAGTTCCCATGTGCTAAAGTCTCCATGTTTAACGCTTTATTTCTGCAGCTTGTAGGTTGAACCCACTCAGAATGAGAAAGGCCCTCCCTCACCACCAAATATTGGATACATTTTAGGAAGCCTTTTGGGTCAAGAGAGAATTATGATCTCAGAAACCAATAACATTCTAACAGGAATGGCCAGGGTAAACAAGAATGATGTTCCCAATGACAGGGGAGTCCAGAACGAGGGGTCACAGTGTAAGGATACACAGAAGGCCATTAAGGACTGAGATGAGGCATAACTCAAAGAGAGCTGTCAGCTTGTGGAATTCTCTGCCACAGAAAGGAGTTGAGGCCAAAACATTGAATATTTTTAAGGAAATTATATAGTTCTCAGGGCTAAAGGGTTCAAAGGGGATGGGGAGAAATCGGGAACAGGATACGGAGTTGGATGATCAGCTACAATCATCTTGAATGGGAGAGAAGGCATTAAGGGCTGAATGGCCTACTCCTGCTCCAGGTTTCTGTTTCTACGTACTCTATCATTGCTCACAAAAAAAACCTTTGGAAGAAAACCAGGAAGAGACATCTGTGTACAAGGGCACATCCATGGTGTAACTTTGCTGGTCTCCTTGGCAATGACGAGGTGCCTGCATTTCAATGCAGAAACACAGAGAAGCACACCCATTCGGGGCAGGTTAACATTCACTTTTTAAGTTTTTTCTGAGCTGCCTTCTTCTTTACCATCTGGAGCCGTTTCATAGCATTAAGCTGTGACTCTTGAGAGGTTGGCAACTTAACAAGAGAAGGGTTACCAACTTCAGTGGGTGTCTTGGCACCATTGTTACTGCCAGTAGCAGCGGAGGTGCCCCCTCCATTCCCACCACTGGACTGGTTGCCACTGTTGCCTGTCCCAGTTAGGCCCACCTTGCTAACATTGTCGCTGCTGGATGATCGGTTGAGACTTGGTTTCCCCAGAGTTAGGGGAGGGGGTGGCTTTATAGCTCCAGAGCTGGAGCTAATGGCTGTGGTAATTTTTGACCCCAGTCCTGCTTTGGATGTTGCCAGTCCAGAGAGACCCACTGCTTTTTGATTTGTGGCCGATGCTGTGGGCTTTCCACTGGTGCTTTGCACAGACGATCCCAGTTTAGCTGTCGAGGGTGCTGCAGTGGATGTTTTTGCTCCAAAGGCAGCCCATCCTGTAAGTCCACTAACAGAAGACGAGGAGGTGTTTGAACTGGAGGAATTGCCAGAAGCAGATGAAGATGCCTGCAAAACAGAAAGAACAGAAGAATGACCTCTCGCGTCCATCACTCAACCTCAGACTTCCTTTTCGTCCTTTTCCCCACCCACCCATAGCTCAGAAGCCATTCCGTTTCTAACTTTCCCCAGTTCTGATGAAAGGTTGTTGAACCGGAAATGTTAACTCAGTTCTCTCCATCCTCGGCACTCCCTCTCCGACATGACCATCCTCGGCCTCTTCCACTGCCACAACGAACCAAACTGCAAATTGGAGGAATAACGCCTCACCTTCCGCCCAGGACAGCCTACAGCCCGAACACAGAGTTCGCCAATTTCAAATAACCTTCCATCCCATTGCCCGACTTCCTTCCCAGCCCCTCCCCCCGCCTTCCACTCCTCCCTGCCACCAACTGGATTCATTCCTCCCATTTACCAACCAGGTCGTACCCTCTACCTGTCTTCACCTATCCCCACTTCACCACCCTGCCCACCCTCCCCCTTTAATCTGCAGCACCCCCAGTCCTGAAGAAGAGTTACACCCAAAACCTTGACTTTTTCACCTTCTGATGCTGCCTGGCTTGTTGTGTTTTTCCAGCCTCCTGCCTGCCTATTTTGGATTCCAGAAGCTGCAGTTTTTTTGTCTCTCTCCGCAAATGCTGACAGACCTGTTTAGTTTTGCCTTTACTTTAAACTTCCAGCATCTGCAGTTTTCTGCTTTTCAAAGAGTTTTAGACACCTAAGAAAAAGACTAAATCCATATTTCCATTCATCTTTAACTACTGATTTTTGTTTCCTGTTCAGGATTCACCTACTAGGGCCGAAGGGCCTGTTCCTGGTCTGTAAATTTTCTTTGTTCTTTTCTTAATCTGCTTCATTTGAAACAAACCTCAAAGTCCACAGAATTCACACAAGCTGTAGTTCAGAAATAAATACAAACCAGTTCTACTTCAAAAGGATGAGCCTTACCCTGATGGCTACAGTTTTAGTGATTTCACTGCTATGGATTTGAACTCTGGCAAGAGGAATGAATATTTCATGGGTATGGTGGCAATGTCCCTACCTCTGGACTAGAAGGTCCAGTTTGAAACCCCACCTGCTCCAGAGGTGTGTCATAACATCTCTGAACAGGTTCATTAAAAACAGTGCACAGACTTAGAGGAAACACTGTCACCTCCAAGTCACAAAACTTTGGCTTCAAACTCTACTCCAGGATCTGAGTGCAAAAACTGAGACTGATATTCCAGTGTAGTACGTGGGGCACAGCACTGATGGTGATGACATACTGAGGCCCTTTCTGCTACTCAGCTGGATGGAAAAGAATAGAAGAGCCATCTCAGTGTCCTGCCCAATATTTATGCATCAAACAACATCACAATAAGAAATATCAGCTTATTGTCACGCTGAGATTTAGAGGAATTTGCTGTGTATTTTGGGCCTTTTGCTTCCTACGTTACAACAGTGATTATGTTGCATTGACTGTACAGTGCTTTGACATGTCCCGTGGTTGTGAAGTGTGCCATAAAAATGCAAGTTTCTCTATTTGACTGTCACAAGTGATCCTAGAATTGCAGGATGGACTTTAACATTGTAAATGATATATAAAAAGGAAGAAACATTTCCTATTAGTATACAGTTATATAAAGATTGTTTGCTTTCAGTATTTCTTTACTAATTTTTAAAATGAACAATAATGATACTTTCAAATGCTTGTACAAAAACAAGTGGAGAAACACTTGAGGTAGCAGAAAAAGCAGGGTGAGACAGGAGATTGGTTCTGGATTGCTTGAGCAAAAGGCTGGCAGAGACATAGTGGATAGATGATCCCCTTCCATTTAATGCAGCCAGCAACATCAGATAGAATCCAGACCAACATTCTAAATGTCATAACAGGGATTATAAACAGTTCAGAAAAACCCAATTACATGCCTCTGGATTAGTGGTGCTGGAAGAACACAGCAGTTCAGGCAGCATCCAAGGAACAGCGAAATCGACATTTCGGGCAAAAGCCCTTCATCAGGAATAAAGGCAGAGAGCCTGAGGGTGGAGAGATAAGCTAGAGGAGGGTGGGGGTGGGGAGAAAGTAGCATAGAGTACAATAGGTGAGTGGGGGAGGGGATGAAGGTGATAGATCAGGGAGGAGAGGGTGGAGTGGATAGGTGGAAAAAGAGATGGGCAGGTAGGACAAGTCCGGACAAGTCATGGGGACAATGCTGAGCTGGAAGTTTGGAATTAGGGTGAGGTGGGGGAAGGGGAAATGAGGAAACTGTTGAAGTCCACATTGATGCCCTGGGGTTGAAGTGTTCCGAGGCGGAAGATGAGGCGTTCTTCCTCCAGGCGTCTGGTGGTGAGGGAGCGGCGGTGAAGGAGGCCCAGGACCTCCATGTCCTCGGCAGAGTGGGAGGGGGAATTGAAATGTTGGGCCACGGGGCGGTGTGGTTGATTGGTGCGGGTGTCCCGGAGATGTTCCCTAAAGCGCTCTGCTAGGAGGCGCCCAGTCTCCCCAATGTAGAGGAGACCGCATCGGGAGCAACGGATACAATAAATGATATTAGTGGATGTGCAGGTAAAACTTTGATGGATGTGGAAAGCTCCTTTCGGTGCTTGGATAGAGGTGAGGGAGGAGGTGTGGGCGCAGGTTTTACAGTTCCTGCAGTGGCAGGGGAAGGAGCCAGGATGGGAGGGTGGGTTGTAGGGGAGGGCATGGACCTGACCAGGTAGTCACGGAGGGAACGGTCTTTGCGGAAGGTGGAAAGGGGTGGGGAGGGAAATATATCCCTGGTGGTGGGGTCTTTTGGAGGTGGCAGAAATGTCGGCGGATGATTTGGTTTATGCGCAGGTTGGTGGGGTGGAAGGTGAGCACCAGGGGCATTCTGTCCTTGTTACGGTTGGAGGGGTGGGATCGTGGACGAGATGCATTGGAGGGCATCTTTAACCACGTGGGAAGGGAAATTGCGGTCTCTAAAGAAGGAGGCCATCTGGTGTGTTCTATGGTGGAACTGGTCCCCCTGGGAGCAGACATGGCGGAGGCGGAGGAATTGGGAATACGGGATGGCATTTTTGCAAGAGGTAGGGTGGGAAGAGGTGTAATCCAGGTCGCTGTGGGAGTCAGTGGGTTTGTAAAAAATGTCAATGTCAAGTCGGTCGTCATTAATGGAGATGGAGAGGTCCAGGAAGGGGAGGGAGGTGTCAGAGATGGTCCAGGTAAATTTAAGGTCAGGGTGGAATGTGTTGGTGAAGTTAATGAATTGCTCAACCTCCTCGCGGGAGCACGAGGTGTCGCCAATGCAGTCATCAATGTAGCGGAGGAAGAGATGGGGAATGGTGCCGGTGTAATTACGGAAGATCAACTGTTCTACGTAGCCAACAAAAAGACAGGCATACCTGGGGCCCATATGTGTGCCCATGGCTACCCCTTTGGTCTGGAGGAAGTGGGAGGATTCGAAGGAGAAATTGTTAAGGGTGAGGACCAGTTCGGCCAAACAAATGAGAGTGTCGGTGGAAGGGTACTGTTGGGGACGTCGGGAGAGGTAAAAACGGAGGGCTTGGAGGCCGTGGTCATGGCGGATGGAGGTGTAGAGGGATTGGATATCCATGGTGAAGATGAGGCATTGGGGGCCGGGGAAACGGAAGTCTTGGAGGAGGTGGAGGGCGTGGGTGGTGTCTTGAACGTATGTGGGGAGTTCCTGGACTGGGGGGGATAGGACAGTGTCGAGGTCGGTAGAGATGAGTTCAGTGGGACAGGAGCATGCTGAGACAATGGGTCGGCCAGGGTGGTCAGGCTTGTGGATCTTGGGAAGGAAGTAGAACCGGGAAGTGCGGGGTTCCCGGACTATGAGGTTGGAAGCTGTGGGTGGGAGATCTCCTGAGGTGATGAGGTTCTGCATGGTCTGGGAGATGATGGTTTAGTGATGGGGGGTCGGGTCATGGTCGGGCGGGACGGTAGGAAGAGGTATCCTCGAGTTGGCGGTTGGCGTTTGGCTTCAGCGGTGTAGAGGTCAGTGCGCCAGACAACCACTGCGCCCCCTTTATCCGCTGGCTTGATGGTGAGGTGGGGATTGGAGCAGAGGGATTGGAGGGCTGCGCTTTGTGAGGGTGAGAGGTTGGAGTGGGGGAGGGGAGTAGACAGATTGAGGCGGTTAATGTCCCAGCGGCAATTGGAAATGAAGAGGTCGAGGGCAGGTAATAGGCCAGCGCGGGGTGTCCAGGTGGATGCAGTGTGTTGGAGGTGGGCGAATGGGTCCTCGGAAGGTGGGCGGGAGTCCTGATTGTGAAAGTAAGCTCGGAGACGGAGGCGACGGAAGAATTGTTCGACGTCACGGCATGTATTAAATTCATTGATGCATAGACGGAGGGGGATGATGGTGAGTCCTCAGTGAGGTGAAAACTCGGCAGGGCTGGGAGCTGGGATCTGGTGTGGGTGTGGAGCTGGGAATGGGGGCAGAACCTGTAACTGGAGTGGGTGTGGTGGTGGGCCCCGTGGCCCAACATTTCAACTCCCCCTCCCACTCTGCCGAGGACATGGAGGTCCTGGGCCTCCTTCACCGCCGCTCCCTTACCACCAGACACCTGGAGGAAGAACGCCTCATCTTCCGCCTCGGAACACTTCAATCCCAGGGCATCAATGTGGACTTCAACAGTTTCCTCATTTCCTCTTCCCCCACCTCACCCTAGTTCCAAACTTCCAGCTCAGCACTGTCCCCATGACTTGTCCAGACTTGTCCTACCTGCCTATCTCCCTTTCCACCTATCCACTCCACCCTCTCCTCCCTGACCTATCACCTTCATCCCCTCCCCCACTCACCTATTGTACTCTATGCTACTTTCTCCCCACCCCCACCCTCCTCTAGCTTATCTCTCCACGCTTCAGGCTCTCTGTCTTTATTCCTGATGAAGGGCTTTTGCCCGAAACATTGATTTTGAAGCTCCTTGGATGCTGCCTGAACTACTGTGCTCTTCCAGCACCACTATTCCAGAATCTGGTTTCCAGCATCTGCAGTCATTGTTTTTACCCAATTACATGCCTGCCTACCCTAATTAATCCACCAGTGAGAAACAAGAAACAATAAAAAGATAATTAATGACTGGTGCTCAGTTTCATTCCTGGGATTCAGTAAACCTCAGTAAAACAGTGCTAAATCTATTGCTTTACTTTCTCTGGTCTTGGACAGTCGGCAGTTCTATCTTTGGGAGAAGGAAGCCTCACAGTGCAACATCACTTCACCTTAACTTATACGCCACCAGTGCTTCCTTTCATTACCAAAGCTAGTCGTACAATATTCCCCATTCCAAATTATAAATTGTTTTCAGATTCATACTGTCACACTGGGAACACACATTTCTCGATTGAATAGTGAGGCAAATTACACCCATGTCATCACCACTAGCAACACAGAATGAACCAGGTGGTGAGACACAGTAAAGCATTCACCTTCAGTTAGCATATTTTCAGAGCAGCTATGCTCTGCACCTGGATAAAGCAACCACAACAATCCTCATGAGATTTTACAGCAGTCTTATAACGTCTGAGGAACAGTATTCTTCTGAGTCACAATAATGTTTAAAGGGTACAGCTGTTTTATATAGACTGTAATTGATTAATTTGAAGCTATTCCTCAGATACTATCACATTTGTACATAATAAACACTACATGAGCTTTAGATTAATTCAGTGTATAAATTAATCAGAGCTTTTGGCTTTTATTATTAGAAAAACCTAATTGAACATCTACTACACTTTGGCCACAAAGGACTGATTTCTTGCTGGATCAAGTTCCCCAACATCTTTGACGTGTTTTATTTTTGTTTAATATTGTCTTTCAAAGCTACAAATACAATTGAGACAGTTGGAATAACTTTGTGCACATTCCTGACACTTTGTATCCCTTAGCCTTACTTCAACTTGTGAACATCTGGAAGATTAACTATGTGCATCTTACTGTCAACTGTTGATAATTCACCAGTTATTTCCTCAGTTAAATTTAAAAAAATCATTCTCTGATCATTCAAGTTGTCTGGTAGTTCAGAAGATACTGAGATACTGAGTTTGGTTCACTAAATCCAGCTCCACATGGTCAACATCTCTTTCCAAAGGTGACAGCAAACAGGGTTTAAGCTTAAGCAGTAATATCTTTAGCTTCCCACTGCCATCAGTAACGATAACTTATATAAAGACAGTTACTGCACCTTTACTTCTGTTCTCTTGAATGCTTGAAACGTGGTCACCTCTTGTTTAAGTTTCATTTCAGGTTTCTTCACTAAGGGATCCTTTACTGAGGGAGCAGCACTGACAACTGAGTTGGAAGCTTTTGGAGCAGCCTTTTGTGTCTTCTGTGCCTGAGTATAATAGAAAATATTGTGATGAACATAGTTACCAAAGGTTTGTCAATGTGCGATAGTAAATGTCCCTTAGCAATGACTTCAATCACTGAAATGTTTTACAATTCCTCTAGGTTACACCATCACATTATTGCTGAATATTGGACAAAAGATTATTTTAATCCAGTCAATCATGTTCAATATTACCATTTGTAATACACCCATTTAAAATGACATCACCTCGCACACTGGCACAGCATTAGCAGCTGACTGGAAACAAATTCTTACCATTTTCTTCATCTGTCTTGTACAGCGGGCACAATACCATACTAGCCTTGGGTCATTCACATCCTTGTCCGTTACTTGGGGTTTATGGCAGTCTTGGTGGTAAAGGTTGTGACATTCTTGACATTCAACTAGCTGATTACCTGATGTAACAGTCATTTGGCTATAGGTAAAGTAGTAAACAATTAACCAGTGTTATTAAAAGTTCAACAGACTAGCCTACTGTATGAAAGCATACATTATCGCACTGATGTTTCAGTGCTCTGAAAAGGATATACTTCCCAATGCTAGTATAGTAAATGTCACTAATACACTTGGAGTTACTACTTCATTGTCATCAATTCTTCAGTGTGATAATTCCAGAGGTAGAATGATTGAAACACCAGATTACAGACTACATTCATAACTTGCAAGGAATTTTATTTCAGTTGTATATCTGTGAAAAATCAGAAAATGATGGAAGTGCCTGGGAACATGTTTTAATGAAGTACTCAGATAAAAGCAAGAATGGCTCGTCACAGCCATTTGAAAACACTGTGAAATGCGAAATTTGATCTTTTTGAAATGCTGTAGATCATCTGCACATCAAGGTGGGAAAAATGATCTACCTTACAGTCTTGTTGTGGCTGCTAAATGATGATTTGTACTGCAGGCTTGGTGTTGCAGTTGCCCAATCTTGTTTTACTCATATGTGCTACAGCTGACATAAGGTGAAGACAAGTTCTAACAATAAAAATGCATTTTTCTCAAAACCCACCACTCCCCAAATAGTGAGTTACTCTATTCAACATTTCTCAAGTGATCTTGACACACTAGTTATTCTTCCACTGGAATATTTGATTTCCACACCACAAAATAAACCATAAGAAAAATGGGCCTTTGGGCCACTCAGCCTGCACTGCCTTTCAACAGGATCATAGCTAATCCGACATTCCTCATGCCCACTTTCCTGTCCCGGTAACTCTTGATTTTCCAACTGATCAAGAATCTATCTTAGTCTTAAATATACATAAGGATTCTGCCTCAACAGCTCTCTCTGGCAAGGAGTTCCAAAGAGACACAATATTCAGAATAAATTTCTCCACCTCAGTCTTAAATTGGCACCCCTTTATTCTGAGACTGTGCCCTCTGGTCTTAGACTCTTCCACAAGTGGAAACATTCTCTCAGCATTAATATGTCAAGCCCGTTAAGAATCCTGTGTGTTTCAACGAGATCATCTCTTTCTTCTAAACTTCAGTCAGTAGAATCCCAACCTGTTTAACCTTTGCTCAAAAGACAATCCCTCCAAATGGGGGATCATCCCAGTTAACCTTCTCAGAGCTGCCTCCAATGAAACGATATCTTAAATAAGGGGACCAAAATTGCCCAAGTACTCCAGATGTGGTCTCACCAGCACCTTGAATAGTTGCAATGAGTTCCCTACTCTTGTACTCCAACCCCATTAAAATAAGGGCTAGCATTCCATTAGCCTTCCTGATTATCTGCTGCTCATGTCTGCTAGCTTTTTGTGTTTTGTGCATAAGTATTCCATGCTATATAACTCGATTACTCTATAAGTACTTTTTTCCCCACTTAAATAATACTTCCTTTTGAAACATAGAAACTCATCTCTTGACGAATAAACTTACCTATTGGATAATTCTAACTTTTTACCTCCACTCTCATAACTGACTGATAAATAGGAGGACTGCAGCATCTTCTAATAACAAATGGATGTATTTAAAATGCCAGCTTTCATTAGAATTTATGACTAAAAGATTTATTGCAAACACAAAATGTACAATTTTAAAATGAGGATTAATCACCTCCATCTGCACTAATCCAACTATCTCCCTTAGCTTCTAACTCCGCCTAACCTGAACACAACATATGGTCTCAGTTGTGTGTGTGTGTAAAGCTCCAGGTCATCAACATGTAAAAAGTCAATCTCTCATACCGACACACGACACATGCCAGGCCCATTTCCATGGCAAAGTCCTCTGCACTTTCGAAGCCAGGTAGGTCAGGCATTGGCAACTCTTTGCTGGACTGAACAGTAATGGGAGAGGATCGATTCTCTGCTTTCTCCAATCTGGCTTTTTTCTGGGGATCAACTCCCTCCAAAGGATCTAGTTTCACCTTTCAAAAATTAGAAAAATTCATTGAGTTAACTAATCAGTCAATCATTATAAATTAATTTATAATATAAAGAGCAGTGTCTCAAATATTTATATTCCTTGTTTTTGGGCTAAGTACAGTGCACAAAATTTAAAATTAACCTGATTTTTTTGCCTTTCAATGAGTTTAAGATTACTTTCTTGACAACAAAATTGGATATTTTGCTGTTCACACGCAAAATTTCAATTATGTTGTTTCAAACCACGATGACTTACAATTCACCATCAACAACTTGAACTCTGTCTTGTACAATGAATGGTTTCTATATAGAAACATGCAGTTGCAGAATAAATTTAGCCAGAAACTTCTAACCTTTTCACCAGGTCTTTTTTCAGCTTCCTTCTTGGTTTTCTCAATGGAACCGGATTTACCATTGTTGCCCAATGAAAGAGATGAGGACACTTTGGATTCCTGCTTTGTAGAACTGGATTTGATGCTAGCAGCCACCTTGGGTGTTTCAATGTCCTAGGCAATGAGTATAAAACAATGTACATGATTTCCAGAACTAAGGTAAATCAATCAGTCACAACAATTACTGGTAGTTATATACAGCCTTTCACTTAATGAAATATTCCATGGCTCCTCATAGAAACATAATTTGACACAGAGCTAGAAAGGGAGATATTAGGATGCTTAACAATTGGCCAGTGGGGTGGCTCAGGGCTTCCCCAACTGAGTTGAGTGTCTCAGCATGATCACAAGACAAGAATTTGCTGTCAATGCAACTCAGACTGAATGTGAATACCTGCAAGTGCCCTTTAAAGTGTGTGTGTCTGTGTGTGTAACAGACAGATCTTTGAGGTGTGATTGTTACAAAGAGAACAAAAAAAAGCCTGAAAAATGTTAACTGTTTTGTTTTAAACATTGAAACATCTCCCACCAAGCTGCAATTCTCCACCCTAACTCCTCCTCACCACCATTACACCTGCTCAGTGACTGGAAAAACCCACTTTCCCCAAGGTCACAATGTCTGAAGCATTAAAATAAGGGTCACAGTAGGAGAAAGTTTGGGAAGCACTGGAGTAGTTTTAAAGAAGAAGGTCGAAAAGGAAGCAAAAAAGCTGGAGGAGTGGAGAGAGCTGGGGAAGGAATTCCAGAACTTAAGACCTTGACAGTTGAATGTATAGTTAACAATGGAGGAGTGATTAATATTGGGTAAATGGAGTTGAGGGAGAGATTAGCTGTCATCTCTCTGAATGGCAGAACACAAACAGGAACACAATAAATATTTGTTGGTCATTTATCAAACATATGCTGTTGTGAATGAGTTACACTCTTTGAAACAACTTATTCTGCTGTGCCTTTAAGGGTCCACATTCAAGATCACACATTGAAACTGCTGGTTTGTGAGTTCTTTATTAGGATACCCTTACAACTTGGAGATATGCTGTATAAGGTACCAGCAGTCACAATAAGACGGAGAAGAATTCTGATTTTATTTTTCCAGTTTGTCATAGCAGAGAAATTGGTCAGACTGGGAAGTAATTGTATATTGGTCTAAGGTTACAATAGATCATTCTCTTAAAAAATGCCAAGTCAGAATTTACATTTATATAGCAAATTATACATACTCAGGATGCATCAACATATAGTTATTGCTCTTGTGTAAATCCGTGTATAAAACACCACCACTCGCAAGTTCCCCTCCATGCCACTCACCATCCCGACTAGGAAGCTATCGCCATCCCACTCGATCATTGGGTCAACATTTTGGAGCTACATCTCCTGCAACAATCATGTGGGTGTACCACAGACCAAGGACTGTAGTAGTTCATAAAGACAACTCATCATCAACTTCTCAAAGTGTCATTAGGGATGCTGGGCCAACCAGTAACACCCACATCCCATGAACAAATAAAATAAATGCAGCAGCCAATTTGACAGCATATATATAGCATTATCATGTTGCAGTTTGTAAGAAAAAGTACCAGTTAATCTGTTTTTGGCAGGAGTGATTGAAAAGAAATGTGGCAAGAAAGCTGCACCCTTTAAAAAGATATTCTACATTCATCTGGACAGGCAAACATGGACTCAGTTTAAATTCTCCTCCAAAGAAAAGCTCCCACCAATAGTGTAGGAGTCCCTCAGTATTTAACTGCAATGTAAACTTGTTATATGTTCAGGTCCTAGAGTGGTGGTCTTGAATCTAGAACGGTTTGCCTCAGAACTGACCATATTACCTTCCAAGGTAAACTAATACATTGATACATTTTGAAAAGCTTCACCAGTAAATCATCTTAGCTTATTTTAAAAATGTGTCAAAATAGTCAGAAAATGATCACTTAAAATGTATTATCTCTCATTTTCACACATTACAGTTTTGAAGCAACACCATAATGAGTGACTGGATGCAATTTTGTATTAAAATGTTTCCAAACCAAACAGGTTGCTGAACCCATCTCTGCTCTTGGGGATTGGAAGAATTATACTGTACAACATGGAAGCAAACAAAGATCTGAAAGCATCTCTTGGAAGCCGATTTTGCAATAGCATTGCTAGTGTTTGGGAGCATGCTAACTACCTATCCTCTTGGATAAATTGAATGGACAAGGAGTATCAAAAACCAAACTTGAAATAAACATTCTGTAGGTATCTGCAATGTACTTCATGTCTATAGAGTGATGGTCTGGAGGTCAACACACAAATAATCACATTGAAATTAATGTGGTTTTGATGTTGTAATGACAGTTTTATCTGTCGCTCTAAAATAAAACCTAAGGGTCATTATTTCATGATATCATTTCTGACAGTATTTCACATATGACCATTATACAACAGATTTGCTAAGAAATACTATAACCAGTAGGTTCAATGAGTAAATGCTGATAATTTACATTCAATTCAATTTTTCATTTCCAGTACCATCCTATTTATCCAATTAACAAACCACCCTAAGCTTCCTTCAGCCAAGACTCTGCAGTTTGGTTTCTACCATGTTCTACCGTACCTACTAGGTGATCTCAGTAATGATGTATTCTGTTTTGCCCCAAACTACAAGGGAATTGACTAGGTTCAGTTCTCTGCCCTGCACAAGACCAGATCAGATACTCAGAGCTATAAAGGCAGTGTTTAGTCCTTCACTTTCTCACTATTTTGTTAAAAGACCAACACCTTTAGTTCTCTCCCCATCATTCTTCCTCTCATACTCAACTTCCCTCTTCAGTGATTTCTTTTGTATAACTTTGCGGGTTATGTCTCATGCCTTTCTCACAAATTATGTGTGTCTATCCAAATACTTGATACAGTAACCAAGTACTCAACTGCACAATGGAAGTTCTAAGATCACTTTATAAGGGGTACATCAGTTAAAAAAAAAATCCACTCCTGGACAATTACAGCACCAAATGAGGCCCATTTGCTGGAGAAATCCAACACCAATTCTACTGCCCTAATGAAAGGTCATCAACTTACATTGGGAAGGATTGGGAAGGTGATTCAGGAGATGAGTGACAGTAATAGGGTGGTTGTTATGGGGGACTTTAACTTTCCTGATATTGATTGGGAAAGCTATAGCTCAAGTTCGTTAGATGGGTCAGTGTTTGTTCAATGTGTGCAGGAGAGTTTCCTGACACAATATGTAGACAGGCCAACAAGAGGTGAGGCCATACTGGATTTGGTTCTGGGTAACGAACCAGGCCAGGTGTTAGAATTAGAGGTAGGTGAGCACTTTGGGGATAGTGACCATAATTCGGTGATTTTTACACTTGTGATGGAGAGGGATAAGTGTGTACTACAGGGCAAGAATTATAGCTGGGGTAAGGGAAATTATGATGCGGTGAGGCATGACTTAGGATGTGTGGCTTGGAAAAGTAGACTCCAAGGCAAGAGTGTAAATGATATGTGGAACTTGTTCAAGGGGCAACTATTGAGTGTCCTTGATAATTATGTACCTGTCAGGCAGGTAGGAAAGGGTCGTGCGAGGGAGCCGTGGTTTAATAAGGAATTGGAATCCCTTGTTAAATGGAAGAGGGCGGCCTATCTCAAGATGAGACGTGAAGGTTCAATTGGGGCGATTGAGAGTTATAGGGTAGCCAGGAAGGACCTGAAGAGAGAGCTAAAAGCAGCAAGGAGGGGACATGAAAGGTCCTTAGTAGATAGGATTAGGGAAAACCCTAAGGCTTTCTATAGGTATGTTAGGAATAAAAGAATGACGAGGGTAGGAATAGGTCCAGTCAAGGATAGTAGGGGGAAGTTGCGTGTGGAGGCGGAAGAGATTGGGGAGACACTGAATGAATACTTTTCTTCAGTATTCACTCAGGAACAGGGCATTGTTGTCGATGAGAATACTGAGGCACAAATAAGTAGAATGGATGGCTTTGAGGTATGTAGAGAAGAGGTGTTGGAAATCCTGGAAAAGGTGAAAATAGATAAGTCCCCTGGGCCTGATGGCATTTATCCTAGGATTCTCTGGGAAGCAAGGGAGGAGATTGCAGAGCCATTGGCCTTGATTTTTATGTCCTCTTTGTCTACAGGAGTAGTCCCAGAAGACTGGAGGATAGCAAATGTGGTTCCCTTGTTCAAAAAGGGGAGTAGGGATAGCCCTAGTAACTATAGGCCGGTGAGTCTCACTTCTGTTGTGGGCAAAGTCTTAGAGAGAATTGTAAGGGATAGGATTTATGCACATCTAGATAGGAATAATGTGATCAAGGATAGTCAGCATGGTTTTGTGAAGGGCAAGTCGTGCCTCACAAACCTTATTGAATTCTTTGAAAAGGTGACGAAGGAGGTTGATGAGGGGAAAGCAGTAGATGTGGTATATATGGATTTTAGTAAGGCGTTTGATAAGGTTCCACATGGTAGGCTACTGCAGAAAATACGGAGATATGGCATTGAGGGTGAGTTGGAGGTTTGGATTAGGAATTGGCTGGATGGAAGAAGACAGAGGGTAGTAGTTGATGGCAAAGTTTCTTCATGGAGTGCCGTCACTAGCGGTGTTCCGCAAGGATCTGTTTTGGGACCATTGCTGTTTGTCATTTTTATAAATGACCTGGAAGAGGGGTTAGAAGGTTGGGTGAGCAAGTTTGCGGATGACACGAAAGTCGGAGGAGTTGTTGACAGTGAGGAAGCATGTGGCAGGTTACAGCAGGATATAGAGAAGCTGCAGAGCTGGGCAGAAAGGTGGCAGATGGAATTCAATGTAGCTAAGTGCGAGGTGATTCACTTTGGGAAGAATAACAAAAAGATGGGGTACTGGGCTAATGGTCGGATACTTGGTAGTGTGGATGAGCAGAGGGATCTTGGTGTCCATGTACACAGATCTCTGAAAGTTGCCACCCAGGTAAATAGTGCGGTGAGGAAGGCATATGGCGTACTGGCTTTTATTGGTAGAGGAATTGAGTTCCGGAGTCCTGAGGTCATGATGCAGCTGTATAAGACTCTGGTACGGCCGCATCTGGAATATTGTGTGCAGTTTTGGTCGCCATACTATAGGAAGGATGTGGAGGCATTGGAACGGGTGCAGAGGAGGTTTACCAGGATGTTGCCTGGTATGGAAGGAAAATCGTATGAGGAAAGACTGAGGCACTTGGGGCTGTTTTCACTAGAGAAAAGAAGGTTTAGGGGTGACTTGATTGAGGTGTACAAGATGATTAGGGGGTTAGATAGGGTCGACAGTATGAACCTTTTCCCGCGTATTGAGTCGGGTATTACAAGGGGGCATAGCTTTAAATTAAGGGGGGGTAGATATAGGACTGAAGTTAGGGGTAGGTTCTTCACTCAGCGAGTCGTTAGTTCATGGAATGCCCTGCCAGTAACAGTGGTGGACTCTCCCTCTTTATGGGCATTTAAGAGGGCATTGGATAGGTATATGGAGGATAGTGGGTTAGTGTAGTTTAGGTGGGCTTGGATCGGCGCAACATCGAGGGCCCAAGGGCCTGTACTGCGCTGTATTCTTCTATGTTCTATGTTCTATGTTCTAACTTGAAATATTAAATTTCTTCTTCTCTCCATGCAGCTGCTACTTGATGTGCTGAATATTCCCAGAAATATCATTCCACTGTGCAGCCCTCTCTTCCCATCAAGAATATAGCGACTTCTGTCTCATTCATCGCTTCAAACATTCTGTGGTCCAACAGTAAAGTCTGCAAAAATAAGCTCCAGCTCCTCGCTGTCTCTTCGTGATCATTTTAAATCAGTGAATTCCCCATATCCTACTGCCTCATTCAAGTAAAACCTTAAAATATATTACTTTAAGTAGGAGGGAACTGTACCTTTTGTGCCTGTCGAAAGCTAGAATCCCCGCCTCTCGCCAAGGTCTCATCTAACAGGGCTTTCAGTTTCTCTGCAGAGTCTTTGCTTTTTGAATGGAGATAACCCAAGGCTTTGAGGAAGAGTGGGTCCAGCTCCAGGTTGGGAACAGCCATATCCTACAAATGTGAGGGAATATGTGGAATACATATAATAATGACAGTTCAGTGTCAGTGCTCCAACCTCAGGAAGCTTCTAATATCAGCACAGCAGCAACTCAGCATCTGCCTGACATTACTTCCGGTCCCACATTTATATTCGTCCCTGACTTTCGGTCCTAGCAACGGGTAACATCCGGTCCGTCTGTTTCATGTGTCCCCCCTCCCTCACCACCCGGCCTTGATGAAACAAGTGGATCGCAGGTAACTTGGTTTTTGTCTGTGAGATGGAATACTGGTTATTTATAATGATCTCTTGGATTATTCTCTTCCTCATTTCCTGCCCGTGTTTTGTCTTCCCGGCAAGATCCAGGTTTCCAGCTTCTAGTCGCAGCCTCATTCGCCTTCCTTCAGTCAAAGCCTGCATCATTTACTGGGCTGAGGAAATGTTCCATTATGGAAAAACTCAGCATCTGTGGAAAGACAGAGAGAGACAGAAAGACAGTATAACTCTTCTTCAGAAACATTATTTCTCTCTCTGCACCAATGCTGCCAGTTGAAACTTTATTGCTGGAACAGCACAGCAGGTCAGGCAGCATCCAGGGAACAGGAGATTCGACGTTTCGGGCACAGGCCCTTCTTCAGGAATGAGCAGAGAGTGTTCAGCAGGAGAAGATAAAAGGTAGGGAGGAGGGACTTGGAGGAGGGGAGTTGGAAATGTGATAGGTGGAAAGAGGTCAAGGTGAGGGTGATAGGTCGGAGTAGGATGGAGGCGGAGAGGTCAAGAAGAAGACTGCAGGTCAGGAAGGCGGTGCCGGGCTGGAAGGATCCGGCTGAGACAAGGTGGGGGGAGGGGGGATGAAGAAACTGGTGAAGTCCAAGTTCATCCCCTGCGGTTGGAGGGTTCCCAGTCGGAAGATAAGACTGGGCTGAACCCTCCAACCGCAGGGGGAGCGTCTTATCTTCCGACTGGGAACCCTCCAACCGCAGGGGATGAACTTGGACTTCACCAGTTTCTTCATCCCCCCTCCCCCCACCTTGTCTCAGCCGGATCCTTCCAGCCCGGCACCGCCTTCCTGACCTGCAGTCTTCTTCTTGACCTCTCCGCCTCCATCCTACTCCGACCTATCACCCTCACCTTGACCTCTTTCCACCTATCACATTTCCAACTCCCCTCCTCCAAGTCCCTCCTCCCTACCTTTTATCTTCTCCTGCTGAACACTCTCTGCTCATTCCTGAAGAAGGGCCTGTGCCCGAAACGTCGAATCTCCTGTTCCCTGGATGCTGCCTGACCTGCTGTGCTGTTCCAGCAATAAAGTTTCAACTTTGATCTCCAGCATCTGCAGACCTCACTTTCTCCACCAATGCTGCCAGACCTGCTGAGTTTTTCCATATTCTCTATGTTTGTTTCACATTTCCAGCATTCGCTGTTTTTTGCATTTATTGAAAGTTTATCGTCAGGCAGCCCAGGTTCCTCTTCCTCTTCCAAAAAAAAAACAAGGCCTAGGATTACTGCAGAGGATGCAGCATCTCTGGTAGTACTCTTTTTCAACCTGAGGCAGCAGCACATGACTTCTTTCCTGAGTCACAAATGAAACAGTTGGCCTGAAATGTTTAACTGTGTAGCCTAAGTATAACTCTGTTCACCAGATTACTCCCCCTGAGATGAGCTAGTCTGTCAGGTAGTTGTTCTAAACTAGGAGAACGTGAGGACTGCAGATGCTGGACAGTCAGAGTCGAAAGGTGCAGCGCTGGAAAAATGCAGCGGGTCAGGCTACATCAAGGAGCAGGAGAATTGACTTTTCAGTCATAACCCCTTCATCAGGAATGTTGTTTTAAGTTGTTGGCCTTACCCCTACAGTTGACAGCTGAAAATGTGTTGCTGGAAAAGCGCAACAGGTCAGGCAGCATCCAAGGAGCAGGAGAATCGACGTTTCGGGCATGAGCATGCCCGAAACGTCAATTCTCCTGCTCCTTGGATGCTGCCTGACCTGTTGCGCTTTTCTAGCAACACATTTTCAGCTCTGATCTCCAGCATCTGCAGTCCTCACTTTTTCCCTACAGTTGACAACCATGTAACTGGGTTAGCCAGTTGTACCTTAGGAGATGCTCTTGTCTTCTATCTCTGCAGGTACGTAATAAACACTTAGCCACTTCTGCCAAGACATCTTGTGATACTTCTTCACAACTTCTTAATAAATCCTTAGAGTATTATTGTTGAGGGATTGATGGCAGAATATGTACCCAAAGGCAAGCAGCTGCTGCATGTCCTACAACGTTCAGCTCCCTTTTGTGGCTTCTGGATGACCAAAGAGCTTCATAGCCACTGAAGTCTGTTTGAAATTTAGTCTGTTGTAATTGAATGCTATGGGAATTGATAACAGGCAATTTCTACAAAGGAAGTTCCCACAAACAGCTGCAAGATAAATGATTAGATGGTCTGTTTTGCTATGCTGAGGGTTCAGGGTGGCTACCACCTCTTGTTCTCCTTTACATAATTCCTTGGAATCAGTTATCTCTACTTTAGAGGCTATCTCAAAGTTACCATCTCTTATTGAAATATTAGCCTTGGATAGTGATGATATCTCAGCAGTATATCTCTAAAGCATGACTGGACTTCTCAAACTTTAAAATTGCATATAAGACTATTGATATTGAGCCATAGCTACCATTGTGAGTAACCTTCTGTTTGGATAAGCTTCAAAATTTCTTCTCCTTGTTGATCGTGATTTGCCCTTGTGAAGGTGATGTGAACAGCGTTGAATCGCTGGTGTCAACTACATTCACAATGCCTTTAGGAAGGAAGTTCCAGAATTTTGACCCAATGACAGTGAAGGAATGATAGTAAAGCTCCAAGTCTGTACACGAGACATTAAGATAAGCAATTTAGTTTTAGTCAAGTTGTGAAAGGCAAGTTGAATGAATATTTAACCTATGAATGTCATTTCAGGAGATTCAGTTGAAACTTTATTGCTGGAACAGCACAGCAGGTCAGGCAGCATCCAGGGAACAGGAGATTCGACGTTTCGGGCACAGGCCCTTCTTCAGGAATCCTGAAGAAGGGCCTGTGCCCGAAACGTCGAATCTCCTGTTCCCTGGATGCTGCCTGACCTGCTGTGCTGTTCCAGCAATAAAGTTTCAACTTTGATCTCCAGCATCTGCAGACCTCACTTTCTCCTCAGGAGATTCAGTGTCAAGTTGAAGAACCTACATGCTAGCTATTATGTAAGAGCCTTTTTTTAAGGTATATTCAGAATAATAAAGTTTATAACAATATGATCAGGTCACTGTCTAGTTGGACCAAAGGGTCTGTTTCCATGTTGTTTGAGTCTAATTAGTGCCTTTGTGTATTTCCTGAGGGCAACATTTCAGTTCTTTCACAATGCCCTTATAGTTATCTGACCTCTTCCTAAAAGAAAGTAATTTTTTTAATACTCTTTTATGGACCATTCACTCTCTTTTAGCATTCTGCATATTTTGTTTAATAGCATGTGTCAATTATTTTTGATCTTTCCTATTTTCCTTTCATTTGCCTGAAATTAAAGTTTGATTTTAGCTTTTGTCAAGCTGGAAATAGTAAGTTAGAGTTTATTTCAGGTTCTTTCAACTCTTCCTGTTTCATTTCCTCTGAAAAACTACCAGAAAAATTAAACTGTGGCTTTTCACCTGCTGTATTTTTTTGATTCCTTTGACTGTGACAGAAAGAAATATTTAAATGCATACCTATATTTAAAAACAAAACTGAAAATAGAGTTGTAGCATCTATAATTGTATTCTTAATGAGCTGCTATTCACCTCTCTGTAGGTAGTTGTGGACATGAAGAACAATAGCATACATGAAGCATGTCTGTACCTGGAGCTATCCAACCACGCAGAGGACAAGATCTTACCTCTCCATACATCCATTGTTTTATTTTTAATGTCCTACTGTGAATCCACATCAATTAATGTGTTCATGGTGCCAAATGAAGACAGTGCTAGCAACCTCTTGTGGAGGAAAGGAGTACCAGCCAACATTCCTATCAATATTCTTTCCCAGCAGGAGCTGCCTCCTGTGGTTAAGAGTTGTCGTTTGCCTGCTCTGGTGGAAAAGGATGGAAATTTTTGTCGAGCTGGTCTTGCTGTGGTACTGAGACATATTATATGGAGGACCTGTGAAACAGACTGCAACAGGAAGGATGTTTCAGAGCTGCTTGGCTTCAAAAAGACCTGTTTGAAGGCCTGTGCTGAGGTGAGTATTTAGGAACGTGGGAACAGGCTGTTCAGCACCTCCAACATATTCCATCATTCAGTTTGATCTGTACCTGAACATCAACTTACTCAACTTTGTTCCATATTTCTTATTAATCTTGCCTCACAAAATCAATTGATCTCAGCCGTGAACATTCTTATTGTTTCAGCATCCATAGCTTTTTGAAGGAGTTTTTGCCGAATAAAAGAACCGGAAAACTGGAACCTAGCAGTTTTCTGGTTCCTCTTCGAAATACCTAGCTCTTATTTTACAATTGTTTTATGATAGTTATTTGTATTTACCCAGTCAAGTCCCATCATAATTTTGATAACCTGTGCTCACTCCATTTAATTTCTGTTGTGTCTGAGCGAAGTCCCTTTTGTGGGAATTTCTGATTTTCTACTACAGTATCTGACCTCTCGCAAAACGCTACAGATTAGTTTGCTGATTTAAGATTAGACATTCTGGCCTCCCATAAAGGGGGTTGTTGGCCTCACTGTTATAGATTTAGTTGCTCATCAGATTGCAACTTATTTTTTCAATTTGTTTTTGTGCATCACTGACTTTATTGCCAGTCCCTAACTGTGTGATTTGAGAAGCTATTTCAGAGGGCAGTTAAGCTTCAATCTTATTTCATATATTTTGAATTTCTTTGAATCCCTGGAACATTGTTGCAGTAAAAACTGCATTGGAAGTGGTTGGGGAACAGCCTCTTTGCATCTTTAAGGAGCAAAGTGGTTAAAGACTGGAAACAGAGAAAGGTGCATGACAGCAGGGAGTCACTGGCATTTTTAAAAATTGGCCTAGCAAAGAATCGGCACAGATGCTGTGGCTTCTTCTGAGCTGTAAATTGGCATGTTTCTTTGGAATTACAATGCTTAAGTGTTAACTAGGTAAATATGTTGTACACACTGAGATGCATAAATAAGATGAATGATCAGTTAATCTGTTTTTGATGATGTTGACTCAAGAGAAGGGTTATTGATCGGATGAATTATCCACTCTTCATCAAATAGTTTTACAAACTCTTCGATGTCTTCCTGAACTGCTGAAACAGAGTTGAAAAATGTGATGCTGAAAAAACACAGCAGGCCAGGCAGCATCCGAGGAGCAGGAACGTCAATTCTCCTGCTCCTCAGATGCTGCCTGGCCTGCTGTGTTTTTCCAGCATCACATTTTTCAACTCTGGTCTCCAGCATCTGCAGTCCTCACTTTCTCCTAGTTGAACTGCTGAAACAGTCAGCTGCCTGGTACAGTCACCATCTGAGGTATGGCACCTCTAATAATGCAGCAGTTTCTTTGTCCTGCTCAAATTTAATGCAGTCAGTTGCTTGATTGGGACTTAATCCACAATACTATGATTTGAAGAAGATATTGCAAACTGAACATGAGCACATTTTATCGACACAAACTAGCTTTTCTTCCTTTTGTCATTGTGAAATTGTCTTTGGGATTTTTTGGTCAGGAGTAACACCTTTATAAACTGCTGTGCTGAATTAAAATGATAAGAGAGGGCTTTAAAAAGCAAGTGAATTTCTGGTTGAAATCTAGTGTAGAGCTAAATATTTGTATTAATTCTGCTACTCGATAGCACAGGTCAGAATGTAGCTAACCGTGGTTTGATTCCAATCTAGTGATCAGACAAATAGTGAGAAAATAATTTTCAATTGCAAAGTGAAAGGTTTTATGAAAAGAAGTCAGTTAAGTTAATCACTTGTTCACCGAAACCTGTCAAATAATAGCATGGGTGTTAATGTGGATTTCCTCCAGGTGCTCTGGTTTCCTTCCATGGTCCAAAGATGTGCAAGTTAGGTGAATTGGCCATGCTAAATTACCCATAGTGTTATCATAGAGTCATAGAGATGTACAGCACGGAAACAGACCCTTCGGTCCAACTCGTCCATGCCGACCAGATATCCCAACCCAATCTAGTCCCACCTGCCAGCACCCGGCCCATATCCCTCCAAACCCTTCCTATTCATATGCCATTTAACCCATCCAGATGCCTTTTAAATGTTGCAATCATACTAGCCTCCACCACTTCCTCTTGCAGCTCATTCCATACACGTACCACCCTCTGCGTGAAAAGGTTGCCCCTCAGGTCTCTTTTATATCTTCCCCCTCTCATCCTAAACCTATGCCCTCTAGTTCTGGACTCCCCTACCCCAGGGAAAAGACTTTCTCTATTTATCCTATCCATGCCCCTCTGGATTTTATAAACCTCTATAGGATCACCCCTCAGCCTCCGATGCTCCAGGGAAAATAGCCCCAGCCTATTCAGCCTCTCCCTATAGCTCAAATTCTCCAACCCTCGCAACATCCTTGTAAATCTTTTCTGAACCCTTTCAAGTTTCACAACATCCTTCCGATAGGAAGGAGACCAGAATTGCATGCAATATTCCCCAAAAGTGGCCTAACCAATGTCCTGTACAGCCGCAACATGACCTCCCAACTCCTGTACTCAATACTCTGACCAATAAAGGAAAGCATACCAGATGCTTTCTTCACTATCCTATCTACCTGCGACTCCACTTTCAAGGAGCTATGAATTTGCACTCCAAGGTCTCTTTGTTCAGCAATACTCCCCAGGACCTTACCATTAAGTGTATAAGTCATGCTAAGATTTGTTTTCCGAAAATGCAGCACGTCGCATTTATCTGAATTAAACTCCATCTACCACTTCTCAGCCCATTGGCCCATCTGATCACGATCCCATTGTAATCTGAGGTAATCTTCTTTGCTGTCCACTACACCTCCAATTTTGGTGTCATCTACAAACTTACTAATTATACCTCTTACGCTCACATCCATATCATTTATATAAATGATGAAAAGTAGTGGACCCAGCATATACCCTTGTGTGGCACTCCACTGGTCACAGATCTCCAGTCTGGAAAACAACCCTCCACCACCACCCTCTGTCTTCTACCTTTGAGCCAGTTTTCTATCCAAATGGCTAGTTCTCCCTGTACACCATGTGATCTAACCATGAGATTGGTATGTTTGAATTCAGAGAACCCTTTGTTATGGGATGTGTAGGTTAGGTGCGTTGGTTAGGGGAAATGTAGAGGAATGAGTCTGGGTGGGAAACTCTTCGGCAGGTAGATATGGACCTGTTGGGCCAAATGGCCTGTTTCCACACTGTAGGGATTCTATTCTGTTGTATTCTAACACTAATCAGCAGTGATGTTAAGAAACTTCTTCAGTGTAATTGGATCTTTATTATTCTTGACCAGTTTTGTTTCATTTAATTTGTTGGCAGTCAGGGCCCAGGGTTATCTGGGAATCCCGGATCAGCCTGAAGCAACAAACTATGAAAGTGAGGCAACAACAATCAATTTGCACTTATATACTGCCATTGAAGCACTAACCCTTCCGAAGACACCTTACAGGAATGTTATCAAACAGAATTCCACAATTGACCAAAGATTTTGTTATAGAGGGAGGTGTTATGGCATATTAGATAAGCAGAAAGAGGCAGTGGGAGAGGTGGAAGGGTGACTGCTGGGAATTCAGAACCTGGGACCTCGGTAGCTAAAGGCCACCAAAAATAGGCAAAGTATACCACAAGAAATTAGAATGAAAGGAACACCAAACTGTAGGAATTGTAGGTCAATAGGAGGAAATCATAGAGATAGGGAATGAAACAAGAAATGCCAGCGAGTTAAGAAAGATGGTTATCAATTTACATGTCATCTTATTGCATCCTCCAGAAACATGTTAAGCACTAGACATGAAGTGAATTACTTTTGATGTGCAATGATTGTTGTTCACGGAGGTGATTGCAGCAGCCAGTTTTTACCAGTAAGATTCCAAAAATATTTGTAAAACAAATTACTGGTTAATCTGCTTTTAATAGTGATTTTGAGGGTGAAATGTCAGCAAGGAGTCACATTTTTTTTTTCAAATGCAGCAGAGCATGTTTAACTTCCAACTGGCAGAAAGAAATTGGAGATCAAATCATTTTTTAGGAACTTAATCTCTTGTTTCCTCATAATTGTGTGTGAAAATCTTAAAATAACTTCAGTCAACAAAATTTATATTTGGAGTCTCGGTGTCTTCATACTGTAAATTTCTATTCTGGATCTTTGTTTTATTAATTTTAGTGCCAGTTATATTTCATTTTTAGAAGACAGTGTAAGATCTATTTAGTGGAAAGAATCTCAGTCAACTTATCAGACATTACTGGAAGCAATCCAACTCAAAATAGTCTATAAAAAAACTTGGAAATGATTTTCTCCCCCTTGCCCTATTTTGCTACCATATTTGGTGATTCCCAGTGTAAAACTGCATCTTGTGCCATTATTCTGTCATCAGGCTTTTGAAGGCGTATTTTGTTTGACCCATGCATTTCTTTTATTACCGATCAACTGAGGAATTATTATTACAGACAGGAGCTGTTATCTGTTTTCCCATCTTTTAGTTTTACTAGTCCATCTCCTATAAGGTTGCACGTAGGCAGGGAAGGCAAAGTTTAATTCTCAGGTGAAGGAGACAGATGTACCAGGGAAATGGGACATGGCTCAGTTCCCATATTAAAGTTGTGCTTTAATTTAGCTTTTATTTCCAATTTAAATTTCTACTTTTTTGACTGCTTTTGTTTACTTATTGTACTGAAATTGCAGTCACCTCTTAGTGCTGCTACAACAGCTCTATCACTGGCAAGACAGTATCAGAAAGATCAACGTGACAAGTTTACAAAGGCAGAGGTATTGGATGTACACTTCAATGTTCCTCTCTGAAAAAAGAGAACCTAACCATCTACTTTTGACATTTAATGGCATTACCATCACTGAATCTCCTATTATCAACATCCTCTGGGTTACCATTTACTAGAAGCTGAACTGGGCTAGTTATATAAATAATGTGGCGACAAGAGCAGGTCAGAGGTTAGGATTCTTTAGTGAGTAATTCACCTTCTGATTTTCCCATGTCTGTCCACCATCTGAAAATTGCAAGTCCGAAGTGTGATGGCATACTCTCCACTTGTCTGAATGACTACAACTCCAACAACATGGAAAAGCTTGAAACTGTCCAGGATAAAGCAACCCACTTCATTTGTACCATATCCACCAACATTCAGTCCCTCCTCCACTGACACTTGGTAGCAACAGTGTGTACCATCTGTAAGGTGCACTGTAGAAACTCACCAATGCTCCTTAAACAGTACTTTGCAATTCAACCATCACTGCCATCTAGAATGACAAGGGCAGCAGGTGCATGGCAGTTCCCCTCCAAGAGTCTCACCATCCTAACTTGGAAATATATTGCTTCTTGAGTGTTTCTGCATCAAAATGGTGCAAATTCCTCCCTAATGGCATTGCTCATCTGTCTAGATAGCAGTGGTTCAGGAAAGCCACTCCCCTCCACCTTCTCAAGGACAACTAGAGATAGGCAATAAATGCTTACGCAGCCAGTTACACCCACATCCCATTCACTGATCGAAAGAAGTGTTCATGTGCAAACTGTCTTTTGTTTAAATTTGTAATATAGTATGGAGAAAGATACTTTGTTGGCAGTCAGACTTAGATGCTTGGTTGAAGCTAGAAGATCATGTACATTGATGTGACTGATGGCTAGTGTTTCTGCATCTTAGCTGATGAGTGTAACTTCATTCTTGGGATAGCATGTATTGGAGTTCTCCCATGATCATAATCATGATGTGAGAAAATGAAAGCTTTAAGTTGAGTTCACTTCAAGAAACATATTCTTTGAACCAAAATAAGCTATGTCTTGCTGTTAGACTAAGATGCCACAGGATTGTATCATCCCCCATACTGTTGAGGTATTTTGAATACCTTACTTCATATAACCTTACGAGGAGAAAGTGAGGTCTGCAGATGCTGGAGATCAAAGTTGAAACTTTATTGCTGGAACAGCACAGCAGGTCAGGCAGCATCCAGGGAACAGGAGATTCGACGTTTCGGGCACAGGCCCTTCTTCAGGCCCTTTCCTGAAGAAGGGCCTGTGCCCGAAACGTCGAGTCTCCTGTTCCCTGGATGCTGCCTGACCTGCTGTGCTGTTCCAGCAATAAAGTTTCAACTCATATAACCTTACTACAAGCAATGCCAGTACTTACTCCTAGATTTTGTACATTTAAAGACAAGCGGATACCAACAGATGTGAACAACTTTGTTAATGTATTAACAGTTTATATTAGAGGAAAACTTTATCAACCTGTTCCTTTGTAACCTCTGTTCTTTGCCCAACAGCAGATTAGACCCTTGGTGTCGCAATCTCCAGCTTGTGTAGGGCAGGAAGACAGGTCCTAAATTTAGCTACAATGAGGATTGACACTCCCCTTCAATGTTGTAGTCTGGACCTATGGATAGTGATAATAGAAGCTACGACTTCCTTTCCATTCAATGGCTGACAAGGAAGCATGTCTGCCACTGATGTATGTTGAAAGATTTGTTTTTGACCCATGACCTCTTTGGCTGTGTTATGAATGCACATTTCGTGGTCATCAAGTGCTGGAATGGGATCTGAATCCTGAACTCCTGGCTCAGAGCTAGAATGCTACCTATTGCACCATAAGACCTGCACCAACTGTAACTTCACAGATCCCCACAACTATAATGGGGGCTATCTTTCCATAACTGTGTCATTCTGTAATTAAAGCTTGTGACCAGTGGAAGTGCTGCAGTGTGACAAGGAAATTGCATTATAATTGCAGACATAAAAATTTCCATGGAAAAATAAAATTAAAGCCTGAACTTTAATGCGGGGATTGATCAATATATGCTAACTGGTTCAATTATCCCCATTTCACCTGAAAACTTTACTTCTCGGAATACAACTACATGATACAAGGTTACATATATCTTAATGACTGTAAATGCTAGCATAGATTTGTTTTTTTTTAAATTAACCTATTTTTCTGAATTAACCTGTTCAGAGATGTTACTCCTCACCTCTGGAGCAGGTGGGACTTGAACCCAGGTATTTTGGTCCAGGGGTAGGGACAATGCCATGATGTCACAAAAAGAACTCTTGGCACAGATTTGATAAATTATGCATTTAACAGGAACACTATATGCTTCTATATCTGACAGGTGAGCCAATGGACCAGGCTGTGTGAAATTAGCATTCCGCTGGCTGTGGAAGGCTTTGTCAAAGATTTAAGTGACCAGAGAGTGACTATTCCACCTGAGATACTACACCTCGAGCTCAAACTCAGGGAACCCGTACGCATTCATAATGATGACAAGATTCGTCGGCAGAAGTTGCAACTCTTATCCAAGGAAAGTAACAAAGAATTCATTGAAAGTGGATCAGAAAGATCACTGGGATGTTTCTCAGATGGAAGGGCTGACGCACCTGGAGGAAGGAAGAAGGAAAACCGGGATACTGACATGGACAGCCTGGAACTGAAGACAGCTCTTTCTAAATTAACTGTGGAGCAAGTACCAGCTGTGACCAACAGGGAGCAGTCCTGCATAAGGAAAGTGAAGACAACTGACCTTCCACCACTGGAACATATCTTTGCTGAGGGGCTTTATTTCACTCTGACAGATATGGTCTTGCTGCCTTGTCTCCACTACTTTTTTGTAAGTTGCTAATTTTTGAATTATTCATTTTTTCTGTTAAATTTGAATTCAGTGTTAATTTTGATATTGTTTTCTTGCTGAAAAAGTTCATATTGACTTTCTATTTTGTAGTTTGCATGGCATTATTTAAAATCTGGATGTAAAGTTAGATTCACAAAAGGATGAAAGCACCACTTAAAATGTGTTTTTGGCTTTACTTTTGGAAAAAGCAATTTGCTTGTAATGTGCAAAACTGCGATTGTTCCTCAAGTTGTATGAAGTATGAAAAGCTAGATATTCAAGTTTTGAATTTGCAGTCTTGCTTTTATATCTGACTCTTTTTCTGGGCTATGGCTATGTAGAAACTGTAGTAGCCATTCATTCCCTTGATCCAAATTGGCAATCAGTTGAATCATCTGATATGCACTTTGGGGTGGCACAATGACTTAGTGGTTAGCATGGCTGCCTCACAATGCCAGGGACCTGGGTTCAATTCCAGCAACTGTCTGTGTGGAGTTTGCACATTCTCCCCGTTTCTGCGTTGGTTTCCTCCCACAATCCAAAGATGTGCAGGTCAGGTGAATTGGTTGAGCTGAATTGCTGATAGTGTTCAGGGATGTATAGGTTTGGTGCATTAGTCAGGGGTAAATATAAGTTTGGGGGAATGGGTCTGGGTGGGTTACTCTTCGGAGTGTCGGCATGGGCTTGTTGGGCCGAAGGGTCTGTTTTTGCACTGTAGAGATTCTATGATTCAGTTCCATTTATCCACCTTTATGCCCAATTCCCTGATAGTCTTGCCTGACACGAATCTGGCAAGCACAGTCTTGAAAATTTCAACTAAGGATAGTTTTACTTTGAAAGATTATGCTACCTTATCTTGGGATTCCTTCAAACAGAAAGTAATCCTCTGGTGCTGTGCCAAAGTGACTGTTCCATATGTCTGAGTAAAATTGAACATTTCACCAGATTGTTTGACCCGGGGTTAATGCTGTCTTCACCTAAAATCTATACATGTGGACATTTCAGTAGGAGCAGGAATTTGGGGTAGGTTTAGCACCGGGCAATATAACCAGCCTTGGATCTAGTGCCGCTACCTTTGCCCAGTTCAGGAAAAACTAGACTCAAACCTGGAAGCTTCTCAATCTAAATTGTTCAGTGTCACACTGGGTGGCACATTCATTTACTGAGTCACTGGATGCACTGAATGTTTTGCTAGAGTTCTTCCAATCCTTGTGCCACAGCCATCATTGTCAGAAGCTTTCTACAAAATCGGTGGAGAATGTTGTTGCTTTGCCATTGATTGTAAATTCCGGTCTTTGTCTTTTCTGTCAGGGAGAAACAATTTCTCTTGATGCCATCAATATAAATGAACCCATGATTACGCTTTGACCTTGTGAGGTTGTTTCTTGGGATCTTGATTATTCACCATCATGAACAATTTGCCTGGATCTCAATACAAGTCATGGGGAGAATGGTTACTCTGCACAATGCAGTGCCTATATATCATCATATACCTGATTTGCACAGAAAACAATTTTACTACTTGGAAGTTTCAAAGCCACCATCTTCATCATTTATATCCTCCACCGATAAACAGTGACAGCAGTGTGTACCGTTTACAAGACGCACACCAGCAACTCTTCAATCCCCCGTAAATAGCAACTTGCAAACCCATGACTTCTATCACCTGGAAGCACAAGGATAACAAATGTGTGGAAGCACAACCTGCATTTCCCTCCAAGTTACACACTATCTGACTTGGAGCTATATCGCCCTGCCTTCACTATAAATTCTAAAACTAACTTCTTAACAGCGTTGTGGGTTTATCTACACCATGCAGACAGTGCTGGAGAACAGAGTTGAGAGTGTGTTGCTGGAAAAGCACAGCAGGTCAGGCAGCATCCGAGGAGCAGGAAAATCGATGTTTCAGGCCAGAGCCCTTAAGGAATAAGGCTAGGAACCTCTGGGGTGGAGAGATAAATGGGAGGGGATGGGCCTGGGAAGAAGGTAGCTGAGAGTGCAATGGTGGATGGAGGTGGGGGTAAAGGTGATAGGTCGGAGAGGAGGGTGAAGCGGTAAGGTGGGAAGGAAGATTGACAGGTGGACAGGTCATGAGGGCGGTGCTGAGCTAGAAGGTTGGAACTGGGGTAAGGTGGGGGAGGGGAAATGAGGAAACTGGTGAAGTCCACATTGATTCCCTGGGGTTGAAGGGTCCTGAGGCGGAAGCTGAGGCGTTCTTCCTCCAGGCGTCCGGTGGTGAGGGAGTGGTAATGGAGGAGGCCCAGGACCTGCATATCTTTGGCAGAGTGGGAGGGGGAGTTGAAATGTTTAGCCACGGAGCGGTAGGGTTGGTTGGTGCGGGTATTCTGGAGATGTTCTCTAAAGTGCTCTGCAAGAAGGCGTCCAGTCCTCCCAATGTAGAGGAGACCATATCAGGAGCAACGGATACAATAATTGACTTGTGGAAGTGCAGGTGAAACTTTGATGGATGTGGAAGGCTCCTTTGGGGCCTTGGATGGTGGTGAGGGGTGGAGGTGTGGGCGCAGGTTTTGCAATTCCTGTGGTGGTAGGGGAAGGTGCCACGAGGGGAGGGTGGGTTGTTAGGGGGCGTGGACCTGACCAGGTAGTTGAGGAGTGAATGGTCTTTGCGGAAAGCAGATAGGGATGGGGAGGGAAATGTATTCCTGGTGGTGGGGTCCGTTTGGAAGTGGCGGAAATGTTGGTGGATGATGCGATTTGTTCAGAGGTTGATGGGGCAGAAGGTGAGGACTGGGGGGCTTCTGTCCTTGTTGCAGTTGGAGGGGTGGGGTTTGAGGGCGGGACGTGGATGAGATGCGTTGGAGGGCATTTTCAACCACGTGGGAGGGGAGGTTTCGGTCTTTAAAGAAGGAGGCCATGTGGTGTGTTCTGTGGTGGAACTGGTCCTCCTGGGAGCAGATACAGCGGAGGCGGAGGAATTGGGAATACGGGATAGCATTTTTGCAGGAGGTAGGGTGGGAGGAGGTGTAATCCAGGTGTAACCTACACCACGCAGACTGAAATGATTCAAGAGGGCAGATCACACTTCCTACTTCTCAAGGACAAATAGTAATGAACAACAAATATGGCCTTGCCAGCAAAGTCTAAATTCCATGAACGAACCATGTAAAATTCCTGAAATTTGATCATAGAATCTCAGCTGACACTCTCTGAGATAGACTGGCACTTCTACTTTTGAATGAAACAATAAACTTGAGGGCCTAATTGCTGTGGTCAGGTGGATGCATAGATCCCGTGAAGGTAGCTCGTGTTTAATTGAACTTATTCTGTACGTTGGCGTGGCCATTGAAGCATCACTGTCGCATCCCTTTAGAAAGTAGGCAGTGTAAAACTGGAAATGGTATCAACGTTTAGTTTGAAGATTTTTAATTTTTAATTTAAAAACTCAGCAGATTTTCAGTTGCATGCCCCTTTTTCACTCTGACTCACATAGTTCCCTGATAAACCAACTCAGAGGTGATTGTCACACACTTTTTATGACTTATTAGAAAGTACAGAATATTGTGATGTCACCAAGTGTAAGATTTGTATTATTGTAATAAGAATGTCAATTGCGGCTCAATTTTTCTGTCTGACTCAGTTCTGAAGAAGAGTCATACCAAACTCCAAAATGTTAATTCAGTCTGTCTTTTTTTTCCACAGATGCTGCCAGACCTGCTGAGTTTCTCCCAGCATTCTCTGTTTGTTATCCGATTATTATCTTTTTGTGGGAGCTTGCTATGTCCAAATTGTCTGCCATGTTTCCTACAATAGTGACTATGCTTCAAAGCACTTAATTGGCTGTATCGTGCTGAGGGATGTACTGAAGTTGTGAAAGGAACTAGATAAATACAAGTGTTTTTATTATGCCCACATATGGAAAACAAAACACATGTAATGATGATGTGATTCTTATTGAGAAACACAGCTCACGCAAAGACTTGTAAATTATAGCAGCTGTACAGTAACTAACATTCCTGTTTGTTGACACCTAGTTTTTGTCCTTTCTATCTGGTTGATGAATAAATATTTTTGTGTCCACATATAGAAGTCCAGCCCTTTATTAAGTTGGGTATTAACTAAACAGACATTACATGAAAAAATATTTTGTATGAGCTCGTACTGAAGGAGCTACAAAAAATGCAGATTATGTCTGTTCAAATTGTTGAGCTTGAAGTTTGCTGATTCTAACTTTAGTCCTTTTAGTGGAAACAATATAAATATTTTAAAGTTCAATTTAAGTCACTGCGTTTTGAGCCCATTTGAAGCCTGTCCTCTCATTTCTTAGAACCAGTGCACATTGATTAGGATAGTCCCCTCATCAAATCTGTTCCACACAATGTGTTTTAATAGGTTCGGCACACTGATAGGCTGTGGAATTGTTCTATTCTAGATGGCAAGGCAGTGGAGGACAGAACCAGACCCTAAATCTTTTCACACTAATAAGCTTCTTTTTACTGAGACATTTTAAAATTGTGCTCCTCCAAACCAAGTAACATGTTCAGACATATCTGGTTGACATAACAGGTGGGACTTGAATTTGGCCCAGAGAGAGGGACACTACCATTTTGCTCCAGGTATTGCTTCCTACCCCCAATTTTTAGGTGCAGAAGTAAATCCCAAATTAATTAGCTCCTGTATACAATTATATACCTAATTAACATTCAATTTGCACACACAAACATCCAAGCTGCTAAAAAGGAGAGGAAGTGGTAATGTAGCAGCAATGTTTCTAGACTAATAGTCCAGAACCCCCAGGCAATCCTATTGTGGCAGATTGTGAGGTTTAAAAAAGACTCCTGATGCTGTGGTCATGTCCCTATGTCTATATCAGAAGGTCTGGGTTCAAGGAGATATGTTATAATATGTGCCAACAAGCTAATTTTTAAAACAATCCTGAATTTGGAAATGCTTCTGTTATTGTTACTACTTTCCTATTCCATGCATGTGCTAAAAATGTAATGTTGAATTCTAATACCATTTGGATGCAGGGTTCCTGTGTTATTGGTCTTAGTGATTTGGGGCACATGTTGTACTTACTGTGATTGCTAGGAAAATATGTAGAGTTCATGGGCCAATTACAGATAATTTCCATGCACGATGCGAAGTCTTTCCATTTGTGATTGGACTGTCTACACATCAACCATTCCATACATTTCTGCAGGGGTTGAGAGTTAATCAAAAAATATTAGACCAAGTCCATGCTTTTGATCTCCAGTGCCAGTCTTTGAAGGCGAACATTGTGCAACAGTATTGAGTGACCTTCCATTGCTACTGTTGCCTGGCATTTGAGTTCTCCCAACCCGTGCAGTGCTCCTGCATTGCAGTGTGCATACCCAATAAAATGAGTTGACCTCATCTTATCCTGTAAAGTTAGCCATCCTTTTTGTTATAGCTTATTGTGGATTCTGAACTAGCTGAATGTTTATATATCCTGGTGTTTCTGTTTGAAAATTCTGAGTATGGCTTGCAAAGCTAACTACAGTGCAGTAAATTGCATACATAAAGGTTAACTAATGTAGATTAAAGTAATGTGATGTAAAATCAAAAGGTTAGCTGTTCCTTAAAGACCAAATCTTTTGTAAATGTATAAAAAGACATTTTTGTGGCTAAGTGGCCTTTGGTTGTGGTTTGAGGTCTAGTTGAGAAATTGCAGCTGTCGTACTAACAAATACTGGAAACTAAAAAGGAATGTGTAGAATAATTAGATGATCCTTTTAGGGAAACTTACTGCGTATTAGGAGACTATTTACTGCACCTGCCATGGATTTGATGTATCTCTCTCGGATTGCTCTCATACTAACCATTTTTCTGTGCTGTGGAAACAGAATATATTAGTCTCTGAGGATTTTCACAATCTGCTAAGAGTGGTGTATTATTCTTGTGATTCTTAACTTGATTCCTTCAAAACTGATATGAGCTTTTTTCACCTGGTGTTAAGCTTAGAAGTCATATAGCAGATTTTCTAGTAGACAGTGAGACAGTTGCATGTCACAGGTAGAAATGCTTTAAGTGCTTTCAAACACTTGAAGGCATAGGCTGTAAAGTCATATCCATGCCCTAGACTATTCAGTTACAACGTGCAAATGAAGTTATTCAGTTTTCCTTCTTTGTTAACTGTATTTAGCTATAAAACATAAACCATTGATTTTGGTTCCTAATCCAAGCTCTTTTCCCTTGCCACCAACTGTCTCTTTCTTTAGCAACCATCCGATGCTGAACAAGACTGAATATGACTTGGTATTGGATGTAGTCTTAAGGTAGACTACTTGTAGACATTGACATCATCATTAAACCGTTCATTTCTATAACATTGCCTGACTCAGCCCTTGCCTTAGCTGATCCGCTACTGAAACTCTTGTCCATATCTTTGGTAAACATTGACTTTATCATATCAACAGATTGGAACAACGGGTTCTACTCTCCAACGCTTGAGGCCGTTCTGAACTCTGCTGCCTCGGTCTGATCTTGCACCAAGTCCCAATTGTTTATCTGACATCTGACGTGGGTGGCACAGTGGTTAGCACTGCTGCCTCACAGCACCGGAGACCCGGGTTCAATTCCCGCCTCAGGCGACTGACTGTGTGGAGTTTGCACGTTCTCCCCGTGTCTGCGTGGGTTTCCTCCGGGTGCTCCGGTTTCCTCCCACAATCCAAAGATGTGCAGGTCAGGTGAATTGGCCATGCTAAATTGCCCGTAGTGTTAGGTAAAGGGGTAAATGTAGGGGTATGGGTGGGTTGCGCTTCGGCGGGTCGGTGTGGACTTGTTGGGCCGAAGGGCCTGTTTCCACACTGTAATGTAATCTAATCTAATCTCTTTGCTGACCTACATAGATCTTCGTCAAGCAACGTTTCAATTTTAAAATCCATGTTTTTGTTTTTGAATGCCTCCATGGTTTTTCCCATCCCTGTCTCTGTAAATTGTTTCAATCTGCCTCATAAGATATCTAATTTTATTCCCTTTACCACTGCTGGCAGCTGCCCAGGCCCTAAGCTCCGCACCTGCTTTCATCACCTCCCTGCCTTTCTTTCTACCCTTAAGATGTTCCTTAAAATCAATGTTGAAACTTATAGTTATCTAACCTAGTATCCTTTTATGTGGCTCATTGTCAGATTTTGTTTAATTACTTTAAAAATGCTACATAAATGGGAGCTAATACTTTTCAAGAGTTTATGTAAGCAGACATGATTATATGCCATTTGTTGAACAGAAGAAAAGAAGAGAGAGCTTGAATTTATATAGAACATTTTACAACTAAAGTGCATCTGAGAAGTGTTCCTGGTGTCACATTTATCCTTTAACACCATGAAATACAGGTGATATGGTAATTACCTCATTATGGTTTCTGGAACCTTATTCCATGTAAATTGGCTTCTACGTTGAAGCAAGATCTGGTGTAGATTGTTCTAATGTAGACATTACTATTGTGAAGAAGATCTTGCATTTATGTAGCATCTTCATAATTGTTGGCTCTTCCAAAGCACTGTACATCTTATTGAGTACTTTTAAAGTGCCACCATTGGCCTAAAATAGGGCAGCCAAATCATACAGTGCAAAATCTAACAAGCTACTAGCAGTGTGACACCCCTCAGTGTGGCTCTGTAGTTCAGCTTGAACAATATTTTTGAATAGAGTTTGAAACTGCTGCGTCCTGATTCAAGGACAAGAGAACTAGAATGACATTATGAGCTTTGAGATTGTGTAATTTTGTTTTCCTTTTTTTCCCCCTTTAAATCATATATTGATTTCACACTTTCCATTGTGCCTGGTCTAACTTTTGTAAGCTTATTGACAGATGCAAAAAGGACAACAGCTTAAAAAATAGTTGAATCTGGTAATGATCTGCTACCAGAGGGCAGGAGTCAGTCTATCAAAGCTTTAGTTTAGTATTTATTTTGCTCTTTGATATTTAATAATTGCAACAAATCAGTTATGGAAAAAGCAACATTTTGAGGGTTTAAGAACTGAAATGTTTCACAAGATGCCATCATGTAACTTAGATTAGATTCCCTACAGTATGGAAACAGACCCTTTGGCCCAACCAGTCCACACTGACCCTCCGAAGAGTAACCCACCCAGACCCATTTCCCTGTGACTAATGCACCTAACACTATGGGCAGTTTAGCATGAACGATTCACCTAACCTGCACATCTTTGGATTGTGGGATGAAACTGGAGCACCCGGAGGAAACCCATGCAGACACAGGGAGAATGTACAAACTCCACACAGACAGTGTGGGTGTGAGATGTTGGACAGTAACTGTCTTATCAGTGAGTAGTTTGGATCTATCTTTCTCTGGCCATATTGGATGAATGTTGTGTCTGGTGGAAGATTTTGTTACCTATTTTGTGTTTAACAAGCATCTCACTTTTGATCTAAGAGGAAACGAGTTTAAAATTTGGCTTGGTGGTGAAATTTTTCAGGATCAGTAATGTGAAGGGCTTTTGCCTTGGTTTTAGATTTCACATTTTAACAATTGCGTGCCGCTCTATATTAATCCAGAGGTGTTGGAAATAGGACCTGACTATTTCTGTGATTGCAGTACATGGGTTGTTCATACCACAGCTGCTGAGGAACGCAGGTCTCCAGTGTGGCACCATCACTGCATGCACGACTACAAAGAAAAATGTCACACCATATATTTCAGGGGATGTTTTGATTTATGGCTAAAGTCACATTTTTGTTCCAAATTCTTTTCTAATCAGGTTTCTCTTGGGGATTGTCGAGACGAGACTCTGAAAACATTGCCCTTACTGGCACGCTGGTACCAACGTGTTCAGGAAGTATCTGGAGTGAAAAAGGCGGCTGCAAGCTGTGACATTCATCTTCTCAACCTCTGTGCTCCTTCGCCTTCCTCTGCTGTGGCAGTTTCGAGCTCTTGTGAACCTAAGAACGACAAAGATGAAACCACAGACTTCCACTTCCGAGGTGGCCCAAGGCCCACCATGAACAAGCTAGAAGTAACTTAATATTTTTATGATCTTAACATTTCCTTGATGTCATATTTCACATTGTAGAGACACACAACGTGACAATATTTATTACCTTGTAAACTTGCCCTGTGTGAAAATATTCTTTTTATTATCACCTGTCAACTGAACTCTAGTTATTTGCCAGTAACCTTTGACTGGTTGCAGACAACATGGAATATTGGAAGGATTTGAGACTCCAGTCAGAAATGATATTCTTGAATGATTAAGTCTGCAGTATTTTCTGTTTGAGATTGAAATGTTTTATAATTGCAGCACACGAGAATGTTTTCTTCAGGGTTGGTATATATATAGAGGTGGGTTATTAAAAGGCAAAAGGGAATGAGATGGTTTTGGGATATATTTCTAAAGAGCAAGCAAATTTGTTAAAGTTCTGATGGAAGAATGGTATGGCAGAACAGATCATGAACCAGAGTTAGAGGTTACAGGATGGAACATTTGGTAGGAGAGTATTGCCAAGATGGAGAGAAGTGAGATTCTGGAGGCTTTTGTAAAGGAGGGCAAGGAGTTTGAGATTTTTACTGCCTTTCTGAAACACTTAATAAAGACATGGATCTATAGGGCTTTGAATAAGCTGAATTCAGGCAAAGCTGATGTGTGGAGGTAAGAATTCAGGTATGGAAAGAAGTGAGGAGGAGTTTTGATGAGGAATTCAGTAGCAGTGGGGGATAAAATGAGAAGTTCTCTTGGTTCAATTCCTGCACCAGCTGAGGTTACCATGTAGGTCTCGCTTTCTCAACCTCTCCCCTTGCCTGAGGCATGGTAAACCTAAGGTTAAACCATCACCAGTCAGCTGTCCCTGATGAGAGGGCAGCTCTACGGTCCTCTGGGTCTATGACAACTTCACCCTTCACAAGCTCAGTGCTCGCACTTTCAATAAACAGCTCAGTTTTGTGATTGGTTGCCAGGTAAAACCCGAATAGATGCTTGGGTAAGGTGATGCAACAAAAACAGTTGGCATGTTGGACCAGAGCCAACGATGATAGTTTTGTCTCTGTTTATTGCAGGAAATTTTCAATTTATCAAGGGTTCATGTCACATGGACAATTGTTAACCTTGGGGGAAGTGATGTGGTGATAATATCACTAGACTAATAATTCAGAGGCACAAGTGAATGATCTGGGGACACGAGTGCAAATCCTACACTGACAATTGATGGAATTTAAGTTCAATCAATAAATTTAGAATAGAAAGCCAGTAATGGTGACCAGTAATGGTGGGCGGCACGGTGGCACAGTGGTTAGCACTGCTGCCTCACAGCGCCGGAGACCCGGGTTCAATTCCCACCTCAGGCGACTGACTGTGTGGAGTTTGCACGTTCTCCCCGTGTCTGCGTGGGTTTCCTCCGGGTGCTCCGGTTTCCTCCCACAGTCCAAAGATGTGCAGGTCAGGTGAATTGGCCATGCTAAATTGCCCGTAGTGTTAGGTAAGGGGTAAATGTAAGGGTATGGGTGGGTTGCGCTTCGGCGGGTCGGTGTGGACTTGTTGGGCCGAATGGCCTGTTTCCACACTGTAGTCTAATGTAATCTAATCTAGAAATCGCCTTGGCTTTTTTGTGAAACTGTCTGACTGCAAACCCACAGCATTGTGGTTAGTTGTTAGCTGCTCTTTGCAGTGATTGAGTAAGTCATTGTATTTAAAGAAAATTAAGGAAGGGCAACAAATACTGACCCTGCCAACAATGTCCACATCGCACTGAAGTATAAAGTGCACCGATGAGTGCTTCATTTAGTGTGTTGAGTCTGCAAGGTCAGCCTATGCAGTAACCAACTGGTTTGCAGTCAATGTGCTGCATTTACTGTTATATTAATTCTACTTGGGTGGAGAAATAGAGCAGGACGACATTGTTATACCCATCAAAACTGACCTTGAAAATTGGATGATGTTCAAAAGCAGCTTATGAAAGTTCAGCAGCTGGGAGCCAAGGGTGGAACCACGTAGAGATTAATTTGTGGATGGGAGGAAAACATAGTTACATCAATAGTTAATTTGTATTTGGCTTGCACAAAACTTAGGTTTTAAAAGCTTTTAGATGTTTGGATAGAAAATTAAGAGAAGAATGGTGATTCAGTTTTAGGTTCCTGAGAAAGAGTGAGTTTGAGGAGAGGGTGATGTGGAAGAGTGTATTGGATTCTGTGTTGCTGAGAAGGAATAAAAAAGAGAAACTCAATAGAAACGGACTCTGTGATTAAACTAGGGAATGTTATGGATCCAATGGAGATATAGATGGAAAACTCTTGTCTGAAGTTGCAGGGCAAGACACTATCAAATGTTGTCTCCAAACGTTGTATATATCAAAATGCATGGTTTCAGCTGGTTCAGGAAGAAACCAGATACTTAAGAGGATGCTCATATTTAGCACAACTGAAGGAAAGCGCAATGTCATATAATTTGAATAAAGTTGACATTTCTTCCCAGAAATCTAGAATATCTAATAAATTTGATCAAAGTTTCTCAAATTGGTAGATTTTCATTACCATTTTAATGAAGACCTGAGAATGTCTGGAATTCTAAGTGTGTCATAAATGTCAGAAGATATATAGCCTCAAAGATTAAAATGCACAATAATTCTAAGGGTGTTTATCAGTGGTGAATCAGTGGTAATTATCAGAAACAAATACAAAGAGCAAGGCAAATAACGAGTTTATGTTTAAGCATGTGCTTCTGAACTGCTAGTTTTTACTTATGTATCAACAAAACATTGCTGTATCATGTGTATTTTTTAAACATTTTCAAATATGTTCCACCTGTCAGTGGATAATTTATATTTTGATGTTACTGGAAGTAGAATGACAACTCTTCATAACTCATTGTTTTCCAGTTTTCCCAAGCTAATTACTATACTCTCTTAAGAATTTGTAAACATCCCAAGCGCTTGAAAGAAGAACTGAATTATACTGAATATTTTCCAGTTTAAATCTTTAACTGCTGATAAAGCAATTGTCATGCACTTCAAGCTAATTGCTATTTTCTTTATATTAGAGTCATAAAGTCATAGAGATATACAGCATGAAAACAGACCTGAAGAAGGGCCTGTGCCCGAAACGTCGAATCTCCTGTTCCCTGGATGCTGCCTAACCTGCTGTGCTGTTCCAGCAATAAAGTTTCAACTTTGATCTCCAGCATCTGCAGACCTCACTTTCTCCTTGAAAACAGACCATTCAGTCCAACTCCTCCATGCCGACCAGATATCCTAAATTAATCTAGTCCCATTTGCCCATATCCCTCTAAACCCTTCCTATTCATATACCCATCCAGATGCCTTTTAAATGATTTAATTGTACCAGCCTCCGCCACTCCTCTGGCAGTTCATTCTATACACATACCACGCTCTGCATGAAAACGTTGCCCCTTAGGTCCCTTTTAAATCTTTCTCCTTTCACCCAAAATGTATTCCCTCTCATTCTGGATGCCCCCCACCCTTGTCTATTTACCCTTTCCATGCCCCTCATGATTTTATAAACCTGTATAAGGTCACCCCTTAGTCTCTGACTCTCCAGGGAAAACAGCCACAGCCTATTCAGCCTCTCCTTATAGCTTTATGGGATGTGGTAGTTGCTGACCAGTATTTATTGCCCATCCCTAATTGCTCCCGAGAAGATGATGGTGAGCTGCCTTCTTGAATTGTTGCAGTTCTTGGGATGTAGGGACAACCAGAGCCCAGATAGCAAGGGAGTTCCAGGATTTTGACCCAACGGCAGTGAAGGAACAGTGGTATAGTTAATTTAGAGCCAGGTGGTGTGTGGCTTGGAGGGAACTTTCAGGTTGTGGTGTTCCCATGTATCTGCTGCCCTTTTTCTTCCAGGTGTTGAGTCTACAGGTTTGGAAGATGCTGTTTCGTGGAGTCTTGGTAGGTTACAACAATGCATTTTCTAGGTGGTACAGATTGCTGCCACTGTGCACTGGTGGTGAAGTGAGTGATTGTTGAAGGTTGGACGCGGGGTGCTAATCAAGCAAATAATGGAATAATGAATAACTTAATTCAATAATTTCTGCAGCGATAACCCTAACAATTTCATAACTTTGAACTTCATTTACCCAATCTTAACGTTCTATCCTTTCATGACAGCTCTACAACTCATGCTGAAGTTATTTATATTCACCTGTAGTTTTTAAAGTTAGATTCTGAATGAAGTGAGTAAGGAAGTAAAGAAGGAAGGAAGGATCTAAGGAAGAATGGATGGAAGGAAAAACAGGAAGGAAGGAATGAAAGTAGTAATGAATGAAGGAAGGAAGGAAAGAAGGAATGAATTAATGAAGGACGGAAGCAAGGAAGTGGGGACGGAAGAACTGAAGGGAGGAAGGAACGATGGAAGGAAGGCACGAATGAAGGAATGAAAGACGGTAGGAAAAAAGAAAAGTAAGATGAAGGAAGGAAGGAAGAAAGGAAGGAAGGATGGAAGGAAGCCACTAAGGAAGGAATGAACAAAGAAAGGAAAGACGTAAGGAAAGAAGGAATGAAATAAGGAAGGGATGAAGGAAGGACGGATGGAAGGACTGAATGCAGGAAGGAAGGAAGGACGGATGGAAGGGAGGAAAGAAGGAAGGAAGGTGTGAAGAGATAAAGGAATGAAGGAAGGAAGAAAGGAAGGATGCAAAAAAGGGAAGCTGGAAGGAAAGAAGAAAGGAAGAAATGAAGGTCAAAAGGAAGGAAAGAAGGAAGGAAGGAAAGACGGGAGGAAGGAACAAACGAATGATGGAAGGAAGGAAGGCCGAAACTGTAGTAAGTTTCTGATTGTCAGTCTTAGCTATGTTGTCATGAGTGTCATAGCCATGGATTCAAGCCCTAGTGCAGGACTTGAGCACCAAACCTAGTCTGATGTGTTATGATACTGAGGGAGTGTTGCATTGTCAGAAATCTCTTGAAAAGTTGTTAAACTAATTCTCCATCATTACTGATACAAGAATACAACAAAACACATAATACAGCAATAAAAATGTTTTGTTGATGCATAAGTGAAAACTAGTAGTTCAGAAGCACATGCTTAAACATAAGCTCTTTATGTACCTTGTTCTTTGAAATTGTTTCTGATAACTGCATGTAAAAGGTCCCCTTGGTGTTCTGGCCGAGCATTTATCCCTCAACCAACATCAGTCTTATCAGTCTTTATCTTGCTGGTGCTTGTTTCCTTACAAAAAAGTGATAAAAGTTGTGCACATCTCCCTTTGAGCCTGCTCTGCCATTCAATAAGATCATGGCTCATCTGATTTTAGCCTCAACTCCACATTTCTAATCAAGAATCTATCTATTTTAGTTACTTGCATGATGTAGGGCGGCACGGTGGCTCAGTGGTTAGCACTGCTGCCTCACAGCGCCAAGTACCTGGGTTCAATTCCTGCCTTGGGCAACTGTCTGTGTGGAGTTTGCACATTCTCCCCGTGTCTGTGTGGGTTTCCTCCCATAGTTCAAAGGTGTGCAGGTTAGGTGAATTGGCCAAGCTAAATTGCCCATAGTGTTAGGGGTAAATGTAGGGTAATGTGTCTGGGTGGGTTGCTCTTCGGAGGGTCGGTGTGGACTTGTTGGGCGGAAGGGCCTGTTTCTGCACTGTAGGGAATCTAATCTAATGTATTCCATTGTCTGAGACTCCCTGAGATCATGAAGGCACTATATATGAATTATATTTCTTTCTTTGAGGTGCAGGAACATGCCCTATTAAGATGAACCTCATGAACTTGATATGCCATACAGTCAGGCAATTGATAGCTTTCAGAATTCTCATTATTGATTCTGGGTTTCCGATAACCACATCCATTGATTAAATTTCAACCAATTTCCAGTTGCAGTAATTAAAGCCATAGAGTTCCACAGCAGAAAATGAACAAAAACTGATGAAGAGCTTATGCTTGAGACATCCACTCCCCTGCTCCTTAGATACTGCTTGAGCTTCCTCAGCACCACACTTTTTGACTCTGATCTCCAACATCTGCAGTCCTCACTTCCTTCTACAGCAGAATAGACCGTTATAACTATAATTCAGTCCATTCTCAAGGGAATGTAGGTTAGTTTGAGCTGAGAGTAGGATAAAAGATTGGCACAACATTGAAGGCTGAAGAGCCTGTACTATGTTCTGTATCTATGTTGGTCGCATATTAGCGTAATTCCAAAAAAACTTTGTCTTCAAATATCAATCTAATTTTCCTGTAGAAGTAGTACGATTTGGTTAAGAAAAAGAAGGAAGCATATGTTAGATATAGAAGGATCGATCGAGTGAATCTGTAGAAGAGTATAAAGGCAGTAGGAGTATACTTAAGAGGGAAATCAGGAAGGCAAAAAGGGGGCATGAGATAGCTTAGGCAAATAGAATTAAGGAGAATTCAAAGGGTTTTTACAAACACATTAAGGACAAAAGGATAACTAGGGAGAGATAGGGCCCCTCAAAGATCAGCAAGTGGCCTTTGTGTGGAGCCGCAGGAGATGGGGGAGATACTAAATGAGTTTTTTTTGCATCAGTGTTTACTGTGAAAAAGGACATGGAAGAGATAGAATGTAGGGAAATAGATGGTGATGTCTTGAAAAATGTCCAGGAAGTGCTGGATGTCTTGAAACGGATTAAAATGAATAAATCCCTAGGACCTAATCAGATGTACCCTAGAACTCTGTGGGAAGGCAGGGAAGTGATTGCTGGGCCTCTTGCTGAGGTATTTGTATCATCAATGGTCACAGGTGAGGTGCTGGAAGACCAGAGGTTGGCTAACCTGGTGTCACTATTTAAGAAAGGTAGTAAGGAGAAGCCAGGGAACTATAGACCAGTGAGCCTGACAGTTACTGGAAGGAATCTGAGGGACAGGATGGACATGTATTTTCAAAGGCAAGGACTGATTAGGTATAGTCAACATGGCTTTGTGTGTGGGAAATCATGTCTCACAAACTTGATTGAATTATTTTGAAGAAGTAACAAAGAGGATTAATGAGGGCAGAGCGGTAGACGTCATTTGTATGGACTTCTGTAAGGCATTTGACACGATTCCCCATGGGAGACTGATTAGCAAGGTTAGATCTCATGGAATACAGGGAGAACTAGCCATTTGGATACAGAACTGGCTCAAAGGTAGAAGACAGAGGGTGGTGGTAGAGGGTTGTTTTTCAAACCGGAGACCTGTGACCAGTGGAGTGCCACAAGGATCTGTGTTGGGTCCACTACTTTTCATCATTCATATAAATGATTTGGATGTGAGCTTTAAGAGGTACAGTCAGTAAGTTTGCAGCTGACACCAAAGTTGGAGGTGTAGTGGACAGCGAATAAGGTTACCTCAGATTACAACAGGATCTTGATCAGATGGGGCCAATGGGCTGAGAAGTGGGAGATGAAGTTTAATTTAGACAAATGAGAGGTGCTGCATTTTGGGAAAGCAAATCTTAGCAGGGCTTATAGACTTAATGGTAAGGTCCTAGGGAGTGTTGCTGAACAAAGAGACCTTGGAGTGCAGGTTCATAGCTTCTTGAAGGTGGAGTCGCAGATTGATAGGACAGTGAAGATAGCATTTGGTATATTTTCCTTTATTGGTCAGAGTATTGAGTACAGGAGTTGGGAGGTACGGCTGTACAGGACATTGGTTAGGCCACTATTGGAATATTATGTGCAATTCTGGTCTCCTTCCTATTGGAAAGATGTTGTGAAACTTGATTGGGTCGGCATGGACAAGTTGGACCAAAGGGTCTGTTTCCGTGTTGTACATCTCTATGACTCTATGACTCTAAGTTGCAGTAGTCTTTGCAAGGTACTAATGTTGAATAGTGATGTATTATAAAATAACTAAAAAATGTCTCCTGTCTACAAATAGGAGAATGGAATTTCAGCAAATTTCACATCACATCCGTATCCATCGTGGAGCCTGGATTGGGGAAACCTTCCAGTAGCTGTCAATCCCATAGAAGGCAAGAATATTCTTTGTACTTCTCTTTTTGCTTTGACAGTGTTTGCCTCCAACATAACCTTGTTGTTCCATGATCCCTTCTTGTGTCCAGGTCATGTTGTGCTATCATTGACCTCTGTCACTATTGCTGACCTCTTCAAAGAGTCTGATCTTATATGTCAGAGTTGCTCTGTTATCAGCCTTGAGGTGAGGTATTTCTTATTTTATTATGTCTCCATTGACTTTGAAACATGATTAACAATATTTTTAAAATCAGTGCTTTTTTTTTGATCTGCTCAAAAATCCATTATCTGCCCTCTGGAACCTGTGCAGATGCAGTATTGATTTGTTTTTTTTGTTAATCCAGATTCAAATGCTCTCTTTCTGTTGCACTACTGTATATTTTCCATGTCTGGCCCAGCCTCACAGGGCCGTTCTTCATTGTTTGAAGGGCTGAGCATCCAAACAGGTCTAGCTCCTCTTGATACATTTTATAATCTATGCAAACTTCTTATTGTGCCTTTAATGCAGATGGCTATTTAGATAAACATGAAGGATTTATTCTGGCAGTTTGCATAGCTTCTTTCTCAAAAGTTGTAAGAATTGATGGGAATAATTTTTTTTAAAACAAAGCTTCGATAATAATTGCAGCAGATTTCATTTACATTATATTAACTTTATAATGTGATATAGATTTAGTACATAGCCCTGTACCTTTCTATGTTTTTGATAAAATGATCTTTTATATACCTCTACACTGATGATGTTAATTGTTAGTAAAATGTAGACGTATTGTAGGTTAGAGTAGTACACGGGTAAATTTCTTGCAACCAGTACATAAAGGACAGGATGAGAAAGTCAGTCCTAACTTGGTTTTATTCACAAGTACAAGTATTTTACTCCTAACTCTCCAGTACTATTTAATGCATCAATACTAATAAATATTTCTCTGCACTCTTTTGAGAACCAAATCAAACAAACAAATGAATGATCAAATGATTCAGGCCTTTAAGAGGTACAAGTCTTTGTGCACAGGTGTTTATCTGATGCATGCCCTTCCATCTGTAGACACTTAACCTTAAGTTGTGCAATTAACGTATACGATGTCCAGGGGCTCCAGGGGTCTTGTAATAGTATGCTATCTCTGGGCCAGAAGATCCGAGTGTCTAAGAGCTTGGTTAAAAAAAACGTTTTTTAATATAACTTTCAGGAGCATTCATAGCTGTTGAATCTCCCTGTCGTGATAAATGTATGTTTTGGGAATAAACATGCCTCTAGTGCAATTGCATTGCTGTGGTTCCCTGTGTTTTGGTGGTTCGTTGTGGGGATTTTAAAAAATGGATTTTCTACCCAGCCACCCCCGTCCAACTTTTTTCACAAAGAGAAATTTTACTTTTGAATGATTTCACAATACTCCAACTTTTAAATACGAACGAAATCCCACCCCCCACCCCATTTTGCTGTGATTTGTGGACTTCAGATTATTGAAAACCCAGCAGTTAAAATGCTAGCAGGTGTAAACGAATTGAAGATTTAGTGGGAGGTGTCCAGTCATCATTTTTAAACACTGTGTCATTCCATTCCCACAGGAATAAAATCAAACTGGGAATGTTAATTTATGTTGTGCAGTTCACTCAGCCTGTTTTCTTTTAGTCTGATAAGAGGTTAAATAGTTTGCTTGTATTTCATATTTGGAGACTTAACTGATTTATACTCCTATGATTGCCAAATAGCTCAGCCAGTTGTACACCCTGAGGAATAGTTCATGAACGGTGGGTCTTTGACCCATTGACCTTTACAGCTATTTAACTGCTATAGTTAGATTCCACTAAGAAATGCTCATGCTTTGTGCTAGGACACACGTAACCTGCTGCACTTGCTGCAGGCACTGGTCTCATCTGGAAAAAAAAACTCCTTACCTTAAAATTTGATCTCACCTGCTACCTAACACTTTCTGATTCCACACTATGTGTGGCAACAGGGTCTGGAACTGGAGGTGACAGGATGGGGAGTGGCAGGGTACAGAGAAGAAGGATGTTCCTGTATATCAATTCAGTGATTATTGGTTTAGGTTGTACCGTGATAGCCATAAAAGGCACAGGGAAAAGCAATTGATGAGCAGGAGGAGACGTCTGAAAGACATAACCTTCACCATCATTTGCCCTGTCTTTAAAAATGCTAAATGGTATTGAGGCAATTTAGAGGCTGAGCACTTCCAAATTGCAGGCAAGCTTTAGGTTCCCTGAACAAAACTGGCAGCAGAAAACCACCTAATCAGACCTAACACGGTAACATCTGCCCCACCCAACTGTTTAGATCTGTTGCTCTATTCGGTGTCATTGACTTGCAGACTTTTGTTTTAATTTACACGTGGGATGTGATCATTGCTGGCTGGCCAGCATTTATTGCCCATCTCTGGGTGCCGTTGAGCAGCTGCTAGTAAGCTGCCTTCTTAAACTGCTGTCGTCCTTATCTGCTCTAGTCTCCATATTACTGAAAACTCTGGTTGACTCTTAACTGTCCTCTGAAATAGCCAAATAAAGCCACTTGATTCAAGGGAAATCAGTGATGGGCAACAAATGCTGCCCAAGGCAGCAACATCACATCACATGAAAGAATAAAGAAAAAAGGTGTGCTCTTTTTGCAGAGGTGAGTACTCTAGAATCTCCCCTCCACCCTGCTGTTTCCATGGAGTTATGCACATTTTGTTAGGAGGCATGGTCATGGCACCTCAATGTGATTGTGAACTATCGAGGATCCCTGGAGTCAGAGTTCAAAAGCTGTTGCGTCACTTCTTGTGTCATAATGTAATGCTGCATGATATATTTCTATAGCATGGAAAGGTAGAAGTAGTGTAGGTTGGCACTAAGCTCCAGAAATGGGATTGTAATTTTGGGAAATTATTCAACTTGTGATTTCTACCTTGAATATTAAACTCCACCCCATAATCTTTCTGTTTCTAGACTTGTCACTCTGCTGGCTAGATAAGTAATCTACATTTTTATGTTCAAAGCTCACCAGAGCAGTTTGAGAACTTAAATACATTTTTATTCTAAAATCTGAAAGCAAAAAGCTGATACAAGTAAAACCGACCACAAAGCCATTGGATTGTCTTAAAGTCCAGCATGTTCCCTAATATTCCTTTTAAGGAAGGAAACCTGCAGTGCTTTCCTAATGTAATCTATTTTGGGCTTAATTGCCATTTTGTAAAAAAAATGTATTTTTATTGAAAAATCTTTCTTTACAAAATTAGAAAGTTACAGAAATATGAAAATATAGCGTCATAACATCAAAAACAACAGTAACCCAACCACTATACTACTCTACCAAATAAATCAAAACTACACTTAAGGTATCAATCAATAAATAAATAACACCGCTCAGTGCAACAAGACCATAGCTCTCCACTTTTGAGAGCATCAATTATTAAACCCACATTTGTTTGAAATTCTTCCCCTCACGGTCCTAGGCCTATCAGACCAAAGCATCATGGCGAGACAAAAGTCCTAATCAAAGTGGCGGACAGATCTTCTAAGTAATTCAAAAAGGGCCGCCATGTCTTGTAAAAGTTGTCCATTTTCTGGTGCACCATATATGTAAAAGTCTAAAGGAATGTGTTCCATAGTTGACATACGCCACCCCGACAAACCCAGGGCTTAATTGCCTTCTTAAGCAAACCACTTAATGCTATGAACTGGTAGTTGGTGATGGGCAACCATCCCTGCCTGTGATGCCACATCCCAGGAATTAATTTAAAAATGTGTTTTTAAAAAACAGGAGTCAGCACTTACATACCGTAAAAAATAAATGCAGGATGCATATGCTTTGCCACAGTAACAAACATTATTGCAAGGACTATGTGCTTTCAATATCGTCAGGGACCTCCTGACAACTTTCTTCGTGTCTAATCCAGTAAGTCCAAGGGTATTCAAAATGAAAATAAGAAGAAAGTACTATTGATTCAGTAGTTGAGAACAAATAATTATTTTATACAAAGAATATTTTAAGTGTGTTCTTATATGGAAGAGATAAGCAAGTCTGAATAGTTATTTTCAATTAAGCAAAGTATTTAGCTCTGCTGCCTCACAACACTAGGGTCCTGGGTTCGATTCCGCTTTCTGGTGACTGTCTGTGTGGGGTTTGCACATTCTTCCCGTGGCTGTATGGGTTTCCTCAGAGTATTCCAGATTCCTCCCACAGTCCAGAGATGTGTCGGTTAGGTCGGTTGGCCATGCTAAATTGAGTGTAGTGTCCAGGGATATGCAGGCTGTGTGGATTAGCCATGGGAAATGCAGGGTTATAGGGATAGAATAGGGGGTTGGGTCTGTGTGGGATGCTGTTTGGACGGTCGATGTGCACTTGATGGGCTGCTTCCAAATTCTGGGATTCCATGCTTCTATGAAGATCCTTTTTTGAACCAGTTTTAAAATATATTTTGAAATCTGTGTCTATACTTGTTCATTATTTCTGTTAGCTTCCTGGTTTTATTGTAGTGGTTATTCAGGGCAGGCTGAAATGTTTAAGATTCACAGACATCGAAAGGAAAAGAATGGCCTTGCATAGCCCCCACTCCTGTTGACGTCTTAATGCTTCATTCTCTTGAAGTCATGTACTTGCACACCACTCTCAAGTATGTTTTCACCTTTTGGCCTGGTATTCATTTGTTAAATGTCAGTGATCTGCAGAGTGCTTGTGGCGTTTAAAGCAAGAATCCAATAAACCTGTTGTGCTGCTCTCACAGGTCAAACTTCACATTCACTTGTAAAATGCATTGACTGAGTTACAAATATAGAACAGAAGTATATCAATGACCTGCAGTTTCCTGTTGGTCCGACCATTTGTAGCTGTGGCCTTATTCCTTGGTATGATGTCCTAAATATCGCAATAGTAGATAAACAGAGCATTCAGTGGGGAACTGGATTCCAAATTAATCCTCTGTGTTATTTAGAACTCGTAATTCATGGACGGCAGATTGATGAAAGAGCTGTTAAATCCATTTGCATAAGTTCAGTAAGCCTTTATTTCACAGTTAACCCCATCGAGGGTTCTATTAAAGTATTTATAAAGTCAGCAGCTGCGTGATACTTCATAATGTGGCCTTTGCTTTTGACTTGTCTGAAGTCAAAGAAAAAAACATTTTCCAAGGTGATAGTTCAGTTCTAGAATACAAATTCAGTCTATGGTAGCTTGCACCCAGCTTTGTGTAGGGCCATCAGTCTGGAGTTTCATTCCTGAATGTATTATTGTTGTATTAAAGTTATGTTAAGATTAATGATGGATGCAATTTTTTGTCATTAAATTTAAATAAATTGATGCAAGCTGATGTCTCAGATGTCTGGGAGTATTTTGAATGGAGCTTTTAGGCTTTGAGCTCAGATGAAAGATTAATATTTGTTCTGCATTCCTTCATTTAGTTGTGTGCTGATTCTAGCATTTTTGTGTACATGATTTCAGTGCTTAATGTACAAATTGTATCAATGAACAGACATTTTTAAGTAGTTAAACAAAGCAAATGCTTCACTATCTGAGCTGGATTTGTAAATGACTTTTAACATTTTAAATTAGCTTTTTTCCTATTAAATAATTCCCCAGCTTATTATCCTATATTTACCCCTGACTAATGCACCTAACCTACATATCCCTGAACACAATTGGCACTTTAGCATGGCCAATTTTGGGGGGGTGGCACGGTAGCTCAGTGGTTAGCTTTTTTGCTTCATAGTGCCAGGGATCTGGGTTCGATTTCAGCCTCGGTCGACTGTCTGTGTGGAGTTTGCACATTCTCTCTGTGTCTGCGTGGGTTTCCTCTGGGTGCTCCGGTTTCCTCCCACAATGCAAAGACGTGCAGGTCAGGTGAATTGGCCATTAGTCAGGGGTAAATATAGGAATGGGTCTGGGTGGGTTACTCTTTGGAGGGTCATGCGGACATGTTGGACCGAAGGACCTGATTCCACACTGTAGGAATTCTATGATAACAGCTAAATAATGTAACTATGTCTTAAGGTCCAAAAACATCTGTTTTTATTCCAACATATACATTTAGTTTCTGCTTCCAGTGCTAGCAGGTACAATCAGTAGGTTCATCTGTTACATGTGTATTTGTTGCCAAGGATATTTTAAGTCAAGATAGCTTGGAACATTTTCCCTTTTGTTGGCAATATATTGTTTTTAAACTTTATTATCATTGGAGTCGAAGTTGACAGGTTAGTGATGTAGAGTTTTACATGTAATGTTACTAACACAGATATAGCTTAACAGTGGTTAGTCAGCATATCTTTACAACTCTAACTTTGGTGGTTCATGCATGAGGCATTGCCTTTACCTTTTTAAAGAGGAAGACGAATGTAAAATTTTAAAGTCAATTTTAAAGTCACTTTAAGTAAGTATGGTAAATAAAATATATTTGTGTTATTATGTACTTTTTACATTGTTTTTTCCAGTATTACTCTTGCGTCTTTGCATTCTCTTGCCTTAACTTTCCTGAAAACAATGATTTTGCTGGAAAATACATGAAGTAACACATGAAGTATTCTATGGTAGCAATCCCTGCCATTTGACAAGCGACATTTTTTTATATGCAAATCTGCCGAAGAATGTTGGTGCGCAAGACGTTCACTTGAGGGGATCAACACAGCTAAGTCTGAACTTGTCCTAACTAACTATCAATATACACACGCACGCATTACGTATTCGATTTGTGTTTTCACAACCATGCTGTTTACACTGAATGATCCTGGATCCAGTTCAGACATGGCGAAGCAACCATGTTGTAATCCTACATTAGCTGTTTCTAATCTGATTCTGAATTAGTGAGATTTAATGTTTGTTGTTGTTACATTCTCTATTTGCTTCCGTTATCCATACAGGTGAAAGTGGTACAATGTGACTATTTGTTTTGAAAATGATGTAGGAACCACATACTCCCAGGCACGCATCCAGAATGTGAACACCCTCGAAATTTAACTAAGTGATAAATCATAAGAGCTGAAGAATGAATCTCTCCCACCCACCAACTCAGGAGATACATAATGCAGCTATTTGGGGCATAATAAAAAATGCAATGCCTGGCGTTTAAACTTTACATCTGCTACATTAAGTCTTGACATCTGTTTCTCTGGTTTTACCCTGTCACAAATACTCAAGCTAGATTCACCATGTTCTGTGTGTTACTTCATGTCTTAAAGTTTCCTTGTGTGAAAAACAGTTGAATTACATAAAACAAATTGTGTTTTGAAATCATATTTGCAGTCAAAAAAGTTCTGAGTTGCTTCAACAAGGTGTAATAGGAAAATATTTTTATAGCACATTATTAGGATATTCAGAAGCATTTTACGTTCACTCTTTCTGGTGTGAGATGCACAGCAAAATCTCACAATTAGCTTATAAGGTAAATGCCAAGTTAAACTGTGTTTTCGATGTTTGCTAAGGGATAAATACTGGTGTGCTTTTCAAATAGTGCCAAGAGATCTTTTACACCAATCTAGAAAGGCAGACTGAGCCCAGGTTTAAAAACTGGCACTTCTAGCATTACAGCAATTCCTTAGTCTGAATTGTGAATAGTGTTTTAATCTTAGAATAGAATTGAATGAATGCAATTACCTTCAAACTCAGAGAAGCCAGTATTTTCATTCCTCCTTTTGTGTCAGAATGGAGGTGGGTAAGATTTTAAAATTGTAATGAGACCTGATTCAGGATTTCCATAATGTGAGCTTTTTATGTGCTTAGGATAAGCATGCAGGTTGTGAGCCCATCACAGCAATCCTACCTTGGTCTATTTCATTATGTGGGTGGATATTTTGTACCCACTGCTATTTCCACAGAGTTGAGTCTATTTTCATAGGTAGCAGAGTTCACAACATGTCAGAGGAATTGAGAATCATGGGAAACACCTAGTTTGGTGTTGGAAACTTCTTGACAGGTAATTCAAAGGTGTTCCTGGCATCACATGACCTAATGTAATGTAGTATTTTGTTTTTAATAAGTCAATACAATAGGCCTTTGTTTAGAAATTGAAAGTGACCATTAGGTTCACCTAATGAGGAAGTTTTCAGTTGATAAAGTACTCTTCTGCATTCAGCTGTCTTGAGATTGTGTCACTTATACCCTGTGATTTAATTTTTTGTTTGTTTGACTATCTAATTATTCATTCAGCCTTATAGCAGAACCATTTGTGTCACTGCTTCAAAAATTTTAATTAATTCACTTGTGGAGATTTTGTTTACACAGTGTGCTTTGGAATTCCATTATGAATACTCAGTTGTTCCACTAATGGATTTGGCTCAATAAGCTAGATTATATAACTGTCAAGCAAGTCACAATATTCCTAGACCATAGGCTGTTCTCTCATAGGAAGAGGTAGAGGTGGGTGAGCTTAACTGGAGTTACAGCAGACCTCAGATGAGGTGCAATTTGAGAAAGTAGAGCCTTCACGTTGAACTCAGCCTGTTACTTTTGTATCATAAACTAACCATACAGCCAACTGAGCAAACTGACGTCATGCAATGAATTTGTTTTGATCGGCCTGAATGTAGAAGACAGGGGGTGGTGGTGGATGGTTGTTTTTCAGACTGGAGGCCTGTGACCAGTGGAATGCCACAAGGATTGGTACTGGGTTCATTACTTTTTGTCATTTATATAAATGATTTGGATGTGAGCTTAAGAGGTATAGTTAGTAAGCTTGCAGATGACTCCAAAATTGGAGGTGTAGTGGACAGCGAAGAAGGTTACCTCAGATTACAACAGCATCTCGATCAGATGGGCCAGTGGGCTGAGGAGTAGCAGATGGAGTTTAATTTAGAAAAATGCAAGGTGCTGCATTTTGGGAAAGTAAATCTTAGCAGGACTTATACACTTAATGGTAAGGTCCTAGGGAGTGTTACTGAACAAAGAGACCTTGGAGTGCAGGTTCATAGCTCCTTGAAAGTGGAGTCACAGGTAGATTGGATAGTGAAGAAGGCGTTTGGTATGCTCTCCATAATTGGACTGAGTATTGAGTACAGGAGTTAGGAGGTCATGTTGCGGCTGTACAGGACATTGGTTAGGCCACTTTTGGAATATTGTGTGCAATTCCTATCAGAAGGATGTTGTGAAACTTGAAAGGGTTCAGAAAAGATTTACAAGGATGTTGCCAGGGTTGGAGGATTTGAGATATAGGCAGAGGTTGAATATGCTGGAGCTGTTTTCCCTGGAGCATCGGAGGCTGAGGGGTGACCTTATAGAGATTTACAAAATCATGAGGGGCATAGATAGGAAATATCGACAAGGTCTTTTCCCTGGGGTGGGGGAATCCAGAACAGAGGGCATAGGTTTAAGGTGAGAAGGGAAAGATATAAAAGAACCTAAGGAGCAACCTTTTCATGCAGAGGGTGGTACTTGTATGGAATGAACTGCCAGAAGAAGTGGTGGAGGCTGGTACAATTGCAACATTTAAAAGGCACCTGGATGGGTATATGAATAGGAAGGGTTTGGAGGCTGGCAGGTGGGACTAGATTGGGTTGGAATATCTGGTCGGCATGGACGAGTTGGACCAAAGGGTCTGTTTCCATGCTGTACATCTCTATGACTCTATGACAGTTTTATGAGCGGTTAATAGGGTTAAATATCTTCAAGTTTTGAATCGCCTTTTTTATTTTGACAGTTTATAAGCACTTAAATTTATTACTATTTTTAAAAGTAACATTCAAATATCTCTGTGTTTGATTACCAGTTTTATGAGACAATAGGATTAAAGATTTTTAGAAAATAGGGGTTATTGTCTTAGATGTCATGAGATATATGAGGAGGTATGAGGTATATGGCATTGGAGGGGTATAGAGTGACGGGTGAGAGCTAGGGTGCTTAGTAATCATTTTCAGAATTGTGATGATCAGACAACTGAGGCAGGCCTTCTAATCTGCTCTGTTTGGCATCTTCCCACCTCTCCTCAAATCAGGCCTATTGCAACAAGCATGGTCCTGACTCCAGCCTGTCCACTACCCCACCAATTGCATAGGCCAGCAATGTCAGGCAGATGCTGGGTTTATGACATCAATAACTGCCCCAAGGATGAATATCTAGGCCAGAGATTGCTGTTGCTGAGCAAAGATGATATTAGAAGTAGAAGAACAGTCTGGATTTCTCTTGACTTGTGCAGATATTTGTCTTAGGTGACACAAGTGAGAGTTGCATTTCTTTTTTGAGGTTTGATAATATTTTCTTCCTTTTGATTGGTGAATTACTCCCCTTGACATTCCAGGTGCACCACTTAACTGACTGATCAACCATAATCGTCCGGGCAAGTCCGAGACCCCTCTGGAGGGGAAACCTTATCCAGAGCATCCCGGGCATAGAGCATATAAAATTCACAAAAATAAAGGCTCTTTAATACACTCACATCAATATAATAAAAAACTATTTCTAAATTTAAAAAATATAAAACGTATTTAAATGGAGATTTTCCTCCTTGTTCTCAGAGGGTATTACTTCCTTTCCATAAGTCCATCGTATCCTCTCCCAACCAGTGCCCCACCCTTGACAGGCGCTCCTCGATAGGATGAAAAAAAATCAAATATACTACAGAGCTAGAGTTAACAGTCAGCACCCTATCTCCCCCGCTCTCCTCCATCCCCCAACAACACCAACACTTGGATATATTTGGTAATGTTAATACCATATATAAACATATATAACTATAAAATTACAGCCTCAACAAGTAATAATTAAATATAATAATACAAAATAACAGGGGAAAACAACCCTGCTCCTAAAGACAGAGATAAAATAGGATAAGGTAACCACCTCCCCCCACCAACATTAACTAGACCCCCCGGCCTATATATATGTATAAAATTTTTAAAAAGGGGGAGAAAATCGTTAAGTAGAGAACAAATAAATATATCCCTCTCCCCACCCCCCCAAGATAATATTAAACAGTAAGGTTAAAAAAAGGGATTAATATAAAAAATAAAGGGGGGGGGGGGTGTAAACTGGAGTGGGGGGAAAGCAAAACAACATCAATTAACCCTTACAATTTATCTAAGAGAGTTCAAAAATTCCTTAGCCTTTTCCGGCAATCCGAAGTTACACACAAATCCTTCATGGTTAAAAAGTAGCGTCGCTGGGTACATAGAACATAGAAGAATACAGCGCAGTACAGGCCCTTCGGCCCTCGATGTTGCGCCGATCCAAGCCTACCTAACCTACACTAGCCCACTATCCTCCATATGACTATCCAATGCCCGCTTAAATGCCCATAATGAGGGAGAGTCCACCACTGCTACTGGCAGGGCATTCCATGAACTCACGACTCGCTGAGTAAAGAACCTACCCCTAACATCTGTCCTATACCTACCCCCCCTTAATTTAAAGCTATGCCCCCTTGTAATAGCTGACTCCAAGGGTAGCGCAAAGAGTACTGAATATTTAAGTCCCTTAAACACTTCTTCGCTTCATAAAATGCCTTCCTCTTTCGGACCAGAGCTGGGGAAAAGTCCTGGAATAACATAATCTTGGATCCTTTATAAATCATGGTTTGGAGATTTTTTCCAAGATTTCTGGAAGCTTCTAAGAGCATCTGCTTCTCCTTGTAGCTCTGCAGCCGGAACAGGACCGGGCGTGGGCGCTGGTTCGAGCCGGGCCCGCGTATTGCGACCTGGTAGGCCCATTCCACCCTTACCTGGCCTGATCCAGCCTCCAGATTTAAAAGCTGTGGAAGCCACTGTTCAATGAACACAGTAAGCTGGCCTTCCTCTTCCTGTTCGGGAAGGCCCAGCAAACGAATATTTTTTTGATGACCTCGATTCTCGAGGTCGGTCATTGTGGTTCTCTAAGGTCCGGACTCAATCTATGGCCGATTCTGCAGCAGCCTCGGAGGTCGCGGCCTTTAGCTCCGCCCCTCTGACTCAGCGCTCAATTTCCTTGATGTCTTGGTCATGCTTTTGCAGCGCGGTCAAGAGTGAGTCCCGTCGGCTCCTGGACTCTTCAATGAAGGTGTCGATCTTCGCATCGAGTTTAGAGATTATTTCCACGAGGCTCGCCACCGTAGGTAAGTCCCCCAGGGTGGCTGCGGACGCCTCTGCTGCAGCTGGAGAGGGTGGGGGAGGGTTTCCTGCCTGCTGAGAACTGCGGGCTCCCTTCCCTTTAGTCATTTTTACTGAAGATTAACTTGTTTAAGTTCAGTACAAAGCAACTAATTAAATTAAGTAAAAACTAATTTAAATGATTTGGTGAGTGTGGTGGGGGCGGGTGACCCACTTTGCCCAAGTCTTGGGAGGAGCACTATAGACTCAGACTTGCTGGGTCGCCGCCATCTTGGATCCCCAAGATGCATTTCTAAATATGCTATGCATGTTTGGTACTGAAAATATAAACAACATGTTGTGGTTCTGTTCGCCGAGCTGGGAATTTGTGTTGCAGACGTTTCGTCCCCTGTCTAGGTGACATCCTCAGTGCTTGGGAGCCTCCTGTGAAGCGCTTCTGTGATCTTTCATCCGGCATTTGTAGTGGTTTGAATCTGCCGCTTCCGGTTGTCAGTTCCAGCTGTCCGCTGCAGTGGTCGGTATATTGGGTCCAGTATACTGGACCCCGTATACCGACCACTGCAACAGACAGGTGGAACTGACAACCAGAAGCGGCAGATTCAAACCATTAACAAATGGCGGAGGAAAGATCACAAAAGCGCTTCACAGGAGGCTCCCAAGCACTGAGGATGTCACCTAGACAGGGGACGAAACGTCTGCAACACAAATTCCCTGTTCGGCGAACAGAACCACAACAACGAGCACCCGAGCTACAAATTTTCTCACAAACTTTGAATATAAACAACATTTCAAAAGGAAGGTGGATATCAATGTGTATGTTATTCAGTACTGTATACAAGTCTTGGACAATTATTTTAGCAATTTAACTCTATCCATGTTGACCATCATCTATTTTTTAAATGTTTCACTTTCAGAACTGATTATTTGATGTATATTCTGCGAGTAAAGTCACTTGCCAATTATCAAGTGACTGACTTACTAACTTGTGGGAAAGAAATCTATTCAAATCGCTCGTAATTTTGAACAGCTCTGTTCAGTCTCACTTCAACTATTTCCTCCCTAATTCATATAACCAAAGTTCCCCACCTTAGTATCAATAGAAGGACATCTCATTTGTGGCCTCCCTTGTCAATTTTCTTAAGGTCTTTTGCCCCAGTATTAGATACAGTTTTCCAGTGCATCCTAACCAATTTTTTTTTGTTATACTCTGGAGCAGATGTAGAGCTGAAACGTAAACCTATTTTCTCCAGATCCCTTATACTACTTTTCTTCAATTTGATATTGTTCAATAAATCTACCCAAAACTGACCTATTAATGAGAGATTAATATTAAATTTGACAGTTAGATAATTTTGTTGATTTGGCATGCAAGAAGCTGAATTTTCATTCCCAAATTGTGATTACAGTTGACAAAATTCCCAACAATTCCCATTAAGGGTTTCAAATCCTGACCTCTCTCAAACTCTCCATGGTAACCCCCCCCCCCCCCCCCCCCCCGCCTCTAACTCATGCAAACCCATGTCGCTCACACATCTCCTATGTCCACTTGTGTCCTTCCACACAGTCCCATTGTTCCTTATGCCCTCCATTCCAAATTAGTATGAATGCATGGTAATCAATGACACTCCCATTGCTTTTGTAGCCCCATGCCAATCTAGGGGAGAAAGTGAGGACTGCAGATGCTGGAGATCAGAGCTGAAAATGTGTTGCTGGAAAAGCGCAGCAGGTCAGGCAGCATCCAAGGAACAGGAGAATCGACGTTTCGGGCATAAGCTCTTCTTCAGGAAATTCCTGAAGAAGGGCTTATGCCCGAAACGTCGATTCTCCTGTTCCTTGGATGCTGCCTGACCTGCTGCGCTTTTCCAGCAACACATTTTCAGCCATGCCAATCTAGGGCCAACTTGCCTCAATCCACAAATTCCCACCCATCAGACTTCGTAGACTTTACTACATTGAAGAAAAACACCCTCATTAATATAACCCCATTCAATCAATTCAAATCCCTTCAACTTCATTTTATAAAAATAAAAGTTTGTACTCATAACTCCACATTAAAGATAGCTAATCACTTTATAACTACTTGGAACCGTTTATCAAGCTGTGAGTTTGCAAGTCCCTCTCTTGATAATGAAAGGTTGTGAAAGAAGTCAAGCACACTAATTGTGTAATGATAGTCCCTCAGGCTTATGTCAACAAACATTTGTTGAAATTGCAAATAATGATTATTTTTAAAACTGAATCACAGCAGGGTGTCTAGTTTTTCAAAATTGGAAGGGCGGTTATCTAAATGACTTGATAGTTGACTGTTATATGGAGTTTATCGACCTTTCAATCAAATTAATATCTACTGTTAACAATTCTGAAGGGTTACTTGAACCTCTCCAAAAGGATAAGTGGACCTCTCCTATAAGGTGTCTGAGCTCTCCAAAGATAGAGAGATCTTTTCTGAAATATGTAAGGACCATGAGTAGTGTTTCAAAAATCTGTGTGACAAAAATTACTTCTAAGTCAAGTTAGTAGCACTTTTAATTGTGGCAATGCCTCTCTGAACCACAAATATGTGAAATATTACTCCCTAGTATCTGGTTTGGGGCTGTCAGAATCAGGGGACCATTTTGGCTAATGGTCAGGGGACCATTTGTAGAGACCTTCCAACTTGGCAAAATTTAAGGCCATTGAACCCTATCATTAGATTTATGACATTGTATATACATAACTCAGGTTAATATTTTAACTTGTGATTTTTGATACCCTGATTACTCTAATTCTTGCTTTGAAATTACTAGTCAGTGGTTTGAAGAATACATCACCTTAGACTATTTCAAAGAGAATTCAGAGATTTAAGAGTTTTGTAATTAATTGCAGCAATTTTCATTCTTTATGAAAAAATGATTAGCCATTCAAAATAGTCTGTAAAGGTGTGGCACATCCTACATCAGAATCTAAATAATGTTTTGGATTTTCTTATCAGGATTGGATGAGATAGAAATTTGTTTGGATCTGTTTTGCTGCAATACTTAATGATCTCATTGTCAAACTAGCTAGGCATTTAATTATGACGAGTTAGGCTTGCTTAGATTCTGTCAGCATTACCTGGCTCGGCCTACATGTGACTGCAAACCCACACCAATATGGTAGACTTCTAACCAGTATTTCCTGTAAGTTGCATGACTGTGCATGTGTGCAGTTGCTCCAAAATTCTGTGCGTGGCTCTTGACATCGGAGAGCTGATTGCAACATTGCCTTCCGTTTTCAGAAGTTGGTGCCATGCACAGGCCTCAGAGGTCCATGCAGCCAGGAAGAAAATTAGAAGGAGCACTGATTCTAATTTGCCATTTTGAATGGCCTAGCAAGTCATTCAATGAAAAGTAATCAGAAATAGGCAAAAATGCTGCAGTGACCATGAAAGAATAAAGAAAATTCTGATAGTTCCTACTCTTCCATGTCATCCTGAAATGTATAGGTAAGGTCCAGTTTTGAACAGTTTTGAACTTACTTTTGAACTCTCCATTTCCCTAGCTTTGAACTTTGTTTTCTAGTTTCTAATTTATTTCCCCAAATGCTTCTCAAAGCTTGTCTTGAATATCATTTTCTGGCCTCTCAACCCCATTCCCAATAAACCAATGACCACCTAACTGCCCTTCTTGACTGCCAACTTTGCTCATGTTGATAGTTCTCTCTCCTTCAGTTATTGTCTCCATTTTCCTTCAAATTGCCATCAAGACACTCTTCTGGAAAAAAAATTAATCCTTATGTCTTTGCCAACTGTTACCTCATTTCCAAATCCTTTTCCTCATCAAAGTCTTTGAAAAAGCAGAACCATATTCAGCACACTTGTAACTACATGGCCCAGCGCAAATGCGTTCTATTATTGCCAACAAGCGACAGAATTAACTCTGATTCAATGAAGAGTGCAGGACAGCATGTCTAGAGTAGCAGGAGGCATATGTAAAAATAAGCTAGCAATTCCATAACCAATTGATCAGATCTAAACTCAGCAGCCCTGCCACATCCAGTCTTGAATGGCAATGGACAATTAAACAATTCACTGGTTGAGGAGAGTCCATAAATTTCTGCGTCCTCAATGATGGGGGACCATAAGACATGGGAGCAGAATTTGTAATTTTGGCCCATTGAGTCTGATCCATCATTCGATAATGGCTGATCGATTTCTCAACCTCATTCTCCAGCCTTCTCCCTATAAACCTTGATCTCCTTCCTAATCAAGAACCTGTCTATCTCTGTCTTAAATGGGTTCAATGACTTGGCCGCCACAGCCCTCTGTGGCAGTATGTTCCACAGACTCGCCACCCTCTGAACCAATCAACAGTGGTTACGTGGTTACCTTCAGGATATCTTTCTATTCCAGGTTTCTATTGAATTAAAATCATGGGATTTAAATCCATGTCCCAAGACTATTAGCCTCTTTGGATTACTAGTCCAGTGCCCTTACTATTACAGTATACCGCACTGTTCCTAAATTTTGTTTGGTAACATTTCCGTGAAATGCATTTGAATGTCATAATTTATCGATGGTTCCATTTCGATGCAGGTGGTTGTACTGACTGAAATGATAGAGACTATCTCAGAATGTTCATTTAATGACTTGAGCAGGCACAGCATGGTTGCATTATTTTGTACCATTAGTTGTGTTTGTATTTCAGTTAGTCCAAGTATGTGGCTTTCCACGATGGATCGGTATGGGTTACTGCTTCTTGATGTGCTAAACCTCTTTATGTCACTTTTGTATTATTTGGAAATAATTCGACTGACAGGTTAGTGTTCCTACAAAAGCTGACTTCACTTTCTCATGTTTCTCTCTGATAGTGTGTGCTGGAGCCTTCCTTAACTCACTCATTGCCTGCAAGTTTAGCATCATTTCCGTTACAACATCATGAGTGAGGTGTTCATGAGATTCAAATAATTATCAATGACTATACATGATAGTATACTTTGTTGACCCACTTTATGTACTAAATGAAAAGATTGCCAAATCATTTGAGGTCAGATTTGTATTCTGATCCCACCCATCTCCGCCTGGAACTGGATTGGGATTCCTTAAACAACCTATAATGTCCTTTATCGATAGTGAGCAGAAGAGACCTTTAGGCATTGGAAATACGTGAACTTTCATTGGTTGGTTAGAAATGTTGAGCAGGGCCTTTCTTAACAATTACAAAACAATTAAAGAATTTGTAAAATACAATTGGAGAATATTACCTTTAAATTCAATTGTTAGGTAGGGCAAGGTGAAACAGGTTCAAATAAGTAAAACTAAGTCTAATCCTGAGATGAGAAATTTCTTCAAGCACAGAGTGATCAACATGTGGAATGGATTCCTGGGTGTACTTGAGATCTGTGCCAAGCAGGCTAAGATAAAAGGTGGGGAGGGGCTGTTTGAGGACGTGGCTGAAGAGCTTCAGGGCAGATGAGATGACCTGGGGGGTGCAGTGAGAGAGGGACTCACTGAGATAGAGGGAGGAGGAGAGCTTCTTCAAGGAAGGCATCCTTGCAAGAGAATTCGTAGTAGGTTAAAATCAACTAGGAGAAAGTGAGGACTGCAGATGCTGGGGATCAGAGCTTAAAAATGTGTTGCTGGAAAAGCGCAGCAGGTCAGGCAGTTGCTTTTCCAGCAACATATTTTTAAGCTCTGATCCCCAGCATCTGCAGTCCTCACTTTCTCTTGTACTTGAGATCTAGCCATGATCTCAATTATAATCATATTAACTCACTTAGCCACCCAACCCTAAATGATTCTATTTCTATGATGATGCTTGACATGAGGTTCTCATCCAGGAATACACATCATATCAAATATTTGCATTTCATCAAATACTGTAAGGAATCTTCAGTGAAGGAGGCAAAACAAATTATTCAGCTGTTGCAATAAATTCAGTTTTGAATGCACTACATCAAAAGCATGTCTAATTTAATTAACTGAAGCAAGGAGATTGTTAAATGATCATGAGAGCATTCTTAGGATGCAAAAATTGAGAGGTCACCCAAAATTTATTTCCTTAATCCAGAGATATGATTGTTTTATCAGCATGCAAGACTTTGAAATGTGAAATTTTGAATGTGAGATGATGCTGAAGGCACATTCCTGTGAAGTATCTAAACACTCGTGTCATATTTCCAAATGCCTGCATAATAATCAGTCCCAGCAAGGGTTCCAGGACAGTCTTGGTTTTAATTGTTGCAGTAAAGTTTATATTTTTTCTCATATATGAACCAGTTTACTAGTGTGCTCTGAATTATTGGCACACCACTCTAATTTCCCCGTTTACTAATGGCATCTCTCAAAAATGGTAATCTCTTCTAATTCACTCTTTTATTGGTGCACTCTCTCTATTCCTGTAATTGCTTGTGTGCTCCAAGTTCCATTAGTTTTGTGATAGAGTTAATATTATATTGTTTAAAAATAATTTTTAAAATTATCCAGGAAGCAATTGTTTAACCTGGTGGAAGTTCCTCACAAACACAATGGTGATTGCTAATTAAAGCTTTTAATATGTTCATCAGAAATTAATGGAATAGAAGTGCTATTGAATTTGAATTCTACAGTATACACAAGCTCTGGCTGTTAAACTGTCATTCTAGTAATTTGTCTGGCATGAGCAAGTGATTGATAGGAATGCTTCCTTGACCTGTTGTGATGTTTAAGATATGTATGAACTCTCAAAGTTTTATAAACACAGTTGTAACAAAGACTCAGATACCGGAAGCATCTGTCTTGTAAATTAACTTCAGTATAGGAAAGGGTCCTGCAAGGACATACATTAAAGGTTGATGACTTACAACTCTTGATTTCAGTTGTAAATAGAATGGGTTATAAAATGCATTCCATTTACCTTGTGTTCAGGTGCTGCCCTGCAGTGAGATCCTCATATCTAATATTACAGGGCATGGAATATCTGCTTTCAATCATACAAAGATGATACTAATGTTTCAACAATAGAGCCTGGCCTCCAATATTCTTGGAACACCCTTGCCATTCATAAGCATCTTTCAGTTGTCCAAATTAAATAAAAGACATGAGGCATCAGAACCCTCATGATTAGCCCTGCCACTGATACATCTCAGGGGGGGGGGTCTCAACATTGAAATTGCCACTATAAATGTGTCTTGATGTGCAAAAGAAAGCCATCTGAAAAAATGAATGACAGTGAGTACCCCTTTTTTTTTCAGGAAGGGCCTTAAAGGAAATAAATAGTGCCTTCGTGAGGCATACTTCACCATCTAAACTGAACTTAATTGGTTTTTCAGCAACTCCTCCATGGATTAACATGTCTCTTGTCTTTCTGGCTTACCATATTGAGAAATCAGAATGCCACTATTATCAATGCCTATGTTAATATATTTGTGGCAACTGATGAGGGCAAGGATTTTCTGAGGGGAACATCTGAAAATTTCTGGATGCAGCCCCATTTCTGGATGGAGTTCCATTCCACAATGTTAAATTATATGATAGACATTGGCAAAATGCTTTTTGAAGCAAGTGTTAAAATTATCTCTTAAGTTTGAAATCAAGAATTAATACCACCTAAACTCAGATAATAATGATTTCTTACGTATTGTTAGGATTGTAAAATTTTCAGACCAAAACAGGCCAATGCGTCCTTTGCTCTGTACTGCCAAGGAACAGTGCTTAAAGGAATGAGAGTCAGAGGTGGGCCTGCAATACAGCAGCATCTATTTTAACTGCCAGCAGGAAACTACAATGGCAAGTTCATTTCTGTTCACCAGCTGAAAAGTCATTGGGAATGAATGGAAAAGTGTACAGCCTGGAGGCCACCTATCAATGCTCAGAAGGTTGTGTGATTAATTACTGAAGCTTCTCCTGCATGGGGAGAAGCAGTGATCATTTCAAATAAGATCTCAACTCTCAACATTTCAGAGAGTCAATCCCATATGAACCCCTTCTATATACCAATTGTTTTACAGTGCAACAGGAAAGAAAGATTTTTGTTTGTAAAGCATGTTAAAAAGGTCCTAATGTTTTCATTTGCAATAAATTACTGTGAGATGCAGTAGTTGCTGTCACATAAGCAAGTAGGATATTGCACAAATTATCAGAGCGTCATTCAGCTTGCAAATAGAAATATAATGAAGAATTTACAGATTTGTTTTGATCCAACTCATTTTTCTGCTGTCTGCCAGAGATTGCAGCTTTGCTGCTAGTAACTTTCTAAAGTCTGATTGATCATTCCTGTGATCTTAACATATATAAATTAAATGTTCAGTGCTGTAACTCTCAGACTGTGTATGTGACTGCCTCATTTCTTTTTTATTTTTATTTGCTTTTTAAATAAAATGAAGTTGAGCTGAAGCAGAAGATTTAGAAGAAATTAAGAAACTGACTGCATAGATAAAGAGTCTAAAAGATGCAGTTGTTTCAATAGTATTGTTGGAAAAATGATAGGAGGAGAGCATGACAATCTAAATATAATGGTGCGATTCCAATGTGGATTTCAGTACGGTAGATGTAGTGGCCTCCATTTTTGATAATGTTTTCATGGTCAGGATCAAAGTTTTTATAGTCACAGTGTTCATTCAGGAGTCTGAATAGATGTTAAAGAGCCACCCCAAAATAGGTTTATTGCTGGTTTGAATACAGGGGAAAGGTGGTGCTAAATATTTCTGCAGTGTTGCAATAGGCTTCAGTTTATTGGAATGTACAGTATCAAACTTATTTTTCTATAGTTAAAATGGAAAGAATCTATTGACTTTGACTTGTCAAATTCCTGCCTTCAGAGTTTGATCCACTTTTGACATTCAATTTCAAATTTCATTCCTGTTTTTCATACTGGTTTGGCATAGCAACCTCTAGACTTGGCATGGCAGCCCCCGATGTGGCATCCTCTCAGCCCGGTGTGGGTCTCTCAGCCTGGCATGACCTCAGCATGGTCACCCGGTCTTGAGGCGATAGCAGAGCGATCTCCTAGCTTCATGATCCTCAAGTTGATGCCCACTGGAAGCTAAGTGCCAGTGTGCTATGGGTTGGAAGACCTAAGATCTTGCAACTAAAGAAGCTGTGCCTAGGTACCTTTGTACCTAAGATGGTTCTATAAGTGGCAACATATAAACTTTTCACCGTACTTATTTGTGTATCAGTGACACAAAGCCAATTCAATTCAATTCAAAGCTTCATAAATCCATTTTGTAGGCATCGGTAAAGAGTTTCTGACATTACTTCAGAAAAATAAAGATGATGATGGGATAGTGTAGGGGGACGAGCTGAGAATAGTTCACAGGTCGGCGCAACATTGAGGGCCGAAGGGCCTGTTCTGTGCTGTATTGTTCTATGTTCTATGTTCTATTTGGCCAAAAGGATGTGTGATTTATCCCTAGGACAAAAGTTGCATTAATCTTTCTTTCATAATATTGTGAAAATGCAGGCCTTTTTAAACTTGATCCTTTATTCGTTTATATTCGAGAGATCATTTGAGAAAATGACAAGTTCAATCTGTGACCACCTTTGTCATCTTGTATAACAGCATTCCCAATAATAATGTAAGGAATTGTTTTCTGAATGGCTTGTAAAAATGTTGAATAAAATAACTGAAATGCCTAGAAGCAAATTGCAAATTTGATAGTTGGTGACACCCGACTCATTGATGCGACTGTAACTGAAAACAGAGATTGAAGGCATTTGAACATTGCGTTTGAGAGACACAAAGTAGGAGTTGATGGTGTGGAGGGGGTAACCTAATAGCAAATACAGAAAACTGGGTGGCTGGCTAGCAGGCAACAAACAGAGTATGCATAAATGAGTCTTTTTCTGATTGACCAGAATGTGATAAGCAGAGTCCAGCAGGGCTTTGTGCAGGGGCCGCAGCTTCTTACAATTGATATCAATGGCTTAGATGAGAGGAGTGAAGGTATGGTAGTTAACTTTGAGGACAGATGACACAAAAATTGGTAGGAAAATATATTGTGAAGAGGAGGATGTAGATGGATAAGATAGGTTGAGAAAATGGGCAGAACTATGGGCGATAGAGTATATTCTGGGAAAATGTAACATCACTGACTGGCAGGAAGAATTACAAAATGTAGCATAGCTTAAACAGAGAACACCTCAAATTCTGAGATGCAGAGTATTCTTTGTGTTTTTGTGCATGAGTCACAAAGTTAGCATGTAGTTATAGCAGGAGGAGGTTGAGTAGATTAATACTTGAATAAGAGCAGGTTGTTTAAGGAGGAAAAGTTGGAGAGACTAGACTTGTTTCTACTGGAGGTTTAGAAGAGTGAGCGATGACTTGATTAACGGGTATAACATGCTTGTGGGTAAATCTTTAACTACTTATACCTTTTAAAATTCGAGATTCCTCTTTAGGATAGACCAGAAGCGACTTTCTTTCTCTTAGAGGGTTGTCTAACTTTGGAACTCCCTGCCTCAGGAGGTAGCGGAGGCAGGGTTAGTAAATATTTTAGGGTAGAAGTAGGTAGGCTCTTATTAGGCAAAGGAATCAAAGGATATTAGGTGTTGATGGGAATGTGGAATTCAAGGTACAAACCAATCAGCTGTGATCTTATTGAATGGCACAACAGGCTCAGTGGACTGAATGTACTACTTCTCTTAATAAGTGCATTGTAAATGATTTCTTTCTTCAAATAATCTGTTTCCCCAATACCATTCTGTTGATCTGGGAGTACTGAGGAATGTGTGAAGGTGGCATCATTTTCTGAACACGTAGGAGCTGCTGCTTTATTAATTTCATCCCTGCCTTCACTCAGTGATGAATGGAAAAGATTATAAAATCTGTAATGTAGGAGTCAACCTGCTAGAGAAAAATCTGAAAGCATAACGGTACAGCAAAATGTATACAGTACCTAACTGAGAGCAGGTTTTTGTAACTTAATCAAGAGTTTAGCTTCCTGTCATGATTTTATTTAGGCTTTGCTTTAATTTGCTTTGCATATAGGTATTCTGGGATATTTTTATCATCTCTTCTTTGTCAGGCTGAAGTCAAGTAAACTGGAAGAATTAGAGCAGGTCATTTTGTGTTAAAGTCAAGTGACCGGAGAACTTCAAACACTAACAAATGTCTGAATGTCTGCCTATGCTTGAATAGTTTTGACACATCTACCAGCTGGTATAATTATCAGAACCATGATCGATGATCACAAAACAGTCAGCCTGACACAGTACAGTGTTTGTGAATGGAGCAACCTTCATAACTAGTCAGAGAACAATAATGCAATCTCTCATGACTGAAACACTGAGAAAATATTGATTGAATATGAAATAACTAACCGGATAATTCCTTCATCGTATCAAGTGCTTATACCCCATTTATATTTCACTTGATCTTTGGAGCCATCAATGAGTAAGCTTAGTGGCATGCAAACTTGTTTGTTTGAATGACCTGTTTACAAGCGGATTAGTAATCACAGACCCCACTGTATCTAGGTTACACTATATCATACTCATAATGTGGAAATGGTGCATATTAGGGTGTTATAATGCATTTTTAAGAGACACAAATTTACTTACAGAAGTGAGTGAGATGAACATGCCTACTTTTCATTGCTGGGCCTATCTATTTTAGCAAGAGCACTAAGGTGGCAAGGGGAAGAATGGTAGTTGAGTATGTGGAGAGTAGAGTGTAAAGAGCAGACACTCCAGGAGAGCAGGAACACAGGTGGTGGAGCAAGGATTGGTGGGGAACAGAACATACTGCGTGAACTAGAGGAGCAGGGGATAGCAGGAACACATGGGAAACCAAGCATCCTATGGATCACCACTTGATTACTTACTTCTGGCCAAAGAATCCTGAGCCATCTCCCATACTTCCTACTCATGAGTTTTGGACCTCCTGAAGAAGTCTGCAGATCCTAGTTTGAGAAACATTGTTATAGATGAGGTATTCTGTAGGCTTCTGGAAGCCCAAAGTTCTCATAATAAATTGGTTCACTATTTACAAAGACAATGTGCCAATAGCAGCTAGTGAAATGAAAAAAAAATCAATTAATAAAATCTGGAATTGTAAGCTACTCTCTAGCTATTGACAATGAAAGTATCGTGATTGTAATAAAAAACCCACCTAATTCACTAATTTCCTTTAGCAAGTAAATCTGCTATTCTCACTTGGTCTGGCCTACAAATCTCACCATGGAGGTGAGTGGAACTTAAAATTCAATCAGTAATAAATTTGGCATTGAAAGCTAGTCTCTGTGATGGTGAACTCATCATTGGTTGTCATAAAAACCCAGTTGTTTCACTAGTGTCTTTTAGGGATGAAAATCAGCCATCCTTTACTGGTCTGGCCTACATATTACCCCAGACACAAAGCAACATGCTTGACTCTGAACAGCCTCTGACATATCCTAGCAAGTTACTCAGTTCAAGGGCTGTTAGGGATGGACAACAAATGCTGATAGAATGTTGATGCCCACATCCTATCAAAGAGTAAAGGAGATGCATTGCAGTTTCTCATGATGAACTCCTGCTTTTTTCTAATCGCAGTTGAGCTGAACTCTCAGTCCATCCTCACATGTCTGCAGCATGATTTTACAATTAGCAATGTTAAGGGCCCTAGTTCTGTCATTGCATGGTCAGGATGGTAAAGTTCAGACTGGATTCCAGAGCATAACTTTCTAAGCTGGGGTCTTCGGACCAAAGGATGGAAGTCTGGAAAACCAGATAATTCAGGAAACCAACAGATTTCTGTCTGGGGTTGAGTCTACTATGCACTGAAAACTCAGATGGGTGAATTTTGAACTTGGTACCAGGTGTAAAACTGGTGATATGGATTTGCAGATAAAAGTTAGTGTGGTGCTGGAAAAGCACAGCAGGTCTGGCAGCACGTGAGGAGCAGGAAAGTCGGACATTTCAGGCAAAAACCCTTCATCAGGAATGCCCAGCTTTTGCCTGAAACATCGATTTTTCTCTTCCTCGGATGCTGCCTGACCTGCTGTGCTTTTCCAGCACCACTCTAATCTTGACTCTAATCCCCAGCATCTGCAGTACTTACCTCAGCCTAGATAAAAGTTAGTGATTTCTATATTAAAAATCACACAACACCAGGTTATAGTCCAACAGGTTTAATTGGAAGCACACTCGCTTTCGGGGCGCCGCTCCTTCATCAGGTGTTTGTGGACAATCACCTGATGAAGGAGCAGCGCTCCAAAAGCACCACCATTGTCAAAGCTTTTGTCTATCTCTGTTTCTGTCAGTTTTTCATTACTTCTTAAAATTCATTCACAGGATGAGATCATCGCTGGCCAGGCCAGTGTTTAGTACCCATCACTAATTGCCCAAAGGGCCATTAAGAGTCATCCACATTGCTGTGGGTCTGGAGTCACATGAAGACCAGACCACTGTAAGGATGGCAGGTTTCTTTCCTAACGGGCATTTGTGAACCAGATTAGTTTTTCTGACAATTGACAATGGATTCATAATCATCATTAGACTCTTAATTACAAATGTTTTTATTGAATTCAGATTCCACCATTTGCATCTCTTTGGTCTGTGTACGTTGCTGTAAATGTTTTAAAAGAAAGAACTTGGATTTATGTAGCATCTTACACAACCTTGGGCTGTCCTAACCTTTTTTTATTCATTCATGGGATGAGGGCATTGTTAGCTAGGCCAGTATTTATTGCCCCATCCCTAATTGTCCATTGCTGTGGGTCTGGAGTCACATGTAGGCTAGATGAATTAAGGATGGTAGTTTTCTTCTCTAAAGGACATTAGTGAACCAGATGGTTCAGATTTTTCTGACAACTGGCAATGGATTCATGGTCATCACTCGACTCTTAATTTCAGATTCGCTCCGAACTCCAATTCCACCATCTGTCCCCAGAACATTATGTGGGTCTTTGGATTAACAGTGCTAATATCATTAAGCCATCAAGTCCCTTCTGCTAAACATTTCTGAAGTTATTGTAATAGCCCATGTTACTCACAGCAGTCAAATTGGCAGTGGCATTGTGCTGTTCCTGAAATTTGTTCTTTACTCTTGACATTGTTAGAAATGATCATAACTGTACCAAAAATTGAAAAGAGCATTATTCAGCCATTGATCCAGTTTTTAAATTAATTCCAAGTTATTTGAGGTTTATTAAATGTAACAAATTTTTTAAAAGGGAACTAATTAATGCTTTAAAAAATATCTTCCATAGATTGCAAAACTTGTTTTCTAACCAAGTGATGCACATCCAGCATTTTCTTTTTGCACATTTTCAGCATTTGCAGCTTTGCTTTTAATTTCTGAAGAAAAGTTATATAAACATAGTGAGTATTAGTGACGTGATGTAGCCCGGTGGCACTCTATCTGCTAAGAAGAAAACCAGCAATCTGATGAGTATTTCGGATAAAACCAATTTTCCTCCGTTCCGAATCCTGTTACTTTAAATTAGTCATGCAAGAAAGGTTTTGTCCTACATTGTCTTCCTTGGGTAAAAGTGCAGAGATCTCACTATAAAAATATCCATTTCAGGTGAAAGCTTAGACTTATGATTATTTTAAAGCCTTGACATGGTATACAGGATCTTTAACATCTGTTTTAAAATTTTAAGTGACCACAATTCTTACGCCTAATCCCATAATCTTACCTATGTAAATCTTGATATACTAGTGAAGTCAATAGAATAGTGATTGTATTACTTCTACCTCCTGATTACATGATAACTGATACTCCAAGGAAAAAAAGGTTTACATTTTCTTTAAAGGGCTTTAAGAAATTTGAGACAGAGTTTTGCAGTACTGAAAATCAGTACACATCATAATGACTTCAAACTATCAAAAGACTGATTTGTTCTTTAGCTGCTTGTAAGAGATGATCACTTTTATCCAGGTTTCAGTGATGGCACATTGCCTGATTCCTTCTATGAGTCCTTGGAAGGCTAGACCTCACTCTCTATCTCGCCAGGGAGAATTCCATTGCACGATGGTCAAGGTGCTGCTAGTTTATACCAGATACAATTCTCAGTCCATCCTCAGTCACTTTCAGGAGTAATTTCTGCTCCTGATTGATGACCAGCGGTGCTGTCATGAGAAATTACATATATGAGAACATCAGCAGATGACTGGCCTAGGGACAATTTCATCAATATATCTGGACTAAAAAGCTAGTTTCAGTTGTGATGATCGTGAAACTACCAGACTGTTGCAAATAAAAACCATATGGTTCATAGATTCCCTTCAAGAAAGGGGAAGAGAAATTTGCCATCCTGACCTTGTGCCTCCACACCCACAGTTAAGTAGTTCACTTGTAACCGCTCTCTGAAATGGCCAAGTAATTGCTCAGATATATCAGTCTGCTAAAGAAAAGTTGTGATTTAAGGAGATGGCTCACCACTACCTTCTCAAGACATTACATCCTGTGAATGAATTTAGAAAAATATATCCACAGTAAGTATATGGGAAGGCTATGTCTGGTTTCATATCAGAAGCATTTATTTTTGGGAGTAATGCAGAAATTTCCATCAGATTTATTTTATTTTGAAACCTTTTAAAAAAAGATTGCATTTCTGTGTTTTCATGACATTGTCAAGTAATTTGCAGCCAGTAGTGTACTTTTGAAATGTAGCTGTTGTAACAGGAAATGTAGCAACCAAATTTTGGAAAGTTCCCATTAGCAACATTGAGAAAGTAATCAGAATAGTTGTTCCTGTGATGTCAATTGACTGCAGCAGTTGACTTGGACATTGGGAATAACTCCCCAGTTCTTTGACATAAAACCATGGGATTATTTTGCATCCACCTGAAAGCATCTCATTTAAAAGACAGCATCTCTGACATTGCAGAATTATTGCATTGCATTGACAGCCAAAATTTTTGTTTTCAAGGTCTTGAATGGGACTTGAATCCACAACCTCCTGACTTGGAGAGTGAGTGTGCTGACAGCTGAGCTCCTGCTGACATTAAGCTAACAACATTGTAGAGAAAGAAATCCTGGAAGGGATAAGCCCACAATCTACAAGTCTAAACATTGGCTGATGTGGTATACAAACATTAGCTGAAAGCCACTATATTATTTTGATGATTACTGCTGCTGAAACTGAAGCTAGAGTGACAATATGGAATGGGTTCACCTAAGTGTTGGGAAATTGCAGGCAACAAAAACCTTCCATAGAACTCTTGTTTTAAAAACTATGATCAATCCTTTTGGGCCTTAACTTAGAAGCAGTAACGGTGTTGATCCATTCCTTTCAGCAAACATTATAATGTTTACAAATACAAGATAGACAAGAGCTATTTTATTTCTTAACCTGTTATTACAGTTTCTGCATTTTAAAGTAACCGCATTAATGTTATCTGACAGGAAGGTGAATAAATGTGTCTGAATATTGACACAACACATGGCTCAAATCTTCAGGACTCCCATACAAGTTTATAGGTGAATGACTTAGTCTCCACACTTTGATACAGCTCCATGTTTTTCATGTTTTGAATCTTTTTTGCCACACTACCATTATCTAGATAAGCATCTTAGCATCTATACTGTCAATATTTTGAAAATATTTTTAAAATTCTGGAAAACTAGGCAATCGTGGATAGCACTGTATAAGGAGTATTGAGTTCAGTTGAAGAATGGGCTAGATAATGGGGATGGGAATAATTAGACAAAAAACAGATTTAATTTCGTCTTTATTAATCCTTATTGTGATAACTTGCCATCTTATTTGTAAAGAAACATGCATTCATATACTTGATATTCTGTATTTTCTGCTGAATCATCTTCAGTGCCTGAAAGGTGCAATAATATTATGAAATGTTTATATAGGCAATTTCATTTCAAAATGCAAACTTTGGAATTTATAAAACAAAAGTTGCCAGGAGGTGGGTGCGGAAGGAAGATTTTTAATATATACAAAATACTGTAATGCAAATAGGAAAAGTCTAATGTAAACAATCTGTACAAAAGTTACAGATTCTTAAGGGTTAGAATAACACTTCCTTAATCCTTAACAAATGCTGTGAAGACAGGGATGTATTTTCAAGCTTCTGTCAATGTTCATGGCCCAGTGTAATGGAGGCTATATCGCCTATATAGATTTTTATTCTTTATATCTCAAATAACCTCATAACCGCTGCCTTATGTATCTCATGAAGCTGTATAATTGACCACCCAATTTTACATGGCTTCTCAAACATTTAAAAAGGAACCAGAGTTTTGGTTGGCAATAGCTTCACGATGAAAGCTTTGCCTTTGTCTGGAGCTCAGCACATAAGTAATTTTCAGTTTGAATGCACACCTTTTCATGGTGCAGCTTGTTGAAGCACCAAATTTGCCTTTGTCCTCCCCACTTGCTGTTTAATTTTTAACCATACAATTGTCACATATGAACTTTGTATAAAGTTTTATGTTATATGACCTTCTAATATAAAACATAACAAATTTGTGTGGTGACTAAAAACTGAACGAACTGCGGATGCTATAAATCAGAAACAAAAACAGAAATTACTGGAAATTTCTGGAAGCATCTGTGAAGAGAGATTCGGGTTAACGTTTCAGGCTAAGTGGCACTTCCTCAGACCCATCCTGTTTGCTGACTCTTCTTTTTACAAAACCAGTTATTACATTTTTAGTTTTGCGCTACAAAGACTAGATAATCAATCTGTTTAATGAAAAAAACATCTGGAATGCTGTAGTCAGAATTTTATAAAATGTCATTTTAAATTAAGCTCAGTTAAACTAGCTCTCAAGTTTTATATTTTATCTCATGTTATAGAATTACATTTCTGTACAATGCTGGGCTCCTGGCTCAGTGGAAATCCTCAGTCAGTTTTGTGGATTCAACTTACAATCCAGAGGCTTGAATACATAATTTAAGATGGAATTCCAGTTCATTGTGGAATGAATACAAGCGGATGAAGGTGCCTTATTTCATATACGACGTTAAACCAAGATTCCATTTACCCTTGGGAGGCAAAGATGTGGGTACTTCTCCTTTACCTTAACTAATATATATCCCTAGTCTATATCACTAAAATTGATTATCAGATCATTCTTTCATCATTGTCCTGTCAGGCTTTGCTGTGCATGAATTGGGTGCCATGTTTCCTACATTAAAAGAGTCTTGCATTTCAAAAATGCTTGTGAGCTGGTAAGAACCTTAAGACATCCTGAGGTTGTGTGAAAGGCTTAAATACAAATTCTTTCTATCTTAGAGTAACAATTGCTTCTTTCAGTCACTTCCCAGGAGTGAAAACTGCACAGAGGCAAATTGGCCCTTAAGTATTATAAGCTGAAATCTGGGTCTGACAAGTACTACAAAAAGAGAGGTAAAAGTTATAAAAGAGACTTTTTTTAAGAGAAGTAACTACCAATGTTTTGTTTTTCATTATTGACCTCTTCACCTAAGCAGTTTATCTGATACTGTTATGCTGTAGACAGCCTTTTGCAATGAAAGCAGTTATGTTGTAATGTCTGTCTATGAACAAGTTCCTGCCACCATTGTTTTAATTTGACATCATCGTTTTGTTCTGCTCCACCTTCTGTAACTATCCTTCCACGAGGGAAGAATCCCAAACTCTCAGATTTCGCTAGAGTTACAAGAGTTTTTATTTTGTGGATGCATGGTGTGCATCTGCGGGTTTCGGCTAGCCCTGTTGGATTCACTTCACCCCTGAGGTGACATGCTGAGCTTAACATCGATTGCTTTATCAGTCAGCCTTGGCACGGGCTGTCAAACATCACCTAATGAGCTTGAATGTCAGTTAAACTAAGAGTTAGACTTGCACATTTCTAGGGCAAGCATCCAAATGCTATACAGTTTTTACATTGTTAAAACTACCATCATTAGCAAAACAGTGGTAGACCAAGCCAGGAGTAAACTGACTAATAATTTCATAAAACTCACTCAACCTAAATTTTAATTTTAGACAACAATTATTTGCATTTTATAATGATTTACTATATTACAATGTCTCAAGGTCTCCTGGTATCTATTAAACAAAATTAGATGTCCCTCATACGTTAGAAAAGAAGTCTTATTAAATTGGCAGTTCAACTGTCAGGCCAAAATAGTTTATCCTCTCTCTGTTAAGCACCAATATCTTGAATTTACCACTCATTTAAGCCAGTAATTTTGATGACCTCTATTCATTTTTAACAATAATGATTGAAGGGCAGATTAAGTACAAATTTTTTTTAACCAGTTTTTAAAAACATTATTTACCGATGAATTTATCATGAAGCAGAAAAGCTTAAAGCATTTCTGTCTCCCAGGTACATAATTGCTGTTTAGAGTGCACTAATGTTGTATGTGTGAGGTGCTGCCTTGACTAAAGAGGCACGTCTGTTTCATTTCTATTGTTTTTAAGCAAAATGCAGATTCAGGCATGTGTTAACTTGAAAATAGAGATAGGTATACAAGGCAAGACACAGTACCTGTGCAGACCACCACTACGCAGTAATGAAAAATGATTTTGAACGTATAAGTCTAAGTGAAACAGGAATTTCTTTCTGTCTGTGTAATCCATCCCGGTTCCACCAAAGACATTGGATTTGGAGCCTGTTAATATTGCTTTGAGTCTTACCAGGAATGTTAGCTTATTCATGGTATGTTCTGATTGATAAAATAAAATAATATATAATAAAATAAAGCGAGCTTGAAGGTTTAAGTATTTCTGCACAAATAAAATCTTCTTTGTATCTTCTTTGTATCCTAGCCTGTGTTTATTTGATATTGGTCAACTAGAGCAAGTTCCATTTCTTCCTCCCTCAAGACTGAGGATGACTTTCTTTCACTCCGGTGTTGAGTCCTGGGGTTGCTAAACAGTCCAATGCTGGATTCACATGTCCTGCCACACAAGGGGCAGATAATACCGAAGAAGACGGGATGCTTGAGTTTTCGTACAAGACTTTCACTGTTTGCACTTGACTTTCATCTGTGCCTCTCAAAGATGTTTGAGATGATTGGCACCTTTGTAGATGCTTCTTCTCCAGTTTGAGTGGTACAGGGCAAGATATTGCTGTGAATCAGTGGGTATGTTGCATTTTTTCAGAGAGGTTTTGAGGATATTTTTCTCTGCCCACGTGGTAGCAGCTTGCTGTAATAAACCTCAAAATAGAAAATTTGTATTTGAATTCCTGTGTTAGGCATATGAACAATGAGGTGTGTGCAACAAAATTGTTTAACCGTAACCAGTGCTATGATGTTGGCTTGAGAGGTGATGCTGGTATTGGAATGTCCATCTTGTCAATAGATTTACAGGATTTTTCAGATGCATTGTCGGTGATATTTCTCAAGGTATTTGAAATGTCTGCTGTACCTTATCTATGTCTCTGATTCATACTGAAGATTATGCCCTGTAGTCCACGAGCTTGGTGCCAGGTTTGAAGTCTTTATCATCAAACAGTGTGTTCCTCAGATGGCCAGAGGCTGCGCTGGCTCAATGGAGGGGATGTTGAATTTCATTGTTAGACCATAAGACATTGGGGCAGAAATTAGGCCATTCAGCCCATCAAGTCTGCTCCGCCATTCAATCATGGCTGGTAAGTTTCTCAGCCCATTCTCCCAATAACCCTTGATCCCCTGGAACTAGACTGAGATTGCAAAAACAAATTTGTTTGTAGCTTTTAAGAACAGAAAAATTCCTTCCCATGAGAGAATAAAGCAGATATGCCTGTAATCCTAATAAACAATCATTCTCCAAACAACCCATCTCCTTTCTTGTTTTGCCCTTCTTCTATCAGACTGGGCTGCATTTAAATCAGATCCTGGAGATGGTAGGGTGTTGTGAAAATCCACCGTTGACAATAAAAGCTTTTCATTGCTGTCAGACATCGAGATATTTGGCTCTGGAATTTCCTGCCTAAATCTTTACACTGTTCTACCTCTCCTTCTTGAAGATACTCCTTAAAATATATTTCACTGAGCAAGACGTAGATCACCTGTCCAATTGATTGGTACCTTTACAAAGTATAAAACTGCAGAAATGGGGAAATTGCTTGTTTTCTTAATAATGTCTTCTGCTATGAACAGGATATAATTATCTAATTGTGAAAAGGAATTCCACTTGAAAATGTTAAAAGCCAGTTTAGCCATTACTTACATGTCTTCATTGTGCGTTAATCTGTTATGAAACAATACAGTTACCATCAATGAGAATTTTTGTTGCTCTCATGCTCCACGATTGTCAGTGACTTAAGATGCAGTACATCAAAAGGCCTTCTAACTGTCAGAACTTACACAGATTTTTGTTTTTCTCAATCTTCAGTGACAGAAGGAGGATCAAAGGCAGCATTTTGGTCCCTAAAACTATCCCCAGTGCTATTCTTGCCCTGTTATTAGCGTATTGCATACCAAAGAAAATGCAAGCATGGTTTCATAAGAGACAGAACATACTGCCAAAACCAGACCACAGTGTCACCCAAAATAAACCAGAAGCACATAACAGCACTTGGAAATGTGTTTCTTTCCTGTTTGTTTTGGACCTGTTTACATAGAAGGAACAGCATAAGTACAGCTCCACCCTTTCAAAATAATATTCATGATCTTTTTTTCCCTGTAACAATTACTTGAGGTCAATTGAATTGTGTTGAACACTACTACGATGAACAAATTAAAGACGTCATTTTTCTTTAGTGGTTCCTGTAGTGCTGGCAACTTTGTTCTTACTGCCAGACTAAGGGCTCATTTCAACCACTGGGTACTTTCAAAGATGACTCCTCGAATATCATTATAGTCTTGTGCATATTTGTAAGTTCTTTCTTTGGTCTAAGAAGTTGATGTCAAGCAACAAAACTACACCCCTAGGAACTAAGTAGAGACTTCCTGTGCTTGATTCAACTGCCAAATGTTGAATAGTGCTTACCAGTTCAAAAGGATGTTTGCTTCTCTCAGTCACCTTGTGTGGTTTGTGTAATTGCAAAGCACTTCTTCACCATTTTGTTGGCTGGCCCAAACACTTACTAGCAAGCTCCAAGAATGCTTCTTGAGATCTCTTTGTCTAATATTCATTTCAACTACTGCTTATAATTCCTGAAAGGATGTTATTTTCTAATAGGCGACTCAGTGCTTTAAACACCCTGCAATGAAAACACAATTACCATTTACTCCCTCAATCCTGTGAACAAGTTCATTTTTAAAATTTTCATAATTGGATATTGGTATTGCAGGCAATGGCAGTGTTTGTTGCTCAAAACAGATGCTCTTGAGAATGTGGTGGTGAACTGTCCCGTCAACCACCCCAACTTATGCAGTTTTGATGTGGCCACAGTACTTTTCGAAAGGGAGTTTCAGGTTTTTGCACTGTTTTGCATTGAAGGATCAGAATTATAATTCTAAATCAGGATGGTTTGGGACTTAGAGGGAAACTTGCAGGTGATGGTGTTCCCATCTATCTGCTGTTCTTGACCTTCTGTGTGGTAGGGTCTCGGATTTGGAAGGTGCTATTCAGGTAGGTTTGGTGTTTTGCCCAGGCTATTTCTAAAATAAAAAACTTAATTAAAAAAAAACTAACTCAGAACACAATAACAAGTTTCTCTGTTTATAAACTTGTTTAAAAATATCCATCAGGCTTTTGTCAGTTCAAACCCCACTCTATTACTTGAGATCAAAAGTCAAGGTTAACACTCCAGTGCAATACTGAGTGAGTGCTAAACTTTTGAGGGGATCGTTTGGATGAGATGTTAGAGTTAAGGCCTTGTCTGTCCCCTCAAGTGGATGCAAAAGGTTGCATGGGATGATTTTGAAGAAGAACAGACATTATATTTGGTGTTGTGACCAGTATTGATCTCCCCAAACAATAGCACAAAAGCAGATAACCTTGTTACTTTTATATTTCTGTTTGTGGGTGCTTGTTGTGCTCCAGTTGGCTGCTGTTTCCTACAACAGAAATACAGCATTGAAAGTCAAGCACTTTGGCATGCCCGGAGATAATGAAAGGTGCCCTGTAATGCAAGTCTTTTGTTCCTTTTCAATGGATTTTAAGTTGTCAAACAATTTATGGTTTTCACTGTTACTGGAAACATCTCACGTTGTTTTATTGTTGTGGAAGACTTCTGACCTTTCCTGACAATGAACAATGAAGGAATAAAATATGTATTGGACACACAAAGGTCTACCTAACTTCTGCAAACAGAAACTGAAGCTAAGGCTGAAATATATCAGAGAGGCAGGTTTTAAAAATCAGTTAGTTAATTCAAAAAAGGTGATCCAATGAAATTTGTTAGGTTGCACATATGCTACTTTTATATAATTTTAGCAAGAAAGGTTGATCTAAGTGAATCCATTCTTAGCTGTATGTTTATTTGGCAGCAACGTAATGCAACTGAATGCTTCACAGTAAGCCTCATTTTTATGATGCTGAAAGATACTTCAAAAGACATGAATGAAACAAAGTGCTTTTATTGTTTTAAACATGAATACCAACAAAGAATTAATGATTTGGAGATGCCGGTGTTGGACTGGGGTGTACAAAGTTTAAAAATCACACACACCAGGTTATAGTCCAACAGGTTTAATTGGAAGCACACTAGCTTTCGGAGCAACGCTCCTTCATCAGGTGATTGTCCTGATGAAGGAGCGTTGCTCCGAAAGCTAGTGTGCTTCCAATTAAACCTGTTGGACTATAACCTGGTGTTGTGTGATTTTTAACAAAGAATTAATTATATTTGCAAGGAATTTAAGCCAGACCAGTTCATTGATCATTGTTAACTTTAATATCATTGTGCAGTTTAGGTGCCTCATAAATGTGCCTTCACTTACGTTCAGTTCATTAAGCCAACCATATTTGTAGTGGTTATTCTGCTGTATTTTCAGAGAAAATAGTTGATCGCATCATTTCCTTGCCTCAGGTATAGTGCTGTTCAAATAGCTGTGTAATTATTCTTGTATATCGGCCAGTATGTTATATTATTACTTATTTGCTTTGTTCTGTTAGTGCTAGCCTGTCATGAAGTAAGCAGCGCATTCGTTGTACGAGGAAATTTACAAGAATGACCTCAGTGAACTTCACTGGGAGTTAGATATTTAAAAGGAACTGCAGCATCTTGCTGTTTTTTAAATCTCAAATGATAGGAACCAGCTAATCCCCATCAACACTTCGAACCTCTCTTTTCCAAAGGTCAATTCAAGTGCCTAGCATAATCATTGCTGAATGACATCGCAGCTCAGGGAAATATTCCTTTTGTTGTATATTTGATGCAACAAAATAGAGACAAAAGAATTAAATACCTAGAAATGAAGCCAATATATACTCATAGGTGTATGACTAATAGTTATATAGAACAGAACCCTGGAGCCATTGGAATTTGGACACTGTGATGGAAAGTTCTGTCAGAACCTTTGATTGTCTGAGTTCATGTTTATGCTGGTGTTTTGACAAGATTAGTTAAGTCAAAAAGATGAACTTCCACAATGAATGGTGTATCTTAGAACTGTTACCAAGGAGCAACAATGATTCATCCTACATTCTAAGGGGCCTCCATAGCTATTAGTATCAGGTATACTGTATATTTTCTGGAAAAACTCCTCAACTTTGTATGTAGAGCATTTCGCACTGATTAATGTCAAAACCAAATTCCTGTGTGAAGTAATGTGAGGGTACTAAAAGCTTGATGTTTACACTGATTAAACCTTGCAGCAAGACTCGATGACAGAGTAATGAATGGGTGTAATTTACTGGTCTTACCCTGGATAAGGCTGTAGAGCTCTTTAACAGACAAATAGTATAACTCACGAGGTCTGCGTAGAAGAATCAGTTTAATCAGGTGATCTTCTACATTTTAAAATGTCACAGTTATGACATACTCCCTCTGAGCAACCTGAGGCTTTGGATTATGATGAGCTTTGAACTGAGCTATAAGTTATTAAATTAAATTTTTTTGATACTTTTGTGAGCCAAAGGCTCCTATACATCGATCTGAGTCATAGAAACAAGATTTGACCTCGAGTTTGTCGTTATACACTGGAGCAACAGTATGGAACTGCAGTTAATGTCAGCACCTCTGAGCAAGGGGAAAATGATTTTAATGAAAAATCAGCTAACTGCATACTCCTGACTGGCATTCAAAGTGCATTGCTAGAAAGGGCACATGTCTACATCTTGGATGAGGCCAGGTTCAGGCTTGGCTGTGAAGCCTATTACTTTGTAGGGTTTCATCAGCATGCAGATACAGCAGATGGTGAAGAAAACATTGGCCTTTGTTGTGAGAGGATTTGAGTACAGGAGGGATGTTTGGTTGTAATTGTAGTGCCTTGGTGAGACCACATCTGGAATATTGTGTGCAGTTCTGATCACCTAGCTGAGAAAGGATGTTTTGGCTATGGAGAGAGTGCAATAAAGATTTACCAGAATAATTCCTGGAATGGCAGGACTTAACTACGCAGAAAAACTGGATTGGTTAGGACTATATTCACTGGAGTTTTGAAGAATAAGGGAGATTAGCTAACTTACATACTTATCATCAACCTGAGCTCCAAATCTCCTCAAAAATCGCGAACAAGAGAGATTCTCATGGAAACAGATAAAATTCTAATTCTGAATAAGGGTCACCGGATTTGAAATCTTAATTGTTTTCTCTTCACAGATGCGTCAGAGCTGTGGAGCTTCTCCTTCATGTATACTTCATCCTGCATTTGGTTACTTTTTGGGGCCTGTGAACCATTTCCACTAGTGACTTTTTTCCCCAACCATTCCCCATTTCCACCCAAACTGATTCCACAACCCGGCCTCCTAAACTGAGGCCATAACTAATCATTGCTTCAGAGCCATTCTTGATAAAGTGTTATACTTCCACCTTTACTTAACTTTGTGTTCTTCTTGAACATCCCTTACCCTTCAATATCCAGGACCCAGTTCTTGTGATGCCTGTAGTTCCAGCTCTATAATAGGTATCAGATCATATTGACTTACTTCAGTGTGCGTTATCAATTTGTTTACTCTGTTATGAATGCTGCATTTATTCACATATGGACCGTTTAGTTTTTTATGTTTTGATTTCTTCAGAGCATCTAGTTGGCATATCCTAAGGTTGTTTTTTTTCTGTGTCCCTTCCTACTGTTCTCTGAAGTTAATTTCCTATATTGCTGCTTTGTTATCATGCCTCAAGTCTAACCTCGATTTAGTGCATCTACAGTTTAATCCCTTCAATTCCATTGTTTAGATTAAAGGTGTTTCTACTTCCTTGATTATGTAGTTTGCAGAAGCATCAATCCCAGCATAATTCTGGTGTAGACTGTCCCAACAGCACAGTCCTAAATTTTCACAGTACTGGAGCCATTACACTGGAACTCACCTCTCCCACACCAGTTTTTGAGCCTTAAATTCAGCTGCCATGGTGGGATCATCTCCAGAATGTTAGCCTGAACATTCAGATTACTAGTCATTACTATCCAGTGATATGTGCACTACGCCAATGTCTTCCCCCGTGTTGTTGGGTCACTCAGCTCATCTGGATTGGACTGATGGATGAGCTAACCACGGAGGCCACCATGGCCTCAAATTAGAAGCTCTTTGCCACTGAAACATCCCAACAAAGGGACTACTAATAAATCATTAGTATTCCTCCCATTGTAGACTTTTGTCCATGTCCAGCTATCAATTAGAATCATGACTGTGAGTGTCAAAGTCCTAAAATGTGAATTGATGGGATGTTTTAATTCATTTGTCAGAAACCATAAATTACTTGCAAAATCAGTCCCTACTCACTTGTAGCATGAATAAAATCAATTAACTACTTGAGTCTATGAAGCTTTGTCTTGCCCTGAACATTGGTTTTGAATATAAATCTTCCCTAGATTAGGAGAAATTCTCCTTGCAATATGATTCTGTGTGAATTTTGGCCTGCCAAAAGATTCTGATTAAGAACAAAAACACAAATGCTTCATCCTGCCATGGCACCCTTCATGGTTGAATAACATGCCAACACTCATTGTACATAAACGGGTCATTTGGAGAGTTGTTCTGATGGGCTGCTGCCTCACTAGAAATGTACCCAGAATGAATTAGTTCCTGCAGGAGAAGGAGAGTGAAAATTGTAGAGGAAATTGATATAAGCTTTAATATGATAAGTTCACTCCAGTCTGATGTAGTTGGTTATGAAACAAATCCTGTAAATACTAATTTAAAAACATATCGTATGAATTGATTGGTGATAATATGTTTGTAATATTTAGTTATAATTGTGAAGCTAAATTTTATTTACTTGAGATCCTGGAATGGAATTCTGGCATTACTGTTGGAACTACTCATTGATTTTATCACTCAAAATCTGCCAATTGCAATTATAATTGAGATTAAAAAGAAGAGATAATTGGGTTTAGCTTCCAGAAGAGTAGAACTTCGTAGTTTTCAATATAGATCGACAAAACGTGCTCCTGTTCATCTTCAATCTGTCCAGGTATATTATTGCTCAAAATAAGGTTAACCTTTCAAAGTAGATGTGGAGCCACATGTAAGCCAAAATAGGTTTGGCATTTGGGTTTCACAAAAATCTAATTGCTTTAAAGGACATCACATGGTACTTGCACTCAAATTTGGATTTGAACTCATTGCTGCATTACCCAGGGCCTTTAATGATTAATTAACCATTCTCAATATGATAAGGAACCATTACACTATATATCAATCTTGCCAGAACTACTTAAGCAGAGTCGTAGAGTCATAGAGATGTACAGCACGGAAACAGATTCTTTGGTCCAACCCGTCCATGCTGACCAGGTATCCCAATCCAATGTAGTTCCACCTGCCAGCACCTGGCCCATATGCCTCCAAACCCTTCCTATTCATATACCCATCCAGATGCCTTTTAAATGTTGCAATTGTACTAGTCTCCACCACTGCCTCTGGCAGCTCATTCCATACATGTACCACCCTCTGCGTGGAAAAGTTGCCCCTTAGGTCTCTTTTATATCTTTCCTCTCTCACCCTAAACCTATGTCCTCTAGTTCTGGACTCCCCCACCCCAGGGAAAAGACTTTGTCTATTTATCCTATCCATGCCCCTCACGATTTTATAAATCTCTATAAGGTCACCCCTCGGCCTCCGACACTTCAAGGAAAACAGCCCCAGCCTGTTCAGCCTCTCCCTGTAGCTCAAATCCTCCAACCCTGGCAACACCCTTGTAAATCTTTTAATCGGAGATTAAAGTTTATTGAGTTAACTTGTAATAATGTTCTGCATCTGCCTGTTTAGTTTTTTTGATGTGCAGGTTAATGAAAAATTCAGCAAGTTTAACATTTACCATTTCTTTTTCAGCTTTTTGTAGCTCTATTCACATATTATCCTCAGGTAGCTCTAACAGACAACATTATATTAATGGTTGTGGGGCAATTCAGTGGAATGTATTTTCTCCTCAAACCTCAGAAGAATGCTCTCTATACCACTAGTGTCACATTATCACTTCCCACACACTTCATCCTTGCTGTTGATTCACAGTTTTGCAGTTCTTAGCACTTGTGGTCAGTGTTTTGGTGTCATACCAACAAGGAACTACTTTGAAAGTAGCACTTATTATACACGCGATCATAAAAACTAGCAGAAGAGACTAACTCAGCAGTCTGTGCAGGATTTGAAAGTGTTCCCCGAAATGACAGGGAGCATTATTCTTTTTGATTTTAATTCAATACTACACTGCTTGTAATCAACCATCTTTAAATGTACTCAATAAACTTCATGTTTGCGAGATAGAATTCATAGAATTACGACTGATTACCTTTGTATCAAAAAGATCATTTCTAAAAGGCAACCATTGAGTGAAGGGCAGTAATAGGAGTTATAAAATATCTGCTGTCAGAGCATGTTTTCAGTGACACCTGATAAAGATACCAGGCAGTAGGTTTGGAGGAAGATGTACACAACAGATCCATGGCGTCCTCCACTTTCAGATTCCCTCAGTTGGTGGCATAAATAACCTCTTGAATCAGAAATTTGAATCTGGCTCAAGCTCCATTACAGACTTGGGTAGTTCAGTAATTTTAATTCACAAATTAGTCACTTGCAGTGATAACTTGGCTGCTGGCACTTATTTAAACAAAAGTCTACCAAAAGCCTAGTTAGAAGAGTAAATCGATCTGTGTTTTAAATTGTAGCATAAATCATGTTCACGTGTGTAGGCAATACTAATTCCTACCAAATCGAATGTACTTGGATTGCAGTACAAACTTGGTTCTGCAATAAAACCATTCATGGGACCTAAGAAATGTTGGGCTAGATTTTCAGAGGAGTGGCAAATCATGCGGATTGTTTTGAGGAAAGGAGAGAGATCTCCACTTCTGACCAGAGCTTGTGACCAAGGCTCCATTAGAAATGGAGAGCCATATTTCCATTCTGATGGTTCTTTTGTAGTGCAGAACTGTTTGTAGAAATCAAACCATGCCCCCCTTTCACAGCATCAGTTGCTATATTCTGCAATGTAAAGGTCCAGAATAGCAGAGAACTACTTTGACAACTGCTGTCAAATATTAATTACTTTAGATAAGTGTGAGGTTAGGGATGTGGGGAAAGTGGGGGGGGTGTAGTGTAGGGTGCAAGGTAAGTAGGGTGGCAGTTGGATGTGGTTTCAGATGATAGTGTTTGGTGTAGGTTGGGATGAGTGAGAGAATTTGGGCCCAGCAGATCACTTGGAACAGAAGTAGGGTCGATTTGGAGGCTGGGTTAGATGTGGCGGCAGGGAAAGGAGGGGTCGAATTCAGTGGGTTGGGGGGAGTGGAGGCAAATCAAGTCGAGTGGGTTAAGTGGAGTGTGTGAAAGTGAATTTGGGTCCAGAGTGGAGGAATAGGGGTCCGATGCTGGAAAGTTGGAAGGGGAGAAGAGAGAGTTTGTATCCCGAGGAAGTGAAGGCAGTTCAGATCTGGAGCTGGCCAAGGGGGGACGTGTATTTGGTTGGGGCCAGGGAAGGCTGTTGGCATGTTTATCAAGTCAGTTGAATAGCTAATCTGGTGTTAGTATATTTATTTAATATAATTGTACCTTTGTAACTATTTTACATAATTTCATTGACATTGTTCAAATTTTCTGATATAAGTGGAGACTTTCAGAGGGTTCTAGGCGTAGAGGAATTGCTCAGCGGAATTTTCAATTTTCCAGCCAATTCCATCCACCCATTCCTGCTGGGCCCTCATACAGAACTCCCATCGATGCTGAAACAGCAACTGTCTGGCCTTTAGAAATTCTCAGCAATCGTCTTCAGCAAAGGTGTGTAATTTCTCACAGGGAGTTAAAATAAAAACATAAAGTGCTGGAAATTCAGCAGATCAGGCAGCAATGTTGAGTGAGAAACAGAGTTAATGTGTCAGATTGATGGTCTTTTGTAAGAACTGAGAATAACTTCTTTTAATATACTTGAATTGTTAACACTTCCTTTCTCCAACAATGTTGCCACGTTTGATGAATATGTCCAGCACTTTCTTTGTTTCAGATTTCCAGCATCTGCAATTGTTTAATTCAAGGGGCAAGAGGGTTTGGTAGAGCTTGCCTGAGGGAGATATCTGACAAACAGCATTTCATTGATTGAAAGGCGTTTGAATACATTCAGTATCTGTGTGAACATGCTGTTGCTTAATTCTGAATTTTAGAAACACCTTTAACTGTTGTCACTGCCACTAGGATGTGCTATGAAAGAGAGCTCTTTTCAGATGTTAATGATAATTTAGTGATGAGCCATGTATCTCATTTATATTGTCAGATGCACTTTGCTTTATTTGGTTTAATCCAAAATGCCTACAAATAATATATCGTCAGTGCAAGATGTGACTTAAACTAGAGGTTGCCTGGGAAAGCTCAGTATCTGACACTGAAAAGCCTCACCCCCTTGAATTAGTCATGTGAGCTTTTGTTTCTTTAAAATTCTACTTTTCACATCCATATTGAGGTGACTGACAGCGGCAGCAATTTTGTCTGTCAGAGGTTTTCACACATCAAGTACGCCCAAGGTGGACAGCTTGTTCCAACACCTCAGCTGAAGCCCTTCTAATCGAAACACATGCTTCATGTCAGGTTGCGACCTGCAGCTGGACATGCTCCTGGAGGTTTCATCATATGACCACTCTCCTTCCATCCTCAACTTCAATATTGCTAAAAGGTTTCAAAGAAAATGAATATTTTAAAAAAGCCTTGTTTTTAAACTCTGCTCCTTTGTTTCCCGCATTACTCATAAGCATTTCCCAGTGGTTTATACTTCATTTGCTGAAGACTCCAGACAATCAGGACTCATCAAAGACTTGTCAAAGACTTATCCTTCTTTGTCTGTCAACAGTTACCCAGGATTGTAAGGAATTGGCCCCTGTAGCCTAAGATTGATCCTATGCCGAAATATCCTGTGCTTCTTCTGCTTATGTCTACATTTTTAGAAACAACTTTTCTAGCTGCCATTGCTACTGGTCTGTGAACAACTGGTGCGTTGTTTCATCACAGATGCCATGGCAAACATGCCGCACTAGAATGATTCAAACTATTTGTAGATGGCCGGTTCATCAATGCTCTTCTGTTCTCTCCCATTTTCACACTTCTCAACAGAAGAGATGCATTGGATCAATGGGATTAACACTGTGGATTTGTTTTGAAGCCAGATTTACTTGTGTCTTCAAATGTCATACAAACATATTTTTTCAGTGACACAACTGGAATATAATTCAGACTTTGGCTGGAAAAATATTTTCAGCTGTGTATATAAATCCCTAGCTTATGGTGTGAATCTGCATCAGATCCAAAGTCTTTAAAAGCATGTTGTATCTGCTAGGTTTGGAGCTGCAAAAGGTACCAACAACCAAAGCTAAAATATTGATTTGTTTTGTTATTTTAACTGTAAACCCATGTTAGTTCTATTTCTCTATGTGTTAGTGGATATCTTGTGTTTGTGCCCATGAGTATAAAAATACAGGAAATTGGAGCAGGAGCATGCCATGTGTTAATATCACACTTCCATTGCTCTAACCCCATATCTCACGACTCTCTTAGCATTAAATGTATTGATCCTAATGACAAATAGGAGTCAAATGTTTCTCAATACGCTAACCATAGCGTTGAGTATTTTAGGAGCAAGCACACAGTTTTTGTAGGGAGCACATGAATTTCAATCCTCGATAAATTGAAGGAGACCCACATTTGGTTGTGGATGAAGTTGATCTAAATTAAATTTTATCTGTATGGAGCTAAGGCTATAAATAAAGCATTTAGTTACTTTGTATCCTCACAAGAAGGGATTACAAAAGATTTATTCTGTCCTGCTATGAAAACATCCAGGACTCTTGGTTTTCCTGTAGGCTTGTTGTGTGGCAAGTTCAATTTGTTAACAGGATAAGTGAATGGCAGGCTCTAGGGAAACAATCTTAATAACACTTAACTGGCAATTTATTCCAGATAAGCCCAAATGAAAACATGGCAGCTCTGTCACTGATCAGCCAGGTGTGCAGTAATGTTTATAAAGTCCATAATGGCTTTGTTGAGCTAACCCTTGAATGGATCATTTTATCCCCTTGTTTAGAGTGAATCCATTTTCCACATTGTCCCTGTTGACATAGTGATTCACTTACATTTTAAATCTCGGCATACTACATAATGTTCTATATTATTGTGTCAGCTCACAGTACTGATTCACCTTTGTTCAACTTTTCAATTAAATTCATTGGATATGCATTAGAATAAAACAATTCATTTGTAATGTTCAATTTAACTTGATCTTTTAATTCATGATGAAGGGCTCTTGCCCGAAATGTCGATTCTCCTGCTCCTCGGATGTTGCCTGACCTGCTATTACACGATTTTCCTATAACATGGGATTGCACGAGAACAGAGATACTGCCTTATAGCAGAACTCACTGGAATGAGATTTATCTTCAGATCAGCAGGGTTCAGGCATGAGGTTCTTTTTCACAATTTACAATCAGTTGTTAATCTATAGACATTAAACTTTCTAATGTAGGAGTACGTCATGACATGAATGCCTGGTTTTAAAGAAACAAGAATTATAAACCTATCTCTGGTAAAGGGGTTGCACCTTTTCTCATTAAGTGCACAGTTTGTTGTCCTGAAAGGTTGCAACAAATGTCACTGTTGCAATGCAAGGGAATGCCATGTCCTTGTAGTATATTTAAGGATACTTGTTTGTTTTTATTGCCTCTTTATAGCCATGTCAATTTAAGACAGTAAAGCAGTACTTAAATCAAACTCTGTGAGTCAATGAAAACAATCTTTGTTTATCCTTAAGTGCTACATTAAATGTCTGCTGCTTTCGTGCAGGATTTTATCCTTTCCCCAGCCAGACAAAGAGACCATCAGACAAAGAGGATCCACTCTTCTAATGCCCTGGGCTACAAGCAGAAAAATTACATTTCCACACTCTCCATCTAAGTGTTTCGCCATTCCTCTGATTAATTTTTAAAAATTAGCCACTTGTCCTTTTCCCTTCTCAGAGTTGCTTTTTCTTTTACAGTCACAAAGAAGTTACTTTGATTTGGCGACTTTCACACCCTGGAGATATCTTTAGGGATGGTGCAAACACCCTGCGCAGGAAGATATTGGATTCAAACTCACTTCAGCACAGACTTGATTAATGTCCTTCACAGTAGTGCTGAAGGACTCCCGTCTTGTCAGAAGTGTTCTTTTTTTGTGTAAGACATTAAATCGCGGCTCTGTATGCCTGTTGAAACGGACGTAAATATCATGTTTTACATCCAATGTCCTTTTACTTTGCAGCTAATTACATTAGCAAACAGTGACAAAATTGCTAAATGGGGAGGGAATGCAGAGCTGCTGATGGCCACATTGCGTGAAAAGCAGATTAAGCATTGAAGAGTTTGAGACAGATCAAAAATGAAAGAAATGTTACTTACAAAGTGGCTAGTTACTTAATATAGAAAATTTGTAGTTTGTAGATTTGGATTTATTCATTTTTCCAGTTACATAAGCAATGCACATCTTTCCCAGGCATCTCTGGCCATCCAGTGCCTCAGTCACTCTTAATTGACCTCCCAGAGGTGATTCTGGATTAGTGGTGCTGGAAGAGCACAGCAGTTCAGGCAGCGTCCAAGGAGCTTCGAAATCGACGTTTCGGGCAAAAGCCCTTCATCAGGAATAAAGGCAGAGAGCCTGAAGCATGGAGAGATAAGCTAGGGGAGGGTGGGGGTGGGGAGAGTGTAGCATAGAGTACAATGGGTGAGTGGGGGAGGAGATGAAGGTGATAGGTCAGGGAGGAGAGGGTGGAGTGGATAGGTGGAAAAGGAGCTAGGCAGGTCGGACAAGTCCGGACAAGTCATGGGGACAGTGCTGAGCTGGAAGTTTGAAACTAGGGTGAGGTGGGGGAAGGGGAAATGAGGAGGCTGTTGAAGTCCACATTGATGCCCTGGGGTTGAAGTGTTCCGAGGCGGAAGATGAGGTGTTCTTCCTCCAGGCGTCTGGTGGTGAGGGAGCGGCGGTGAAGGAGGCCCAGGACCTCCATGTCCTCGGCAGAGTGGGAGGGGGAGTTGAAATGTTGGGCCACAGGGCGGTGGGGTTGATTGGTGCGGGTGTCTCGGAGATGTTCCCTAAAGCGCTCTGCTAGGAGGCGCCCAGTCTCCCCAATGTAGAGGAGACCGCATCAGGAGCAACGGATACAATAAATGATATTAGTGGATGTGCAGGTAAAACTTTGATGGATGGTGAGCTCTCGACTAGCAGCCTCCTGCAGAATTGCCCTTGTGGTCTTGCAGGCAACATTTTTGGGATTCTGACCTACATTCAAACCAATGATGAGCTTGAGACCTGAGAATAAAAATGCAGTACACACTGAGTTGGATTCCCCCGTCTGAGCTCTTCCAATTTTCTGTTGTTTTTGTTTGCTATTTGCAAGCCATGTTTCTCCATGGATCCTATGTTGTGGTGAGACACTGGCCCACAGACTGGAAGTGGCAGCTTAATATATTGGACTTTGGGCAGGAGCTTTGAAATGATTACTGATCCTAATCTCCTATATTTCCCAACAAAAAGAGTGAATAATTAAGACATTTTATTTTAACTCCTTAATAAGACATTATCAGGAGTTTTTAAAAAAGTGTTAGTGAATTTGTGGCTTGTTTTGACACAGCTGCATCATGCAAGCTCCTTCATCCAAGGCAGTCAGTTCAAACTTAAACATAAGCTTAATGACTGCATCTGTTTTTTGAGGAATGTCGCAAGTTATCTAGTTAATATATTAACATGAATGTTTAAATAACTTTTAAAAGATTAAATTGTCTAGTTTATGAAGATAGTAAACTTTTTATTCGTTTATGGGATGTGACTCTGTAATATCAACGTTTATTGCCCATTTCTTTTTGCCCTTGAGAAGTTGGTGGTGAGTCTCCTTCTTCAAGTATTGCAATCAATATCATTGAGGTAGGGAGTTTGAGAATATTTACTAATAGTGGTGGAAGAATGAGGATATATTTCCAAGTCTGGAAAGTGACTTGGAGGTGATGGCAGTTTCCCATGGACCTACTGCCCTTGTCTTTCTAGGTCTTTGAGGCCATGGATTCTGTTAAGTAAGTCACTGTGGATGTGATATTAGCTATTCTACAGCAATGTTTATTACTTTTGATCTCACAACCCAGTTGTCAAGTTAAAAGAGTACATGTTAATTGTTACACTGTTGAGTCTTCTGTTGTACTACGGATTATTTTTCATGAAGAGGTAGAAAATTGTAAGCTGAATATAACCAGTGTACGTTATGGTTTAGTTTATGGTTTTAGAATTAGCTGCATTTCTGCATTAGGTTACCAAATGAACCAGCTCATAAAGAACAACAAGAAGGGGACATTAGGTTAAGCAGAAAGATTTTAGCCATATTAAAGTGAAGTGGAAGCAGCTGCTTGACAGATCTCACTGTACTTTAGCATGAAGACCAGTCTTAAAACCCATCAATAATTCATTGCAATCAGATGTGAAATTTAGTATAAGCTAAAAGAATGTGTAAAAATCTGTGAGAACGAACTGACCGCACTGATTGCAAATGCAACACATCCAGGATGAATAGAAATAGCAGCAGGATATTCTTTAGTTTGGTGAACTTGCAGAACTTCAAAATATATGCAAATAAATAGGTAATGATTTCTAAATGTGTCCAAAAACATCACAAGTCCCTACCCTGTAACCCTGTCCTCTCCTCTGTTCCACATCAGCTCCTCTAGTGATGCACCCCTAACTCATCTGGGATCTCCAGACCCAACATGCCTCATGTCCTATGTTGGCTAGTGTTGTGCCCCCCTCCTCCAGGTGGAACTGAACATTGGCCACTGCTGCAGATAGCTCCAGTTTGCTAATTGGCTAACTCTGGGCCCGAAGACCTAGACTCAAATCCCACTTACTCCAGTTATGCATCATAACTTTTCTGAATGGTTTGATTTAAAAAATACAACAGGGATGGCAGAGCAGGCTCTTGTGGAACAGTAGTGGTGTCCCTACCTCTGAGCCAGGTGACTTGGGTTTGAGTCCTACTAGAGGTGTGTAATAGCATGTCTGAACAGTTTGATTAGATACTATTTACTTAACCAAATACAAAGTGGCAACAATCACTTGGCTAGCTATTTGGACACTTCTAGTTGATACAGTAGAAATTAAACCAGATTTGTCGTAAAAATTTTAATAGAACAGCAGAGAAGGTTCTTGCTGAACAGTGGTGGTATCCCTTCCTCTGAATCGAAAATCTTCCAAGTCCCAACTGAGCATCTCTGAGCAAGTTGATTAACAAATAAAATGGGGGAAACTAAGGGCTCTTGTGCAGTAAAAATGTCCCTACCTCTGAGTCACAAGGCCTTGGTTCAAGTCCCATTTGATCCAGAGGTGTGTAATAACATCTCTGAACAGGTTGATTTTTAAAGTAAAGCAGGAACAGCCTTTAGGGGAATATGTATTGGTTTCCCCCTCCAACTTCATTTTAATTAAACTCTTTCCATTGCTTCTCATCTTCCCCTGTTTTGGTATTGATGCACAGCACTTGATGAGCAGTGCTTGTATTTCATTAATTGTTTGATTTGTCAAACTGGTGATTGGTGGGGATTTAATAAAAAGAAATGCATGCAGCATATATTCTGCTGACACAATGTACCCCCTCGTTCCACTGACTGCCAAAGCGAGTTCACCAATTCCCAACCTTTGGACTGGGGGCAAGATCCCTGCTGCCATCAACAAATCGAGCACCATTTGTTCCCTCTCTTTTTTTTTTTGGCTTACTGTCAGCTTTTGGCTATAAAGTACATTTTGATGGCTGCGGACATTGAGAGCGTGACACGCAGCACGTCTTATTGCAGCTGGCATGGGTCTTTAAAGTCCATCTGAAAGGCAGCTGTTATGTTATTAAAACATTGAGGAAATTGAAAATTAAAATGGTTTAACATTGGCCTTTGACGTTTATGTAGATTCATGTGAGGCTAATGAGATGAACGTCTCTTTCGTCTGCTAACTGTAAAGATCCCCGGTGAAATGAATTTTGGTGCCTCCAACAAGTTTCCCAGATCAATCAGATTCTGCTTCCTTTTCGAGGAATTTTTTTTCACACTGTGATTCATCAATATCTGGAATGGAGTGGAGAAAATAGTAGAGGCAAAAACCCTTGACTTATTTAAGAACCAATTAAATGCTGCAGTGGCTGCTAATTCTGGATGGTTGTGCTATGGTTGGGTGAAAGACTTTGTCATCTGTAGTTATGTTTTGACTGAGTGTGTACCTTCTCAGTATTGGATGTGCTGACCTTGTTCTGTACCCAGATATTTTGCTAATGATGAATTGATTCTCAAGATGATATATAGATGCATGCAAAGATCTAATTTGTTTTTTAGGCCATTGATCTTTGGCTTATGGTTACTGGTCAGGAAAGTGATGGATGAGCCTCCATTATTGCCACAGTATAAAAACGTCAGGAAAGTATTGCCTTTGAACTTTAGATAAAAGAGTTTGTCGTTGCCGCTGACAGCTGAACTGTACCTAATAGATAGAGCTGTCAAGTTTCATCTACCACCTGGGCCTGAGCATTTTCTCTAATCAGATCTTCTTAGGTCATAGGTACGTGGATCACTTTATTTAATCAGATTAAACCCACGATTGAGAACTCCTGTAATCTGGGTACATTGGCATCACTGCAGTGATGTACCATCCAGTATAGTTCTGAATTTCATTCTGTTCCAGGTAGCGAGGCATCAAGTGAATACTGTGTAGTCATCCAGCAGAGAAAGGGCGAGAAGAAAATCACACCTGGGTGGTCTCTGGTAGAAGGCTACAGGTGATATATATAGTAGCCCTGACAGCAGGCTATGCAACTGTCCTTTCAGCTTCATAGATGTCAGACCTGGCAGATAAAATGATATAAAGACAAAAAAAGAATAAATATGGTACATTTAAAGATGAATATGTTGAAACTGGATATCAGACACCAAAGACTTTTTTCAATAAAGTTCAACATTTCACGATTTACCATTGGTTTAAGCCATAATTGTTAAATAGGTGTTTCAGCATCTTCAAATATCTTAATGTTGTTCTAAAATTAGGATGGTTTTATTAGCTTGACTCGAGAAGCTAGAATTGTTCTCCTTAGAGTGGAGATGATCAAGGGGAGATTTAATAGAGATTATCAAAGTTGTGAAGCGTTTTAATGCATTAAATAAGGATAAACTATTTCCAGTGACAGAAGGATTTGTAACCGGAACAAATTTAAGGTACAGTGTAATTGGCAAAAGAATCAAAGGTGAGATGAGGATGAAACAGTTTACAAATGAATTGTTATGATCTGGACTAAAACCAGAAATTGCTGGAAAAGCTCAGCAGGTCTGGCAGGAAGAGTGACTCGACCTGAAATGTTAACTCTGATTTCTCTCCATTGATTGTGCCAGACCAGCTGAGCTTTTCCAGCAATTTCTGTTTTTATTTCTGATTTACTGCATCAAGGGTCTTTTTTGGTTTGTATTTATTATGATGGGGAAATGCACTACCTAAAATGGTGGTGGAAGCAGATCCAATGACAACTTTCCAAAGAAAATAGATAAATACTTGAACAAGAAATTGTGTTTTTGAGGTTTGGGGATTCTATTGCCTGTTGTTAGTTACATTGGGAAGGTGATGCTGGGGCTTCACCTTGAACAGCTGTTACCCTAATAATGGTGCTCCCACGAGGTTAGGTGGAGCATACATGGTTACATGTGTTTTCTTGCCTGCAATGAAATTCAGGTATGCCTGCATTCCTGATCCTTTTTCAAAAGCTGTTACTGCAAAACAAGAACACATCAATCAATGACTGAAGAGCAACAGAGATATTCTAGTGGCTTTTTTTTTCCCTAGCAAGAGTCAAAGTGTGTTTAGAAGGGGAAATTAGTTTCCCTGAATAGTCATGAGGCAGTTATCATATACTTAACTTAAGCAGCTACAACACTTAATCGCTGAGGAAATTAGAATTGTGCAGCCTGGCATTACTATGGGTTGAAAGTTTCCCATTTTTGGTTAGTGTGTTAGTCAAGTCAGATTCATGGCACTCGGTCCCCCTTGACTTAGAACAACTTTTCTCCCTCAATCCTCTGCTGTTCCCCTCATTATTTATGCAACCAGCCTTTTGAACACTTTTCTCTCAGAATTGCAGAGTCAAAGAGATGAGGATACACTCTGTTGGGACCTTCTGGCTTTCAAGTCTGTAGTGACATATTTAAAGATCAGCTGCAGAAAACTTCAGACACTGCAAACCAGCTACTGACCCTCACACTCCAGTCTCCGCATTGAACACATTGCTCAGAGGAAAGGAATGCTTGCTCTCTGCTTTGCGGACAGGGACATGCGGGTGTTGGTAGGCTGGGGAGCGGAGAGGACGGCAGTCCTTTCCCCACTGATTCCCTCAGAAGGCCACACCATCAGACAGATCCCGCTGGTCTGAATCCAAATTGCAATTTGGTTTAGTGTTGTGACCTGTGCTTTTGTGAGTCAGAGTAAATTATAGAGTAAATCAAAGGGAAATAAAAGTAAGTGAAGTAACATTAGGTTCCTGCTAAGAATTTACATCAGTTTAAACCTATTCTAAGAATTATAAATAATTTGAGGTTCTGAGGAAGGATCACCAAACCCAAAATGTAAACTTTGATTTTACTTCACAGATGCTACCAGACCCGCTGAGCTTTTCCAGCAACTTCTGTCTTTGTTTCTGATTTACAGCATCTGCAATTCTTTTGGTTTTTATTTAGTGAAGAAGGCACGTAGTACGCATTGGTCAGTGCATTGAGTATCAGAGTCGGGATGTCATGTTGTAGCAGCACAGGTCATTAGTTAGGTCACTTTTGGAATGCTGCAATTCAAGTCTCCCTGCTGTAGCAAAGATGTTGTTAAACATGAACATATTCAAAAACTATTTACGAGGATGTTGCTGGGGTTGGAGGGTTTGAGCTAAAGGAAGAGGCTGAATAGGCTGGAGCTTTATTCCCTGGAGTGTCAGAGGCTGTGTTGACCTTATAGAAGTTTATAAAATCATGAGGGGCATGGATAGTGTAAATAGCCAAGATCCTTTTTCCAGCGTAGGGGAGTCCAAAACTAGAGGACATATGTTTAAGGTGAGATGGGAAAGATATAAAAGGGACCTAAGGAGTAACGTTTTCATGTAGACGATGGTGTATATATGGAATGGGCTGCCAGAGGAAGTGTTGGAGGCAGTTGCAATATTTTAAAGGCAACTAGATGGGTATATGAATAGGAAGGAATTTGAGGAATATGGGCCAAATGCTGGCAAATGGGACTAGATTAATTTAGGATATCAGGTTGGCATGGACAAGTTGGACCAAAGGGTCTGTTTCTGTGATGTACATCTCTATTACTGTATGACTCTAAGTGGGTGATTTCTTTTTTGAAAGGTAATAACTCTTGCTTTTCAGTCAACCAACATGGGCTTAAAGTTACTTGCCCTCAACAGGTGTGTTTACAGCAAGGTCAGGGGGTGTGGAATAGATAAAATGCATCAGGTGCCTAACTCCCAACTTCAAACATATGGCAAAACTCACCCCCATAATGTGGAGTGTGTCGGTGCCCAATTTGGCAGCCCACCCACCATAATTAGAAGTTTAATTGACCTCTGTAACATGCAGTGCATGCCAAAATCTGGGTGACGTGGGCAGTTAGATCGAAGCGGGCAGATCTACAGCATGAAATAGTTCCTAGGAACAGGTAAGCTGGCAAGTTTGACTGAATCAAACCAATACATGGCTTCAGTTGTTAGCAGTTATGGTAGATAAAAAAAATATATTTCCATAGAAGGCAAGGTTTACTTAAAGAAAACTAATGAGGGAAATCTTGATGTGGAGCCAAATCTTTTCCTAAACTGATTACTTTAACTCTGCGTTTTGACTGTGGAGACTTGCAGTTCAGTGGATTAGGTTTGGGAGCCTGGGTCAAAGTGACCCAAAAATACAAAACAAGATTCATTGCATAACAAAAGAATCAAATTTCACCTTACCGTTGAAGAAACAATTTCTATTCTCTCGTATAAGTGGCAAAGCTAAGTTTACCATCAAGAACAGCAATGGGAAAGAGGACGTTGTAAATACAAGTGAGATTTTTGTTTTTCTTTATTTGCAGCTAAGCTTCATGATCTTAGATAATATTAAAACTACCTACTGGTGATGACCTACTTTGTAGTCACATGTTGAAACTATAAATTTTTGATTACTTTTCTTTTAGAAGCATTTTTAGAAGCATGGAACAATTTAAAATATTTCTGCCATTCTCAGGTACAGTATCTAAATCCAATTTCCAGATTGAACCCACATTTCATGCCAAGTGTACTCCTGGCAGATTGAGTTTAATTACCTGTATATTTATTAGTTTTTGTAGCTAAAGTCTTTAGTGTCACTGAATATACCCACGGCATTAAGAAATGGAACCACAACAGCTCAGCTCAAAGTGAAGGATAATAAACCTTGTTAAAAATTTCTCAAGGCAACACCAATTGATATATTTTAATTCATAGAGTCATGGAGACCTACAGCACAGAAAAAAGGCTCTTTGGCCCATTGAGTCTGCACCAGTCAAAACAACCACTTAACTATTCTAACCACATTTTCTAGTATTTAGCCTATAGCTTTGTATGCCTTGGCATTGCATGGATGTATCTAAATAATTGTTAAGTGTTCTGAGGGTTAATATCTCTCCCATCCTCTCTCAACTCCTGCCTTTTACCTTAAACCTATGCACTCAGTCAATGATCCCTCCACTAAGGGGTAATGTTTCTTCCCGTCATGCTGATTTGTGCACTCATAAGTTAATACACCTAAATAATTAGGGCAACTTGGTGGTTAGCACTGCTGCCTCACAGCACCAGGGACCCGGGTTCAATTACAGCCCTGGGCAGCTGTCTGTGTGGAGTTTGCAGATTCTCCCAGTGTTAGAGGGTTTTCTCTGGGTGCTCCAGTTTCCACCCACAATCCAAAAATGTGCAGGTTAGGTGAATTGGCCATGCTAAATTGCTCACAGTGTTAATTGATGTGCATTAGTCAGGGTAAATATAGAGTAGGAGGGGAATGGGTCTGGTTGGAGGGTCTTGGAGGGTCAGAGTGGACTTGTTGGGCCAAATGGCCTGTTTCCACATTGTAGGGATTCAAATGAAAAATAGAACCCCTCAGTATCATCTGCTCCAAGAAAAACAACTCAGTATCATCTGCTCCAAGAAAAACAACTTAGAGCAAAGAACTTCTTAATTAGAACTCTCCAGCATCGGCAACATCCTGGTAAATCTCCTCTGTACCATCTATAGTGCTATGATTTCCTTCATATTTTGACAAGCAAACTCTCTACCTGGATAGAACGTTGCACTCTTTCACCCCCTCATACATCTCCATCCCCCACTTGGTTCAGTTTACCATAATCCCAATGATATATGATTAATTGTTTTTGTATCACAGAAACATTGGACTAAAATTTTAAAAATTATAATTTTGGAAGTTTCAAACATTTTTTGTCACCATTTGTTTCTTGTCCCTTGCTGGAATCAGATGACATATTGGTTGAATTGTTCAAGTAATCACTCTTCCTGTTTGCTTCAGCGTTGGAACTACCAATCAATTCTCCACCTGCAATGGGAATAGAAGTTCTGCCAGAATTTTCACTAGCCCTCGCTTCCCATTCCTGAAGGCAAGAAATTCCACCTACAGCCACTGGTCCATTAAATGGCAACACAGACACACACACACACTTCTTCTCCCCCACCTCCAACCTTGTTGTCTAACACTGAGCAATCCAACCAGACCCATTCCCCTACTATATATTTACCCTGACTAATGCACCTCACTGAACACTGTGACAAAGGAAACAAAGTTGCAGCACATTAAAATAATGTCTTTGAAGTTTGTCTTGTAGTTCTCATTCAAATGTATTCAGAAAAAAATGCAGAACTGTTGGAAGCTGGGAAAATGACTAACATTTTAGTTGACTAAATGGTATTGTGCATTTTGTAGAAGATATGAGACCTTCACAGAATGTTTAAGGAGTGCTAAAAGGATAATTTCTTCATAATTGTGAAATGTACCATGATTTTATTTGAATCTTGTGGCAATAGATGTTTTTGATGAGGAGAAAACTACATATAGACTATTTTCAGAAAATAGTTTGAATGAATATTTGTAAAATATTGTACAATATAACACAATTTCGGGTTGCAAGAGGCAGCTGACAGTTTAGAGATCAGATTCATACTGTGGTGGTCAATGGAACCCCACCTCCTAGTTTCCAGGAAAATATATCTGGTACACATTTTTATATGGAATTTCTGTGGAAAATAACAAATTACCATTCTTCAAGTCTTTAATACTCATTACAAATTGTAAAGGTATTGTAGCAATTTTCATCAAGCATTTGTCACTGATTCTTCTCTTTTTTGAGTTTGCAAATTGAAGCGTTAAATAAAATTTGGACAGCTCGTAGATGATTAAAAACGTAAGCATGCTGTCTATTAATGCATTTTGATTCAATTAAACATGGACATGAAGGGTGTTGGTTTGCAAAACACTGCTGAAGTGCTGCACTTAAAGGCAGCTAAACACTTAGGCTTAATTTTGTGACTAGAGATATCTCCATATATGGAGGAAGTCTGAAAATGTTGTAAATATTGCTCTTACAAGTTTTAATTTGATCTTACAGAGTTATAGTGCAGTTGAATTTGTTCTGTTTAGAAACTCTTTAACGATGAGGGCTTTTGTGGGGAATCGGTGATGTGGAATCAATAATCTTGCGACAATCTGAAGATTAAGTATTAGATTCACTGATCTTAGTTCCAGTTCATTTCAGTATTAATGGAATCTTCTTGTATTTGACTAATAGACTAGACTACCAATAGGATCAAAACTTGCTTGACCAGATAGGTCATGTTTTGGATCAAAGATCTCCTTCCTGTTATGTGCTGTCTCAAAAAAAATCCGCTGCCTTCAGCTATTACTGAGTATCTAAGCTCTGTCTTGCTACAAGATGAGTAATCTTGAAAATATGTGCCAAAAACTTATCAACCCCAATAACTGTTAATTCTCTGATAAGCCAAGTTTGTCCCAGATTTGAATGCTGTTCCAATATAAGGAAAGCTCTTCTAATTGTACTTGTAATCCTGGCCAAAACTCACAAGAAATGTATTATTTGATAGTAATCTTTTATCAAAATACCTTCTAACCATTGCTATTCTTTCTGCTGAAACTGTTTTCTTTCTCTAAAATGTCATCTTATCTGCAGTCTTTGCACCTCAGAACATTGGTCATCCTTTTTCAGCTCTAAATATTCTTTCTTCATGCCAATCCTTCCATTGTGTTGAAGTTAACATTCATTGTATTTTTCTACTTTAATTAATTATTTTTCAATCCCTTAAAACAGTGAAAATCCTATCTCCCCAACTTTTCCTCCAACAGTCTTCCAGCATTGATGACATAGAAGCCCAGCAATACAGAAAAAGGCCGTTCTGCCCATTGAGTCCACACCAACTGTCCGAACAGCAGCCCACCCAAAACCCCCCCTCCCCCTGCCCCCAGGTATCCTTGTAACTTCACATTTAACACGCCCAACCACCTAGCATGTACATCCCTGGACACTATAGACAGTTTAGCGCAGCCAATTCCCTAACCTGCACATCTTTGGGTTGTGGGAGGAAATTGGGAGTGCACGGATGAAACTCACACAGACACGGGGAGAACATGCAAACTCCATACAGACAGTCACGCAGGGCTGGAATCAAACCCGCGTCCTTGCCGCTGTGAGTGAGTAGTGCTGACCACTAAGCTGCTGTCATCTAACCACACCATTGCATCTTATTTTCTTATTTCCCTGTAATATCCAATCTTGGTGATTTCCATGTCTGTGAGCCAGTTTTCAATATTCTGGAGGTGAAGGAGGATTCTTTGGCCATCTAATCTCCTTTTTCTATATATAATTCTTATGCTATAGCCTGTTGAATTGTGAATCTGAATATTAAACATAGTTGGTATTTTAAGACTAGTGACCCAGTGATTAATGTTTTTCTTGGCTGTTGCCAGTTATCCTGGGGGCAGAGAACATGTTCTGACATCATGACAATAATGCTTGGCATTTGTGCCTGCTCAAAATTCTGTGAATACAGTTTGCAGGATTGCTGGTCATTCTGTTGGGCAACAACGTGGGCGAGTCCAGCACATAGATTTCTTTCTTAACCCAGCACCAAAACAGCATTAGGAGCTAACAGTCATTGTACATTTGTTTGTATGGATTTATACATCATCCATATGCATCTGGACATGGAGGCACACACTACATACACAATTTTGTGAGCACAATCCTTAAAGGATAGTTCTAAATTTGATTCTAACTGAAAATAAAATTGATGTTCAGATTTCAGAGTAGTCGTTACTTTGAAACAATTTTATTGTTTCATGGTGGCATGGTGTGGCATGGTGGTTCAGTAGTACTGCTGTCTCACAGCACCAGGGACCTGGGTTCAATTTCGCCCTCGGGCACCTGTCTGTGTGGAGTTTGTAAATTGTCCTTGTGTCTGTATGGGTTTCCTCTGGGTGCTCCAGTTTCCTCCCACAATCCACCAATGTGCAGGCTAGGTGGATTGGACATAGGAAATGCAGGGTAACAGTGATAGGGTAGGAAGGTGGCTCTGGGTGGGATGCTCTTTGGAGGATTAGTGTGAATTTGAAGGGCCAAATGGCCTGCTTCCAGACTGTAGGGATTCTATGATTCTGCATTGACATCTGTTCTTGCTTTCTGGGTGAAGTATGAAAAGTATTTTGAAATATGAAACACATAATGTAAGCAGGAGTCATTCCAATCCAAATTTAAGTTTGATCAATTTCTGGGTATTGACTTGCTGATTGACAAATTAATAACTTTCTCTCTTAACAAGTACCAATTAATAATGAATTGGTGCCACCGAACCCTGCCAGAAGGGTCACTTGGTACAAGGAGAGGAAGCTGAAAATGTGTTGCTGGAAAAGCGCAGCAGGTCAGGCAGCATCCAGGGAACAGGAGAATCGACGTTTCGGGCTTATGCCTGTTCCCTGGATGCTGCCTGATCTGCTGCGCTTTTCCAGCAACACATTTTCAGCTCTGATCTCCAGCATCTGCAGACCTCACTTTCTCCACAAGGAGAGGAAGCTTGGTGGGGGGGGGGCGGGTGGGGGGGGGGGGGGGGGGGGGGAGGGGGGGGGGGGGAGGGGGGAGGGAGGGGGGGGGGGCTGAGGGGTGGTTCAAAGCTATCAATGGATTTGATGGCAGCAGCAAAGATTTTAAATATGCATAAGACAGTATTGAAGAGAAAATCATATAACTGACTTTGAGAAAGTCTTCCTCTCCCTCTTTTACTGTAGTAATGCTCTGGTATCTGCAACCCGCCCAGCGATTCATAAGTGAACTTGTCAAGCAGAGTTGCGGTTGGCTACAAGGAAGACCTGCTAAAGAGAGTTCATATTGGCAGGCAGCCTTATTGAGCTCCAGCAAGCTTCCTTTTGGGTTCAGTCCAGTTGTGCAAAAACCCCAGCAAATACAGTCTGTGCTGGAAGAATCTTAACACAATGTCACACTAGCCGTAGACTCACTTAAGCCTCTCTGCATTATAGACAAAGCAGTGAGGAACCAACCAGTGTAAAGTTTCTAATAAGGCAACGCTATGTGTAATTTCATCTTGATTCTCAAAGGTAATTTGGCAGGAGCACCAGGGTAACATAACATCCTACATTATTCAATGCTGATTACAGGGTAGTTGCATTTCCCAAATGGCATTTCCCTGATCGCACTACTGATGAAGGGCTTGTGCCTGAAACGTCGACTCTCCTGCTCCTCGGATGCTGCCTGACCGACTGCGCTTTTCCAGCACCACACTCTTCGATTCTTTTCCTGATCATGGTAGCACAGGAATGATTATGTCTGAGAAAGTATTTAAATATCTGCCCACACTTGCCACGATAACTTTCAATTTTATTCTTGCCTACATATTAATTTACTGTCTTTCTAAGTAAGTTAGTCATGATCTTATTGCATAATTTTGGTGAGAGTCTGGGCACACCTCTTTGGCTTTGGTTGATGGGAATATGGATCTGAGAACTGAGCACAAGAATCAGCATGCCTGATTTGTGGCACTTCTAATAATGTCTCTAGGAAATCAAGAGCACCATGATGAGGTGTGCTGGACTTTGTCCCAGTTCTTTGAACTATGCTCCCAACAAATGTAGCTCCCCAGCAAGAACAAAGACTAGCAAAATTAACTTTGCATGAGTTGAGCTCATGTGGCTTTGCATATGTGGAGTTAAGATCAAGTCTTGTCTTCAGTTGGAATAAGAGCAGAGGCTGGAGGATAATCAGACCAAGATGTACAGACCATTAATTCAGGTTTCATTTTAAAGTCTCAGCTTGCCTTTTCCATATTTCCAATTTTGTACGGAATCTGTCTGTGCAGAATTGCTACACCCTTTCCGCAGCGAATAGACTACAGTGAGTGCAGAAAGCAACACTTCGTTCAGTTAACTGATCCAGCTTTCACATTAAGTTTCTGATTAAAACCAATTAGACCATCTTGTTGCGTCTACAACTTTTTTGTGAGAACTCAAAAACTGCCTACAGAGGTCAAAGCACCCAAATTTTACAGTGAAGCCGCATTTCCCAATTCTAGCAGGAAATATTACAGATTATATTACAGCGTGGAAACAGGCCCTTCGGCCCAACAAGTCCATACCGACCCGCCGTAGCGCAACCCACCCATGCCCCTACGTTTACCCCTTACCTAACACCACGGGCAATTTAGCATGGCCAATTCACCTGACCTGCACATCTTTGGACTGTGGGAGGAAACCGGAGCACCCGGAGAAAACCCACGCAGACACGGGGAGAACGTGCAAACTCCACACAGTCAGTCGCCTGAGGCGGGAATTGAACCCGGGTCTCAGGCGCTGTGAGGCAGCAGTGCTAACCACTGTGCCACTGTGCCGCCCACCGTATCATCTGCTTCAAACACAAGATGACGGAGGAAAATATATTTTGATGTTTACAGTGGGCAGCATATGTGCATATGATTGTCCACAAACATTTTACCTCTGTTGCTGCTTATAAGGCTAAGTGGATCTGCTACTTCTAGAAATTAATTTTTGCTCTTCACAGTGAAGAATTTAACTAGAGAGAAATTGTCATTCCATTAGTTTTGTAAGGGAGGAAGAATAACAGCAGTTTGCATGTGAAGGAACACTGGAATAACTCTCTCTCATTAGGCTACGGGCTCATACTCAAGCAACTCCCACTCAGTAATTAAATGGAATCCATGTCTATGTTGTAAATATTGACAGACATTTAGTTTAAATCCATGGTGGCTGAGAACTATTCAGGAGATCTGGAATAATGTGTTTTCTTAGTTGTTTTTCTCACGTTTCCCGTAAAGTAAGTGGAACTGGTGGGGTCAGAGATTCCTGTTAGCATGTTGATTAATAACATATGCATAGACTGTGGTTTATTGCCAGTGCAATCTGGTTTATGGTTTAGAACTGTTGACTGCTGCTTCTGTTTCAATACCACTTGTACACCTGCATAGAAATACACCATTTAAATTCAATTTTCTGTTCACAATTAAGTTGACAGCTACGCTAGTACTAATAGAGCATTTTGCCTAATTGCATGCTCCGTTTGACCTGAAATACATGGTGGAAGATGATGTGATATGAACAGCAGCAACATTTTATGCGGAACTGAACTAGGGAACAATAAGGACTCCTTAATTATCACACATAAGCAACTCAATCTCATGAAAGCAGTAACAAATTTATAAAGATTGATTTTATTGGTTCTAATTAAGTTTGGAATTGGAATTCGAATTGTGGTTTACCTTTCCACTTGAGAAAGCTTGTCAATTATTCACCATTGAACACTGATAAAATTTGTTAATAATCCCATCAACTCATTGAGAAAAAAAGAAAAGCCATGTCTTGGAGATGGCTTATGGCTGTAGCCATGGCATGATAACATATCCCCACTGGAGTGAGAGAGAGGAGAGGTCATTGGATCCTGGCATACTACTGGAACACTACCTCCAAGCACTGTGATTTCAGCAATAGGACCTGTCCTATGTTGTGAAGTGCCTGGCAGACTATTATATTCCCCCCAGTTGTCATATAAGTGTGCTAGATTGGTTGTCCATATCTGGTAGGCTGGAAGTGTGTCTGTTGACCTTCCTTGTGGAAGAATAGGCTGCTAATCAGTTACCACTACTACTATAATTTTGTGCTACTGATCAAGACCAATTTCACTTTCACCATTTTTGATAGAGTAACAATATCCAGCTTTGTCTGTCATTCCGATTGGAAGGTTCAAATGCAGATCTGCAGCGACTCCATTCAGCTCAGTATGATTTTTGAATCATTAACAGCTTCGCTGTCTTTGGAACGTGATGTGGCAGCTCTCCAGCAGCTGCAGACAAGGAGGATTAAAAAGTCATATTTTGTAGTATGGTATAGAGCCACTTAAGCTGGAAAATCCCAGGTCTGGTTCCTTGTCTGCACTGAGTTAGCTCTTACAACCCAGCACCTGCAGTTGAGTTTGCTGCTGCCAATGAGCTACGCTGTGCTCCCTGTATGGAAAATGCCGTAAGTAGGAACAGTCTGTTGTAGCTGAATACCTGCTCAACCTCCCTGCCAATGATGAAGCACATAAAGATTGCTCACAAAATGGGATAAGTGTAGAGCTGTCAGTGCCTACAATATAACTCATTACCTCGAAGGAGTGAGGTGAAATATCTGTATATTGGAAACGGGGGTGATGACTAGATATATTTATCATTAAAAGCTCATCAGATGTGGAATAAAATGCTGGATGCAGATTTTTGTGTCCATTTTAATATCCAAACACAGTAAGGCAATATTAGTGGGTGGCACTTCAAGAATTATAATGGGTATGTAATGAAAGATATTTGTTTAGGAATATCTTTTTGATTCTAAAAGCATCAATCTGTTAATCCCTGTGAGGAAGTGCCAATCTGTCTTCATTCGGAAAAGCTGTTCAAAGATCGAGGAATAATATAGGGATCTGGACCACGCGGTGGATATATAGTTACTGCTACTCATAATGTATTGCTGACAAAGCTTTAATTGATACAGCATCATATTATTGGACAAGTCAGATCCTAGTCTGGAATCTGATAGATCATAATGTGTTTTTTTAATGGTTTAATGAAGTGGTTTTTCACTGAAACACAAGCACTCAATGTGCAGATTTGGTTTTAAAATAATACTGAAGTTTATTGCACAAAATAAATGACGATAAAATACAATAAATGTAACTGTTTACACATGATGAACTTAAATATTTAGAACACCAGATAAAATACACTTCATTAATTCCAAAGCACTCCATTACAGTACTCATACCAGAGAGAATTCCCATCTCTTTTATATCTTTAGTGTTCTTTAGTGCTTAATTTAACTGAGGCTGCTAGTCCCTGTCTTCAGAATCTGATAGCTTCTTCCTGGAGCCTTCATAAAACCGAACCTAGGCTGTGCTGTTTCAAATAATACCTTCAGGGTTGTAACCAAAAACTTCCGGGGTCTGTAACTTTCAAACTAAACTGCTTACACTGAGATAACCTATCTCTTAACAGTTCTAAGCAATCTCCTTTCGTCACAAGCAACTGGTTTACACATTCAACTTCAGTCAATATGTCTGCAAAGTCTCCTAACTGAAAGCCAAAAGCTTTGTTCCAAGCAATGGGTGTTTCCCCTAATCAAAAGGAAAAAGAAGATCAATATCTGATCTTCTAAACTAAAAGCCTAATGTATAACTGTTCACTCATAAACTCTCTCAAGGTTTTAAAAAAAGCCCATTACTCTCCAGGAAATTTCCCTCCAGTACTGTTTTAAAACAAATCACTACGATGACAAAAAGACTTCCAAGTTAATCATTAAACCCTTCATAGAAATAGACCATATACACACTCTTAAAATAAATGATATTAAAATATATATAAATCATATACCTTACACTACAGTCACCATCACCGATCCAATGTCCTGCCGCCAATGATTTTAATCTTCCTTTCTACTCTACAATTGTTGCTAGCTGCACAGAGGTATTGGGAGAGAAACCATTTCACTTGAGATTGACCCCTGTTTATGAAAGTAGATTTTGTCTCCATCTCTCCCACTGTGATAGCAACCTGCAACAATGTAAATGAAACATGATTCATTTGATTCAAATGGAACATTTTATTCAGAACCATTGGATATATCTGAGAACAGGAAAAATATGAAAATAGCTGAGCTTTGGGGAAAGAAAATGCAACATATGAATGTACAAATTAGGAGTAGGAATTGACCACTTGCCCAGAAGGAGAAACAAGTAAAACCTGATCCAACTCTTATACTTTAAAGTGAAGAACCAGTATGTTCACTTACAACCAGTACGGCTTTCTAACTAGTGTCACCCCCCGTCACCCCCCCCCCCCCCCCCCCCCCCCCATGGGGTGGTCTTTGAGGCTGCTCCAACATTTAATAAGATCATGGCCGATATGATTACTCCATACACTTACCCTTGATAACTTTTCAACCCCTTCATTATGAAAAACAAGTGTGGACAAGGTTCCATTCCTAACAACAGTGTCGGTGTAACTAAAGCATATGGGCTACGCTGGCTCAAGATACAGCTTACCACCTCCTTGTTTAGGAGAACTTAGAATGGAAAATTGCTGCTGGCCTAACCAGTGATCCCACATTCTGTGAATGAATACACTAAAAGGCCCTATTGTTCAAATGGCCTTTTTTCTGTGCTGTATGATTCCGTGATGCTATAAATTCCATAAAAGATTTGTGGATGGTAAATGCAGGAGCTGATGTGGGTCTGGATGGGATGCCCTTCGGATGATCGGTGCAGACTCGATCAGCCAAGTGGTCTTTTTCTGCACCGTAGGATTCCATAAGCAATGATCTATCATGCTTGGTATTTGATGAAACCTGCACATGTCACTTAATCTTATTCTGGGAGCAATTGGTATATGTGGCTACGTTTTAATCCACCAATTTGAAAACCTTTAACATCTTGAGTCGATGTGTGGTGCAGGAAAAGCACAGCAGGTCAGGCAGCATCTGAGGAGCACATTTTGGGCATAAGCCCTTCATCAGGAATCCTGAGAATTAAATCCTGAGTCTCTGCTATTCCACAAAAGCATGATTTGTGTTTCTGTAGTGCCTTTAATGTAATAAAACATGTCAAGCCTGTTCATAGGAGCATTATATAACAAAATTTGATATTAAGCCCCATTAAGGCTCATCACGAAAACCTTGGTCACGGGCACATTCGAAGGAGGAATTTAAAAGGCACACAACACCAGGTTATAGTCCAACAGGTCTATTTGGAAGTACAAGTTTTCAGAGTGCTTTTCCTTCATCAGGTAGCTAGTGGAGCAGGACCATAGGACACAGAATTTGCAGTAAACGATCTAAGTGTCATACAACTGATATGAAGTATTGAACAAACCTAGATTGCTGTTCAGTCCAAATCGCTTAGAATGAGTTGCAGGTTTCGATTCATTAATATGTAAATCCAAGGACTACTTTCAAGTTACATTCCTGAGATAACTTAAGGTTTTATATTTAAAAAAGTGATATCTCAGCTCAGACAACGCATGAACGGTGCAAGGCTAGAGTCCTTCTGTATCCCAACTTGGTTCTATTTCCAAAGTAGAAATTTATAAAATGTCACATGGACTGACTGCCTACAGATAGTGTGCTTTTGGAACTAAATAGAACATATCTGCAAATGCAAATTCACCTCATAGATTATATCTGTGTGTATGTGGGCGTGTGTGAAGGGAAATGAGAGTGAGAGAGTTTGTGCGTGGGCGGGGGGGGAAGCGGAGGGGGTGGGGGGTGTGTGTGTGCGCGTGCGCTTGGTAGAGTGGGTGCATGAGTGTGACAGAGTATATGCCTGTGAGGGTGTGCGTGTGGGTGAATGTAATTGTGTGTAAGAGTGTGTGTGTGTGTGTGTGTGAGAATATATAATGTAGTGGGGTCACCTGTAATGTGACATGAGCCCAAGATCCCAGTTGAGGGCATCCTCATAGGTACCGAACATGGCTATCAGCCTCTGCTTGGCAACTCTGCTGTTGTTGCATATTCCGAAGCCTGCCTTGGAGGATGGTCACCCGAAGATCCGAGGCTGAATGTCCCTGGGCAGGAACATCCCTGTGTCGTGATTGTTGCACCATATCCATTCATTCATTGTTGTAGTGTCTGCTTGGTCTCGCTAAATATACCACACCTCGGAGCATCCTTGCCTGCAGTGCATGTGATAGACGTTAACTGAGCCACATGAGTACTTGCTGCGCCTGTGGTGGGTGGTGTCCCTATGTGTAATGGTAGCATCCATGTCGACACTCTGACACGTCTTGTAGTGGTTGCCACAACAGACTTGTAAGGTGTTGTGGTTGATGTAGTCGTGAAGGCTGGGCAGGTTGCTGTGAACAATGGTCTGTTTAAGGTTTGGCAGCTGCTTAAAGGTGAGAAGTGGAGGTGTAGGGAAAGATCTTGGCAAGGTGCTCATCCTCATCGATAATGTGTTGCATAGTAGGAGGATAGACAGATTAAAAGGCCATGAATTTTAAGGAGGGAATTCCAAGCCATTGGGTTTTGGCAGCTGTAATTGGAGTGATTAAAATCATCAAAAATCGGGAGATATCATTAGAGGGGTGCAGGTAACTCAAGATTTGTGGTACTAGAGTGATGAGTGAATGAGACTTACAAGTTGTCAGCATGGCTCACAAAGTTCTGTAAGTGTGCTGATTGCATAACTCAAGGACAACATAGCACAAAATACAACAACTTTTAACAGATTTTCTTATAGGGAGGGCTCAAAGTTAAAATGCCATGACTGTTAATTGTAAATTTATTCCCAAACACAACACACAAAAGAGACAGTTAGATGACAGCTGGTTGCAATAAAATATTTTCCAGCAGAGGTAGTTTAGTTTATTAAGTTCCTTGATGAAATCACTGACTAAACAAACAATAAACTTTATCGTATATTGGTTAACTAATTTTATCAATGGTTATTTTCATTTTTGGGATGAAGGCTTTGATTGCTACTGATTAAATATTTCATGAGATCTTTATGCCAATTGTATGGTAGAACAGGTTTAATGGCCCATATGATCTATTCATCTTGTAATTCCTCTATATTTCATGGAGACTTAATACCATTTTTACATGAGCTTGCAACTGTGTTACTGTAGTCACATCATGACATATTATCATACACTGATAATATAAAATACATTATCTGTCAGCCATCAACAGTGGGAATAATTGTTAGCTGTGGCTGACTTGGTAGCACAATCTCATCATTGTCGGAGGTTTGCATTCAAGTCCCACTCCAAACACTTAATCACAAATATCCAGTAGAGTGCTGACAGACTGTGCACGGTCAGAGATGCAGAGGGCTACTATGAGCCACAAGAACTGCAATATATATCGCTCAGTGGCTTGTGGGAATTCCCTGTATCCAAATAGGCTCTATTATGTCTCCTTGTTTGGTACTCACCTACAAGTAGAAACTATTTTTTGATCTCTACCCTATCGAACCCATTCATAATTTCAAAGATCTCTATAAGTTATCCTCCAGTTTAGTTACTGAGTTATTTTTGTACTTTACACTATGCAGGCAATGTTGCTTTAAGTACTTTATGGAATGGTAAAAAAAAAACAAAATTTATCAACAACTACCCCCGTTGGATATGCATTTGGAGGACAAATTGATAGTGTGGCTGCGGAGGCACTATGGGCTATAATTTTCCAGGACATGAGCCAGCCAATTGACATAACATGTTTAATCAATGCAAAAACAAAAGATATTAAAATAATTCCCTCGATGATATAAAGCCTGGTAGTTGTTGGCATCTTAAAGTTGTTATTTAACGTCATGCAGTGTGTAATTGAACAGTCTCCAGTGGGACTGTGTACAGCAAACCTCTTTATTTTGTACATTTCCAAAGTGACATCATCTTGTCAACATGTTTTATATCACTGTGAATAGAAGTAAATGCAGAACCAATGGATTACTCAGTGGTATATTTTATTTCAAATACTCTGATCCATCATTGCTCTTTTCACATATCATGGGAAGAGACGTGTCAGGTTTTGAATGTACAGACTTTCTCTTGTCTTGGCAAAAAGAGAAGGTGCTGCAGAGCTTGACATTGATTGGATAAGGTGCACTGTATGATTTAGTATCGAGGTTATAAGGTTGCAAATATCTTTTTTGACGATTTTTCTCAACAGCCGTGATGAAATGGTGTTATTTTTGCTGTGTTAGCTTTGCGGAAAGAACTGACAAGCATCTAGATATGATTCACATGCATGCTGCTCAGCAAAAATCCTAGTTTCCCCTGACAAGTGCACAGTTTCACTAGGCAATTCAACATTCAAGGAACTGTTGAAAGAAGAATGCAACTTTTTTTAAATGCTTGTATTTTTCTTCAACTGACATCCTTGCATCACTTTCCTGAAGACATCAGGTCAACTCAGGCGGGTTGGCAATTCTAACATGCAGATAACATGGGGTCTGGACTCCTACATACTAAAGTTCAAATTCCTGTGCAATCTCTGTGAAAAAGTCCAAATCCCTGTGTGATCCAAATATGAAATTCTTAGTAGATCAGATTCAATGTGAAACACTAGACTCTTCACAAAAGTAGCCATTTGTTACCAGTCATAATGGCGGTCAATCAACTGATGTTATCATGATGATGAATTCAATACCATTGATTCTTTAAAAGTTTTCTGCTGAAAGCAACGTTGTCCTGTTTATCACAATGTACTTTTTATAATTCTAGACCTTGCCAAACTTCAGACAAGTTTGTTTATACTGTCCGTCGTATATGACTGTAGGTGAATAGATAGCATCTTAATTATCAATTATACATTCACATGGAAGAATCTTTTAGAACAATGAATAACTGAACTGTGTGAATTTATTTGGTGAATGCAAGTGCTCCACTTTTCCTTCAAACATGTTTGTGACTTGTGTGTGGCGTATGTACCAGCAGCCCTCTCCATGCCATTCCTGAATGGAAGGAATTGAACTCAATGAATCTGGGTGGCTCCATGTGACAATGTGAAGAGAGTGAAGCTGGGGTCAGCACGGCAATGGCTAGCATGTGTGAGCTCTATGACTAGACTGGAGATTTCCTGCATTGCCCTAATTTCAATAGTTTGTTGATTAGTTCAATGGGCAGTGTCGTATCGATTTGAGAGCGACTGAAAGTTTCCGAGGAGAGAAGAGCTTGCGACCATGGGGCTAGAAGGTACCAGGAGAGAAATCAAATTGATCGCTGTAGACCGTGAAAGCATGCATGACAGCTAAGAAATGGAAGGAAGCACTCAGGAAGTGAACAATAAAATACTGCCTGAATAGAAAGTTCAACTGTATATTTCGAGGATCTTTGTCTGAAACCAGTACAATAAAGGAAATTGATAATTTCTTTAAAATTATCATGGAATCAAAAAGAACACTTGAAAATGACTTTTAAGAATTTACATCAATTGTAAAAGGATTAATTGTACCTTTCTTAAAAGTAAGAAAATTGTTCCATGTCATATGGTGACCTTTGATATGACAGTAGTACTAACAGGAAGGATGTTAAGATACAAAACAGCCATGACAGCAGACATAGAGAAAGCCTGTACATTCAAAAGCTGACAAAGAAGTTACAGCAGTAAAGAACAACAAGGGAAGAAGAGAGAGAGAGAATGTCCCCATTTACAAGGAGCTGAATTTGTAATATAGCTAATATGAAAAGAAAGCTGAAGACATGGTGCTGTTCTGAATGGTGCTATTAAACGACAGTGCATCAGTTTTGTCAGAGACAACCAGACTATTAAATGAAGTTTGTTAAAGTTCCCTGATAAGGAAATCTCTGGGAATCTGTGCAACCAAAACTATCATAAACCTAGCTAAAGAAGCTTTTCAAGAGTGTGCAGGTTGACCAACAACTATCTCCAGGAGATTTGGATGGACTTTGTAAATGACTTGAGGACAAAATCCTTTGATTGTGAAAAGTGAGAGAATTCTATGTTCTGGAGGCTAAGTTGGAAATACTGACGCCATGTTTGTGTGTGGATTCATACAAATGATTGTAATCTTGTGAGATAATCTTTGTTATTCCAGGTGTGTTTTATAGTTTCTGCAGTCTACTGAATTATGTGAAAGTAAATGCTTCAAAAACTGGACTCCTGTTGGTATTTATTTCATGTGAGGGTTATATGGTGAATTTCGTTACTTTGATTCAATGAAAACAAACAAAAATGCTGAGATCAAAGCGGGTCAGGCAGCATCCCTGGAGAGAAAGCAAGCTAACGTTTCAAGTTTAGATGACTGTACAGTCATTAAAACAAAAAAATGCTGGAGATCACAGTGGGTCAGGCAGCATCCATGGAGAGAAAGCAAACTAACATTTCAAGTCTAAATGACTCTTCATTAGATGACTGTACAGATGAAATGTTAGTTTGCTTTCTCTCCATGGATGCTGCCTGACCCACTGTGATCTCCAGCATTTTTTAGTTTTCAGTACAGATATCAGCATCTGCAGTAATTTGCTTTTATTTTGATTCACTGTTGCCCCTATGGGAATTCTAGCAACAATCAATCTGTTCTCTTATTTTAATTGTTTCTAAATCTGCAATTCCTTTATGGGCATCTGCTCCTAAGGAAAAAACATAGGCAGGACAAATGAAAGACAGCAGAAAAGTGAAGGGCCTGATAATGTAAACAACAACAGCAGGAGTAAGACTGTCCAGATCTCTAAAAGACTCTTCGTTGAGAACGAGAGAGATGGAGAGAGAAATGGAGGTAGATGCAAAGCAAATTAAACAGAAGGCAACAAAATGTAGAATGGTTATTTATTATCAGAGTAAAGATAACATTTTTGAGCAGTATTGTTAAGGAACTATAGAGACAGAGATAGTGGTTGTTGAAAAATAAACAGATGAGAGCACAAAATCATAATGACAAAGGGATTCTGTCACCAGTGCTGAATGAAGTTGCCTCCACCAGACATTTTTAGTCTGTTCCATTTCACACTCAGACTGAACCCTGACTCCAGCACTCCTCTGCCATGATGTTGGTGTGAATTCATTTTGGCTCCACACTGACACCAAACTGGAAGTCTGTCAATTCCGTGTTTCATGAATCTCATGTAAGTTCAGGCTCAGACTGCAGATTTGGGCTTCATCTATACTATAATTGCAGCACACATGGAGGGCAGAACTGCTTCACACTTGCATCACGGCTGAAATGTAAGCATAGCAAACAAACGTTGAGATTTCTAAAGAGGAAGTGCAGCTTACGGTGTCCATTTGATCTATCACAGATGCAGGCTTAATGCACAAGATTGTCAGAATCTTACTTCGTTGCTATTTGCATCAGAGAAGATTAGAGTTTGGAGAATGAAATGACAGTGTCATGCTGACCAAACTCAAGGAAGCTGTTGTTAGTAAGTTGATGAGAGCTGAAGTTTTGTCAGTGACCCATAACCTGCCTGGTCTTTCCTCCTGCAGCGTGGAGCAATGTTCTATTCATTGTCTAAATCTAAACTTGACCGATAAGCAGGTTTGGCATTTGAAATGCTTAAACAGCATTTATTTTGTCAAATGAATGCAGTGCCTGTTTATTCAGGTAGAAAAAGGGCTAAAGGTGAAAAGGAATTTCCACACCTGCTACCTGTCAAAACATGTCTCCTTGGTACACAGTGAGCCACCTTTAGAAAACACCATGATATAATACACATGCTGTTTCACTAGTGCTGCAGTGATATACAATCAGCTCCAGTTTAAAAAAGTATGAATTCAGCATTGTTACACTGCCCTACCTTCATGGTTATGCACTCTCAGAATGCAGATGTCCCAGTGCACTTCTAGAAACTTTCTAAGTCAGAATTTCAGACCAAGTCACACGAGCAGCTATTATGGCAGATAACCAAATGTTTGTTCAAAGAGGTAGGTTCAAAGAAATATCTGAATGGGGTAGGGACGTACAGACATTCAGTAAGGGAATTTCGAGCAGATTGCCCAGGCAGCTAAAGCTATGACCCCCAATATTTGACTGATATAAATGGGGACTGCAAAAGACACCAGAAAAAGAAGTTGAAACATTTCAAGGGTTCTGTGGTTGGAGGCAGAGATGTGAAGAAGTGATGCCATGGAGGGATTTGAAAACCGGGATACAGTTTTTAAATTTGAGGCATTTCCAATTTGGAAGTCTCAGCTATATCCCACTTCTGCTGCCTATGCAGGGCCATTCCTATAGTTCCTACACCAAACTTTGTCCCCTTAAGTTGACTGTCTCTCTCACTTAGCGGAGTCTTGCGTCCAGCATTGGAGTTCCTGATGCCATTTCACCCTCCTCCTCCATGTCCGGAAAGATCAGATTTAATCTGGTGTGGAGTCATCTCCCCATTAGCAACTGTGCTGGTCGGATCTCTGTAGTTTCTGACAGGTGGTCCTATATTCAAATAGCAACCGGGACAGTTTGGCATCCAGTGCAGCTGTAGGCTATTTCTTTAAGCCGGTCTTCAAAGTTTGGATTGATCTTTCTGCCAGACCAATGGATGATGTCTAGTATGAAGTTGTCCTTATATGTCGAATACCATTTGTCTTTAGGAAAGACTCAAATTCCCTGCTGGTAAATGATCGCTCATTCTCTGTGAGAATCTGTGTGTCGCAAAAGATGCGCACAGTTTTTCTATTGTTCCTCCCCACCTATTTGATGTCTGATCTCTATGCCAATCCAGCCACTTTGAGTGGACGTCCACCATGACCAAAAACGTTGAGCCCATGAAAAGACCTGCATATTTGATGTATAATTGACTCTAGGGATAACCCAGCCATTTCCATGAATATGGGGGATCTGTTGGCAGTCATTTTTGTCCTTGTTGGCACTCAGCACTGCCCCACCAATGCGACTATATTGGCATCCAATCCTGGCTACTTGTCATCTCTCCTGGATGACCCTGGTGGGGTTCAGCCGGTATCTTTTGGCGACCTTTGCTCGGGACAGTCACTTTCTCCCCTTAATAATATGCCATCCTCCACTGTGATCTGTTTTCTCTGGGTCCAAAAAGGTTTCAATTCTGGTTGTGACAGCCCTATGGATTCCCTATCACCACTGACTATTTCAGTTTTGCCAGTACCGGATCCTTCAATATCAAAATCTGATATTGTTTGGTAGTGTGTCTTCTGGAAGTGTGTCCAGAAAATGTAAACCCATTACGGGCTCCTCCAGTGGTGGTACCACCGGTGGTGTATCTGCCAGCTGGAGCCGGTTCAGTGCATCCGCATTTGCTACTTAGTCTCCCAGACGGTGTTCCAACTTCTAATTGAACGAACTTAGAATTAGACCCTACCACTGAATTCGGCTTGAAACTTCGGACGGTACTGCCTCGTCTTCCGCAAACCCCAAACCTAGCAGGGGTTTGTGGTCTGCTACTATTACAACTTTATGTCCATAAATGTCCTGACTCCAAATATAACCACCAAACCTCCCTTCTCTATCTGGGTGTATTTACACTCTGCATTAGCCAAAGTCCCAAACGCCACTGGGCGGCACGGTGGCACAGTGGTTAGCACTGCTGCCTCGCAGCGCCAGAGACCCGGGTTCAATTCCCGCCTCAGGCGACTGACTGTGTGGAGTTTGCACGTTCTCCCCGTGTCTGCGTGGGTTTCCTCCGGGTGCTCCGGTTTCCTCCCACAGTCCAAAGATGTGCAGGTTAGGTGAATTGGCTATGCTAAATAGCCCGCAGTGTTAGGTAAGGGGTAAATGTAGGGGTATGGGTGGGTTACGCTTTGGCGGGTCGGTGTGGACTTGTTGGGCCGAAGGGCCTGTTTCCACACTGTAAAGTAATCTAATCTAATCTAATCATACTCTATTGGACATTCCTCTCCATTGGGCTACCTGTGAGCTAATACTATCCCAGTGCTGTATGCGGAGGCATCACATGTCAATACCAGATCTCGTTTGTAATTGTAGTGTGCCAACACCTTAGAGGATGATAGTTGTTTCTTCACTTCCCTCAAAACTATGGCTTGGCTATGCAACCATTTTCAAACCTGACCCTTTTTTAGGAGTTGATGCTAAGGTGCCAGGATGGAGGCCAGGTTATGTATGAACTTTCTGTAACAATTCATCAGCCCAAGAAAAGACCTAATCTTCGGTACTGACATGGGAGCCAGGGCACCTTTATTCACCATTACTTTATCTTCCAACGGGTATAAGCCAGTCTTGATGGCTCAGTAGCCCAAGTAGGCCACTTGTGGTGCCTGGAACATACATTTTTCCCTTCTTAGGCATACACCTGCCTGGGATTATTTTCAAGTTCTCCAAGTGCTCCTTATGGTCTTCCATGTTGTTTGCATGTCATCCAGAGAAATGGTGACCTGGAGTAGACCTTGTAAAATATTCTGCATTGAAAATTTGCAGAGGCTGATGATACCCCAAATGGCAGTCTCATATATTAGTATGGGTATTAATTGTAGCATACTTCTGGGAATCCTCATCTAACCACAATTGCAAGAACAAATGGCTCATGTCCAGATTTATGATAGACACCCCCCCACCCCCCACCTTCCCTCCCCACCAGCTTTGCGTAGAAATCCTCTATGTGACAGATTGGGTATTTATCTAGCTGCAAAGAGTGATTTACCACTTGTTTAAAAACCCCTACAAAGGTGAACCCATCAGGCTTCACAATTGGTATGACCAGTGCTGCCAATCTGCAAACTGGACTAGTTTGATGATTCCTTCACTTTCCAGCCTTCCGATTTTTGCCTCCACTTTTGCCTGTAAGGCAAATGGCATTGGGCAGACCTTGTTGAATCATGGAATTGCTTCCTGGTCAACATGCAAGGTGGCCATAGCTCCTTTAATGGACCTTAGGCCTACCTGAAACACTTCTGGGTATTTAATTAGGATTTCACTCAGGCAGTTGAAACTTTATTGCTGGAACAGCACAGCAGGTCAGGCAGCATCCAGGGAACAGGAGATTCGACGTTTCGGGCACAGGCCCTTCTTCAGGAATTTTCACTCAGGCAGCCATTTTCTAATCGAAACATTATGAGCCAATCTAAGTGAATCGTTCTTAACCAATTGCGCCCTGTTGAGCTTGGGCCCAAACCTTTTATTACAATCAGTGGTAACTGAACCAATTGCTTTTCATAAGAGACCAGAACCAAAGTTGTACCTTTCATCTGTAAAGGTTCTCCAGTATAGGTTCTCAGTGTAACCGTGGTCTTTTCTAAACTTAAGGATTGGAATCCAGAGCGTGTTTTGGTAAAGACTGGTTCTGTGATCACTGAAACGGCCGTGCCAGTATCGACCTCCAGTAGAACTGGATGGCTATTTTACCAGATGTTTCTCTTGATTAGCTTTGATTTTGATATTGCTGAACAACTTAACTGTTCCAAGCCAGATATAGGTGGGCTTTCCAGGATGTGCAGTATCCTGGATACCGGCCTATGGGATCTCCTCATGTCTAATTGTACTTTTTTATTGTCTTGAGGTCACTTACCAGCAGTAACTACAATGGCTTGCTGACCTGGATCCTGAAGAAAACTTTAACTGTTTGCCCGTAGCTTGGCTTTGTTTTGGAATTTTGCTGTGTTCAGAATGTGTCCTGAATGAGTCTATGCAATTGGCATCACTTATGTGGTGTTTCCCAAACGTAGTCGGAATAGCGAGGGTGTCCACTTCTATTGACATACCCTGCAACTCATTTGCTCCACTTGCCGTGTTTTCCAATAGTAAAGCTAGTTGTACTGCCTGTTTGAAACCCAGTTGGGCTTCAGCTAGTAAATGGTTTTGTATGGTTACGTTATTAATCCGACAGATCAAACGGTCTCTCATTAAGAGTTAAACTAGAGTCACATCTGCCAGTCATCTTAAACCAGTCAAAAATCCAGATAGATTCCCCTGGTCCTTGAACAGGGGAGTAAAACTGATAGAATTAGTGGAAACTTGGGGTCGCAATGTTCTTTAACTCAACCAACCCTTGAAAGGTTTTAGTATCTGATGCCTGAGGGAAAGTTAGGCTTCTAATAACAGAAAAAGTTGCAAATCCATAAACTATCAGGAAAATTATTGCTTTTAATCTTTCCCAATATAATTTGCCTGGAAAAATAACACATTGTTTCCAAATACTGGGCCTATTCTTCAATGGCAGGATCAAACGGGTCAAGCTTCCCAAATAACAACATGATGTCAACACCAACTCAAAGATGACAGTTGCAAGAGAATTTCTTCAGTAGTGTGCTTTTATCTCATCACCACTGGCGGCACGGTGGCACAGTGGTTAGCACTGCTGCCTCACAGCGCCAGAGACCGGGGTTCAATTCCCGCCTCAGGCGACTGATTGTGTGGAGTTTGCACATTCTCCGGGTGCTCCGGTTTCCTCCCACAGTCCAAAGATGTGCAGGTCAGGTGAATGGGCCATGCTAAATTGCACGTAGTGTTAGGTGAAGGGGTAAATGTAGGGCGATAGGTGGGATGCGCTTTTGCGGGTCGGTGTGGACTTGTTGGGCCAAATGGCCTGTTTCCACACTGTAAATAATCTAATCTAAAAAAACTCCATAGAGGCCAGTATTTTGTCACCAAGTCACCCTTTATTTATAGGAGAAAGTGAGGACTGCGGATGCTGGAGATCAGAGCTGAAAACGTGTTGCTGGAAAAGCACAGCAGGTCAGGCAGCATCCAAGGAACAGGAGAATCGATGTTTCGGGCATAAGCCCTTCTTCAGGAATTCCTGAAGAAGGGCTTATGCCCGAAACGTAGATTCTCCTGTTCCTTGGATGCTGCCTGACCTGCTGCGCTTTTCCAGCAACACATTTTCAACCCTTTATTTATACATGGAAATTCCTTGACACTGATCCAGTTCCGTCAGAGCCAGCTCTGAGCAACAGGATGGCTGACACTCCTGTTACTATCTATCAGCCAGGGCTCCCTAATTGAAACAGATTAATATCCCCCAATCAGGGAACTCATATTCTATGAGGTCCACTTGGTTGACTTTGTTACATCCACTGCACTGCTTTTGTAGATAACAACCATATTGAATCATGCAAACTCCATGGTATATCTGGCCCCAGAAAACTTGAATGAAATCCTCCTGCTCAATAATGCACTTTTTCTGTGGTTCTTAAAACTAATGCACTTATTTGCTTTCTGAAACATGTGGAATGTGTTACACAGTTCATAATTTTTTTTTCACCATTAGCCAGTGGACTTGCTTCCAGGAGATGCTTCCTTTCTGAGTCTCCAGATATCTTAAGTAGAATCACATCAAAGATGCAACATAGAAACAGGTCATTTGGCACAGCCAATCCATTAAAGCCTCCTTCTATCCATCATTATGTTTCTATAGCTGAGTACCACCTCCTCCCTCCTGTTTATCTAAATACTATTTGCCTTAATTATTCCCTTTGGTAGCGCACTCCAAATTCTCATCAGTGTTTGGAGTAAAAGATTTCTTCTGAATTCCTTGGTTGATTTTATTTTGTCGACAATCTTATATTGGTTTTGTCCACAAGTGGAATAAGTATGAGAGGACCCATGTTAATTTTCTGTAAGATTTTTAGTGTGTTAAAATTAGGTGCTGTAAGTACTATGTAAGTACAGTAATAATCTGTAAATCTCTGTAGTACAAAGTAATGTAGCACTATATAAATCTGTGGTTCAGAGTATCACACATCCATAAATTTTTAAAACTAGATTTGACATAATTATAGGGAAGTGGAGGTTTATATTGATGATAAAAGACAAGAAATCCCTGAAAAATCATCTGTAACTTGTCCCTATTTTTATTACTTTGAATTAAAATGTTTGGTCGTTGGAATAAGTTCAGTCTTTATTATCTTCCAAACACTTGGTTTTTAGGTGTGACTGGAGTCTGGAAGCTCTGGTTTGTTGAGAATTCTTTCAAAGTCCAATATCCCTGTAGCCAATGTGAGGTTTGTGCATTGACTTGTATTTGAGCATTGACTTATCAATGGCATGATGTTATGCACAATGTATTAGTACTCCATTGGCCTGTACCTCAAGGACAAAGTTTTCAAATAAGACATTGATGCCCACAATTGTTCCTTTGACTGTAACTGAAGCACTTGGACGCTTGTGCGAACCTATTTGTTTAGTAATGCATGTGTATACATAGGAGTGTGCTTTGTAACATTACACCTCATCCGTTAGCTGTTTGTTTACAGCTTGTTAGCTTGTACATGTAAAGGATAGGATATATTTTTGAGTAAATGTTTGTAGATATGCAAAAGTAGTATTTGGCTTAAGTGTGAGCAGATAATATTCAAGAATACTTTCTATCTCTCTACCTCCCTTGTTTATGATATTCCTTATGACTTCACCTCTTTAACCAAGTTGTCCCAATATTCTATTGTAGTGCAATTTTGGTTGATGTTGTGTTTTCAGATACCACTACTACTAGAATATAAAATTCTGATTTGGATAGTTCTCTGCCTTGAAACCTCCTTTCAATAGGTTGGGACCAAGGCCTGTCTAATTATCAATGGTAGCAGATAAACCATGGTGAATCTAAACAGAGGAGGCATTTGTCTTACATCAGAAGGTAATTTTTTGCATGGTTGCAAGAGGTACATTTTACATCAACTTGCTGGATGTAATTGCTGAGGATACTCAGGAACTGTTCAGAATGTCTCTGCTCCCTTTGAGTACTTGTGCCCAGTTCAGCTCTCTCTATCCATAGACTGTGTGACGGTTTCAGGTTGGGTAGAGCTCAATGTAAATAAGCATTAACTCCTTCAGAAGCATTAATTTATTCAACCATTTAATCCTGTTATGTTCCTTCGTCTTCATACTACATTAAAGGCACTGTATGAGAACCAGTGGGCATAATCTCAGAGTAATGGGTCATTATTTAAGATAGAGAAAAGAGAGAAGTTCTTCTTTTCGAACGTAGTGAACCTGTGGCGTTCTTGGGTCAGTAAGGATGAGTTTTAAGTATATATAACGTTGAGTTGGACAGATTTTTAATCAGAACTAAAAGTACTGCGGATTCTGTAAATCAGAGCCATAAATAGAAATTGCTGGAAAAGCTCAGCAGGTCTGGCATCATCTGTGAAATCAGAGTTAACGATTTGGGTCAGGTCGAGTGGCCCTCCAGAGAACCCAGGGTCACCTTGAGGAAGGTTCACTTAACTCGAAAAGTTACTTCTGATTTCTCTTCCTGGATGCTGCCAACCTGCTGAGCTTTTTCAACAATTCCTTTATTTTTGTTTCAGGTTTTTAATCATTAAGTGTTATGGGAAAAACAAGAAAGTGGTGTTGACGATTATCAAATCAGCCATGATCTCATTGAATGGCAGAGCTGACCCAAAAAACTGAATGGTCTACTTCTGCTCCTATGTTATATAGTTATATATAAAGGCATATTGTTGTTGAAAATTTTACTATAACATTACTATTACTGTAAAATTACTATAAAGCTGTTACAAGAATAAGCAACATCATACACCAATATATTTCCTTAGTCAAATGGCTGACTGATTAGATTACTTAGATTAGATTAGATTACTTACAGTGTGGAAACAGGCCCTTCGGCCCAACAAGTCCACACCGCCCCGCCGAAGAGCAACCCACCCATACCCCTACATTTACCCCTTAGCTAACACTACGGGCAATTTAGCATGGCCAATTCACCTGACCTGCACATCTTTGGACTGTGGGAGGAAACCGGAGCACCTGGAGGAAACCCACGCAGACACGGGGAGAACGTGCAAACTCCACACAGTCAGTCAACTGAGGCGGGAATTGAACCCGGGTCTCTGATGCTGTGAGGCAGCAGTGCTAACCACTGTGCCACCGTGCCGCCCACATTATTAGTTGGCTGTTAATCAAAAGGCTAGTTTACTTCACTGCTGATTGCATTGATAAAAACATTTTTACCACAGGCAGAACTTTTCATTTTGGCTCATCCTGTTTTACAACCCCAACAAAACTTAACTTCCCATTTCCTCACCAGGTGTGGTGAATGGAGGTTTGGAAAATGTAGATTGAGTTTTGGTTATATGAAAAGGGAAGTAGATCTCATCAGTCTGTCCATCACTATCTGTTTTGTGCTCCTTCCAAAGTTGAATTTTATTCGCCATCACTGACTTGCTCCAGATGAAAGATGATGTGAAATTTAAACTCGATTAATGAACTTGGACTGTGATGGTTGAATTACTAAGCAAAACTAATGAGTTTCAGATGAGACATACAGCAGACAAATTCTTGCATAGTGTCATTCATGTGCAAAAAATACTCTAATCAAAAGTCGGATCAATCAAATATTGCCACATAAATATTCGATTAAGGATAACATTATAAGGAAAAGTTATAAACATGTTAGCACTGTGAGGAGGTGCTAACAATAGTCAGATTCATAGAATAGAATCCCTACAGTGTGGAAACAGGCTATTTGGCCCAACGACTCCACACAGATCCTCTGAAGAGTAACCCACCCAGACCCATTCTCCTATCACTCTACATTTTATCCCTCAGTGATGCACTTAACCTACACATCCCTGGACACTCTGGGCAATTTAGCATGGCCAATCCACCTAACCTGTACATCTTTGTGACTGTGGGAGGAAACCAGAGCACCCGGAGGAAACCCACGCAGACACTGGGAGAATGTGCAAACTCCACACAGACAGTTGCCTGAGGCTAGAATCAAAACCAGGTTCCTGGTGCTGTGAGGCAGCAGTCCTAACCACTGAGCCACCGTGCCCCCCCCTTGTTGCTGGTTTGTGGAAATTGTCATCTGTATGATGTTGAAAGTTGTAGTAATGTCTGATAGTTTGGAGATTTTGGGTAATGAGGGTAGGGTTGGAAAGGTTATTTCTCAGATTAAATGTTTTGGCTTTTGATCTGCTTATCTATATTTTAGCGCAAAAATCCAGACAGCAGCCAAAAAAATCTTTTCAAAACACTTTAATCATTGCTGGTTGTCTTTTATCATCTATATAAAGGATTAAGTTGTGCAATAACGTTTTACCACTCTAGTTAATATCCAATGGATTTGCATTTGGGCTGTCCAGATTGAGAGATTTTTATTGGGTGAGGTGGTTATTTGACAAAAAACTGGGTAAATGGATTTGAGGGGCAGATCAGTCATTGATCTAATAGAATAGTAGAACAAGCTTGAGAGGTTGAATTCCATGTCACAGTTCCTGTGTTACTAGAATAAATCGAAGGTGATGGTGAGGAACAGAAATAATGAGGTGAGTTGGACCTGGAGAGATGTTTGCCTCTTGCCAACTCATAATTATGTTTGGCCTGAGAAGACCCATAGACCATCTTCCTGATCTGCTGTAATATAATATAAGTGGTCAATTAATGGTCACTTAATGGTCTCAGATCACCATTTTCCCAATTATCTGCTTCCTTGGCTGAAAGGAAAGGTGGCTAGTCTGGGAAACCAGATGACCTGCCTGCTGGGTTGGCTTGTGTCTCCATCTGTTCCAATTTTGAGAGAATCGAAGGTATAAATAGGGGTAAGGCATGGCCTCTGAGACCTACCCATTCCAGATCCCTCCTCCTCCCCTTCTCCATATTACCAACACCCCCCAACACGAAGAAAAATGTAGTTTCCCTTCTCACTGCTGGATTGCCTAAAGCTTACTGACTGATGGTGCTTAGGACACAAACTGCTGACCTCTCATTGGCATCCAAGGTCAACAGAAGCTGCTGGCTAGTGTTAAAGCCTGTGATTTGCTGAGAAACGTGCCCATGCTCACCTGTCAAGTTTTAACATGTTTATTAGTGCACATCAGGTATTATCTTGGTAGCGTGGGTAATAAGTTCATTGATGCTTAACACACCCACTTTCCTCAAAAAGGAAAAAAAAAATTCCATCCCAAGTGTTTGAATTGACCCAAAGCAACATTTGAATGTGCAACTAATTTTATTACACTCCAACAATCAGTTAAGTCTTCAGCTTCTAGAACTTTTTATTTTATAACGAGATATTTTATAACAAAATATTTGCTAACGAGATATTGTAGAAATACATGCCTGTTAAATGTGATTTCTCAGAATTTGCATGTCTGTCGTTAATCATAGTGAAAATGCATTGATGTTTCTTTAAAAGAGAACATTCAATCCAAGCTTTTGTGGCTAATTATCCGACTAATATATCTGATCATTTCTTCCAAGTATACATTGTAAACTTGACATATTTAGAATTATTACTTGCTGAGGTTGGAAATTTAAAATACTAGGCAGCGCATCTTTATCATTCCGTTGATGCAGAGTGCAGCAGTGGAGGGAACTGGAAGTGTGAGGCACTTGTTAAGTAGAAACCTGTCTGACTTCTCGGCTAAAATGCTATTTGTTCTACATTGAATTGTCCTTACAGGAAGTCTGTCATCCGAGCGTGCCCTACGGAAGCAGCAACAGTTGGACAACATCATCTCCATTGTGACTAAACAAGCCAATCCTGGTGATACTATTGTCGATTTCTGCAGTGGTGGGGTATGTAATTTTTAAAAACATGGTGTTACTTTTGTTACATTACGTTGAGTACACAGTTTATCCCCAACAGCTACCCAAGTGATAAGATTATGGATGCAAGTCCGTTTCCAGGACTTGAGTATAAAATCTTGATTAGGTAAAAACAATGACTGCAGATGCTGGAAACCAGATTCTGGATTAGTGGTGCTGGAAGAGCACAGCAGTTCAGGCAGCATCTGAGGAGCAGTAAAATCGACGTTTCGGGCAAAAGCCCTTCATCGGAATAAAATCTTGATTGACAACCCAGGACAGCATTAATGGATATCAGTGCTACCATCTCCCAGATGAGAGACTAAAGCTAGGCACTGTCTGGCCTCTCAGATGAACAGGATATAGCTTGTGGCATGATTTTCAAGAAAAGTGAGGAAACACTGTTTAATATCTCTCAATCATTATTACTATGGAATATTATCTAGTCACTAGGGCTTTGGTGTTTGTGGGCTTGGCTCCCCACAAACTGGCTCTTCCGTTTCTTACATTACAGTAGTAAATTACATTTCAAAAGTGCTTCAGTACTTTTATAGGGATGCCCAAGGTTGCAAAAGGTGTTATGTCAATGCAATTTCTTTCTTTCACTGTTGCATTGGTAGCCACATCTGTTTGCTTCAAATATTACAGGCAATTCAGTTATGTTTGTATTAAAGTAGTTAGTGCAAAGAAGTTGCCTCATCACTTACGTTCTAAAAATCAAATTTACAAATATAACGAACTTAGATAAATACTGAAACCAGCCAATGGTGATAATTCTTCACTCTGACTTCTGCAAGTGATATTATACGCAGCAGAATTGTTTCAAAATGGCTTAAACTTTGCCTCTAACTCTAGTTTTTAAAAAAAAAGAGGATGTAATTCTTTTTGTGCCGTGGAGCAAGAGTGGGTGAGCAGAGTTGATATACAGATCAACCAGTGATTGAATGGCCTTTTCCTGTTGCAGTATTCCAACATAATTCAGTAATTCATGTGGCTCACCGTTCGTCAAGCTGTTGGAGTGCATGGCAGTGAAAAGTATGATTTCTGAGTATGTAACTTTATTTGCACCTCAATTATTGTGGAGGAAAATTGGATATCTGGCTTTTTTTGGAAGAAAAGTAATATTGACTCAAAATTTATAGTTAATTCCACTTCTATGAAAGGAGTTTTCAGACCAATTCAGTTCACATCTGATATTTGTTTTTCTATTGTGCCCACCGTGTTTGGAAGCATCTATCACACATTGAACTATAGTCCTACTAGACTTGAAATATTAACTGTTATCTCTCTGCAGATGCCAAGTGACTCAACTTCATTCTGTACCTTACAAAGTATAAGACTTCAAGAATTCAGCTGACAGATAGCCAAAGGAATATAGTTTCATAAAAGTATGCAGGTCTGATCTCAAAATATGTTGTGGTCCACTGATTGACTCAGTTATTCCTTCTCTGTTTACAGGGACATGTTGGGATTGTTCTTGCTCACACTTTGCCGTTATGCCAGGTATGATATTTTTAAAACAGACCTAGTCTCCCCACTACAATGTGAAAATTGGAACACGCAGTAAAAATTCTGTGAAAAGATGTAAGAAACTCATGTGGCAATAATCAGACCAAACACATTCACTGTGTGCTGCAGAAAACAGCTAAAGCTCCATTGTGAAGCTGTGCCAACATTTTCTTTTAATGCTGCTGGGCGTCTGATCTGTTGTTTCATACTTTGGGCTTCAGGCCAAGTTGTATGCTGGTCTCTTTGATTCTGACTTGGATAAAAGTTGTTTGACTGACAATTGCCTTTCTCCTTTTGCATTCTATCCAGCAAGAGCGTTTTTACTGAATGATCTCTCTTCAGCTTTCCTCATAATCCAGCCTCAGAATATATCAAAGTTCACTGTTGCCCGTTTACTCGCTAGACTATCAAACTCAGAAATGCTGTTAGATGGTATACAAAAGATTGAGAATGTCCCCCAAAAGCTAGCAGTTCAAAGAAAAAAAAGCAATAAAAAAACTATTTGTTTTGATACTGTCTTTAGCAGCAAAATTGAATAAAAGTTATTTTGGAACTGTTTTGCTTAGTTCGCAGTATGGCAGTTACACATTAAATTTTTTTTTTGCGCCATCAGATGGTAATACTCAATGACTATACCACATCAGGTGATTTGTTTCCCATACAGACAAAATCTTTTCCAGCTATCTGTCAGAATGTTTCCAGGCTCCAGCACCAACTTTGTATGAATCTGAACAATCACACACAGTTAAGATTCTGTTATGAAGATGTGAGTGTACTTTGAGAGTTAAAAGCAGCAGAACTACGGACACAACACCAAGTGTTCTCAATAAGGTAACAATGTAATGCTTGGTCGAACAACTCGATTAACTTATTGCCTGCAGACAAAAACAAATTTGAATTCGGCCAATCAGTTTAAATTATACCCCGAAGAATACCAAACGCCAATCCAGTTTGAATTTAGTATATTGACTATCTTAAAAGCCAATGACACAATCCAATGCTTTGGAGGTATAAGACTGGGAAAAATTGAATAGTTGAGGGGAGAACTGCAAACCCAGCATGTAAACAGAGTGCTTGAAAAATAGCTCTGTTAAAGGTACCTTTTCGATCAGCAACCTGTGACGCAGAAATTCCTAAGAAGAAGAAAAGAAGACGCAGGAAGATCCAAATAGAAGAACCGAAAGTTGCCTGGTTTTGAGATAAGAAATGTTGTTTTGTAAATCTTAACTGAGAGTTTTATTTAAAGATCTAGGACACTAACCTACAAGTGTTTAATTCTTCGATTATTTGTACCCCCAAATCTATTCAAATCTGTCTCAATCAGTTCAGATCACGGACCCGAGCCCCCAAAATTGTTATGACCCGGGTGAACTCTCCTGCTTAATTTAAAACTAGCAACAAAGGAAAAACTTATCCTGCGCAGTAATCTGTAAAAATTAATGTGGCCAAGAACTATTTAAAGTAAAAATTAACAACGTTATTTCTTAAAGTATAACAGAGAATAATTAACTAACAACTATCTACAAGTCCTTACACTAACCTACCTTTTGCCTTCCCTTCTACAATACTACTCTGATAAAACTCTCAGTTAAGATTTACAAAACAACATTTCTTATCTCAAAGCCAGGCAGCTTTTGGTTCTTCTATTTGGATCTTCCTGTGTCGTCTTTTCTTCTTCAGAGGAATTTCTGCATCACAGGTTACTGATTGAAAAGGTACCTTTTAAGAGAGCTATTTTTCAAGCAGTCTGTTTACATGCTGAGCTTGGCAGTTCTCCCCTCAACTATTCAATTCTTCCCGGTCTCATAACCCCGAAGCATTGGATTGTATCATTGACTTTTAAGATGGTCAATATACTAAATTCAAAATGGATTGAAGTTTAGTATTTTTCGGGGGTATAATTTAAACTGATTGGCCGAATTCAAATTTGTTTTTGTCTGCAGGCAACGAGCTAATCGAGTTGTTCGACCAAGTGTTACATTTTTACCTTATTGAAAACACTTGGTGTTGTGCTTAGTAGTTCTGCAGCTTTACACCCACATCTTCATAACAGTTTGAAATTAACCCGTTCGTTACCTGAATGTCTTCCAAAGCTGCTTACTACAATTGGCCAGTTGTCTTCCCTGACCTCTAACACTGCCTCCATGGAATATACGCAGGCTGTTCCAGAATAGGATGGTGTATTTTCATATAACTTACATTAAAAATATGTTTGGAGTTAAATTTTGTTCTAAGTGCTTTAAAAAATGTATACTTGAGAAGAGATTCTCACTGACTAAATGTTGTCCTACATTCCAGGTGATCTTAGTGGAAAACAAAGAAGAATCCTTAATACGTGCCAAGGACAGGTGTGATGACCTCAAGTTAAACAACATCTGGTTCATCCAGGCTAATCTGGATTATTTCACAGGACCATTTGAGATTGGTGTAAGTGAACATTGCAACCGAGTTAAATCATGTCAATGTCATGCATCAGCCAGCAAAGTTGTACACTGAGCTTGAGTCATACTGGACTTGATGCTCCACAGATGCTACCAGACCTGCTGAGTTTCTCCAGCATGCTCTGTGTTTGTTTCAGATTTCCAGCATCTGCAGTATTTACCGATATTAGCAAGTCATGTTCCTACTTGATAGTGACTGTATTGTTCTTTCCCAAGCCCTGGTTTCACCCCTTATGTACTAGAACTGGTAACTTGTGCTAGGGAGGCATTCCCAAACATTGTAAGATGACCTTCCACTATCCATCCTCCACCATCCAACAATCGCCTTCTTTCTCTCTCTCTCTCTCTCTCTCTCTCTGTCTTTTTCTATTCTCACTTTCTTTCACTCTATCTCTATCTCCCTCTCTCTTTCTGGTTCAAGGAGCCCTCAGTTTTCTGTACAGAAGATCCTTTTGTACTTACACATATTTTCATGCTAGATATTGATCATAGATTAAACAATTGTGATCTAAGTTTGGTGCTAGTATGGTCCAGATTTAACACAAGCATATGCACTAGTGTCATTCACAGTTAGTATCTTGTAACTTGAGCTGTGTTGACAATGTTTTTTGGAGCCAGCATTCCAACATTGTCCTTTTTCATAGTAGATCTGTGAAAACAATCTGTCAGCAGTATCGGTGACCCAGAACAAGACAGAGACTCCCATCACCCTGTATCAATGTTTGCATAACGACTGGCATCTCAGTAGCTGTAAACAGTGTGCTTGCAGGTGTTATCACTTGGTCAGTCACAGTCTATATGCACTCAGACTGAGGAAGAGGAGCAGGAACTTGTTGCCAGGTTGAATATTGAAATCCTGTTAATGACCCTTTACTTTGCAAAATGCAATAATGCAGTGGCAGTGCACAGACAGTCAGAAAGGAAATGAAAGTGCTGACCAAAACATCAATCACTTGTTTAATGCATGGATGGGCAAGGAATTGACACATACTGCCCCAGATCCTTATGCTAGCCTGGAAGGAGGCAGAAAATGTTGAGAAAGGATATAATCTTGATTGCTATTCAGGTTCAGATTAACTCTGATCCCTGAATGAGATCACACAGCAGTGCCATTGACTGTCCTGCACCCTAGAGATACAGTATTCTCAGTTATTGCTGGATGGCAGTACCAAAGCCTGCAGACCTGAATGGTGACAGAATCAAATTCAGGTGTCTACTGATCTGTCTGGCATACCATAATACCGTTTACTATGAAATACTGTATTTGGGGTCCTTCAAAACCTGTCCTCAGTCTTAATCTTAACTTGATGTTAGATCACTACAGGAGTCTAAACTTTGAACTGCTGCTTAAGGTCCAAGCTCCAATGCACATTTATATTGTATGCAAGCTTAACAGCTTCACCTTCTGGTCGTCTTACTGCAATGTTTACTGTTGTACAATATTCCTATTTCTGTCGATGCTTTGTAAAAGTCTCACTTGTAGGCTATCTCGCAATTTATCAGATTTCAGCTCCCACAACAATTTGATTCGAATCAGATAAATAGTTGCATGATTCGATGGAGAATGATCGGGACACTGCAATGAAAATAATTTTAAAATCTAACACCATAAAATTTTTTAAATGCATTTAGCGCAGCTACAATCAAAACAGCAACAAAAGATAGCTTGAAGAGTAGTTAGCAGATGAGAATAAATAAAAAGAGAATTTTTGCCTTTGTGTTAATGTTGATATCGGCAATCCTTTAATTTCAGCATTGTCAGTGCATCATGTCCCTGTCACACTTGTATGTAGTAAGCAAGAGTTGGACAGGAAGCTTTTTTTTCCAACAGAGGGTAGTGCAATTCTAATACCCTTCCCTGAACTTTTCCCTCTCCAGCCCGCCCCTATCTCCAAAATTGTGTTTTGGGTTAGCTGATATGTTAAAGACTTAGATAAATGCCTTTTTGCTAGGTAAGTGTATCAAGGTGTATGGAGCAAAGGTGGGTTAGTCAGGTGAGCCTTGACCTGACTGGCAGAATAGCAGACACAAAGGATTGAATGGTCTGCTGCTAATGCAATGTAATGAGATCTGTGCTGATCAGCTTACTTATGATACTGAGAAAGCAGCAGGTACACATTGTTAAATAGGGGTAATTTCTCAAGCAATCATAGTTGATTTGTTTTGTTAATCTTAGACACTTTCAAGTTTCAATTCACAGTCATTTTCTCTGTTACTTCAAAGTATTATTCAGAAATTTGCCTGAGATATTGAGTAAAACAGTGAATTATCTGAATAACAAAGACTTCCCTTGCATCAAAGAAATTACAAACTTGTAACAGTGTGAACTTTGATGCAGAAAAAAAGCATGCTGCTGCAAATCTCGAAGGGTTAATTGGATGCTTCCCATCAGCCATTTCCAGTTACGTAGATAGAATTATTTTGTAGCAGATTCAAGTATGGAGTAGGAACAATATGTGATTACTCAATTATAAACCATCACCATGAGCTTTTTGAGCTGGAAAAAGTATATGGACAGCTGCCCATTGTGCAGATCTGTAGTTTTTCCAAAGCATACTCTAATCCAGATTTTTTAAAATTCACATTACTGTTTCATTAGTAATTACCATTGTGTTTTAAAATTATGGTTAGCTGCCTTTTTGAATATGACTGGCTTACTAGTGAAATTAAGAGACAATCACATTTCAGTGGGTCTGGAATCACATATAGCAAAGAAGCTCATTCCTTCCGAAAGGACAATAGTCCAGATGGGTTTTTACAATAATCTGATAGCTGCATTGTTGCTATTACCAGTGCTTTTTTTTTTAGAATCCAGATTTATTTAATTACTTAATTTTAATTCCCCAGCTACCATGATAGGAATTGAACTTGCATTTACCGATTATTAGTCCAAGCAATTGGAGACAAGTTAGAAGTGGTGTTCCCCAGAGATTGGTGTTGGGACACTTGCTTTTCTGATTTATATAGATTATTTGGAGATGGATTATGTGGGAAAAATCAATAAATTTACAGATAATACTAAGCTGGGGAAAACAGTGCATTGTGAGGATGATGCTGAGTGACTTCAGAGGGACATTAACAAATTGACCAAATGGCAAACACCTGACTGATGAATTTCGATGCAGAGAAATGTGAGGTTTTGCATTTTGGTCGAAGATACATGGAGAGAAAATACAGGCTCAATAGTACAAGTATAAGGGAGCACAGATGCAGAGGGGCTTTGGGGTTCACATGCATGATTTTCTGAAGGTGGCCAGGCAAGTTGAAAAAGTTGGAGAAAGTGAGGACTGCAGGTGCTGGAGATCAGAGCTGAAAAATGTTTGCTGGAAAAGCGCAGCAGGTCAGGCAGCATCCAAGGAGCAGGAGAATCGACGTTTTGGGCATAAGCCCTTCTTCAGGAAGTTGAAAAAGTCATTGAGAAGGCTTCTACGATCCTGCAGTTTATAATTAGAGGCATAAATTATAAATGGAAATGTGTTGCTGGAAAAGCGCAGCAGGTCAGGCAGCATCTAGGGAACAGGAGAATCGACGTTTCTGAAGAAGGGCTAATGCCCGAAACGTCGATTCTCCTGTTCCCTAGATGCTGCCTGACCTGCTGCGCTTTTCCAGCAACACATTTCCATCTCTGATCTCCAGCATCTGCAGACCTCACTTTCTCCGCATAAATTATAAAAGCAAGGAAGTGATGCTAGACCTCCACAAATCATTGGTCAGATCATATTTTGAATACTGTATTCAGTTCTGGGCACATTATTTAAGGAAAGATGTTAAAGCACTGAAGAAAGTTCACAGGCAATTTACTCGAATAACACCAGGAGTGAGGGATTTTTGTTATAAGGATAGATGAGAGAAACTGGACATATGCTCCTTGGAGAGGACCTTATTGAGGTGTTCAAGATTATGAACAATTTGGACCAGGTGAAAAAGGATATTCTGTTTGTACTAGTTGGTATATCAGTAACTAGGGGCCACAATTTCAAGATTGTCAGCAAGAGAGCTAGGAGTGAGATAAGGAGAAACTTCTTCACTCAAAGTTGTTAGGATTTGGAATGCAGTGTTTGGGAGAGTGATGGGGGTGGATTCCATAGGAGGTTTCAAAAGAGAACGAGATATATATTGGGAAGTGATGAATTTAGAGGGCTGTGGAGATAGGGCTGGAGAATGGGACTGGCTGGAAAACTCTTTCGGGATTCGGTACAGACAATGGTTCGAATAGCCTCCTTCTGTACTGTAAAGATCTATGATTCATTTGAGAATAATTCACACTATATCATTAACCTGCTCCCTTTCATAACACACACTCCACTGACATACAGAAATGCAACTCCCTCATTGCAATGCAGCTTATTAAAAGGTGGAAAAAATGCACTACTCACTGAAAGCATCTGCTGGATAATATAACTTAAAAGTATTCTCTTAAGTTTTTAAACATTTTTGTCAGACATTGTAGAAACCTTTCAACAACAGAGTATAAAATCTGTATGCTAAATTTGTATGTCCAGTAAAGATTGTACACTCGTTGTGTAATGCTACTTTGGTATTTATTGGAAAATTCATGTAGAAATCCGGGCATACAGTGCACCATTGTAGAAATGCAGCTTGTAATCGAACACGTCTGCCTTTTCTTTTCAATAGCAGGAATTCCAAAGTTTTACCAAAAAATGAAGGCAGCTGTACCAGATCAAATCAGTTGCCAAGCACCAGGAATATTCAACTTTACTCATTAACGTGCACAGCTTGCCAGTTCTGTATTCTCCAGTTTGGAGTGTTGCCAATACTGCTCTGTATTTACAACCAGTATCAGAACAGACTTTGAACTTGTCGACAAAGAGGGGAAAGGTGCTTGGGATCATTGCTATGATATCCAGTGACCACCTAGTGCGATGTGAACTTGAGGCTGGATGCATTTGAAGCAATCCGTATGTGCTTACAAGTGAAAACAAACCATGGCAAATGTGTTATCCAGGTTTATTCTGTTCCTATAAGTAGTAGAAACCTAATATCAGTCAAATACCTAAAAATAAGCCTTTGAGCTCACATGTTATGCAATCCAAATCAGTGAACTTGGGAACTTTTTTTTTAAACCACTCATATTCACCCAGAGAATGAACGGCATCCAGGAATATCAATGACTGGATGAAAACATATATTTATTTTAGTATATTACCAAACTCCATGAGCTGCTACATGCCTCCATCATTGGTGGATGTTATTCATCTGTTTAGAGAAACAATATCTGAGTATAAACATCTTGAATAAACTTGATAAAGATACACATGCTCTTTTTATTGACTCCCTTCCTCTGCCTAACAGTAAGCCTTAGCTATTCTGTATTGTAGATCAAAGTATTATGATGTCAGTTCCCAGGAAGATGGAAACAATTTTTGAACAACACACAGACATGTTGCTGGATTCCTTTAGAACAATTACCTTTGATGGGTTGCTGGATTTGTGAAATTGTAGGCAGATTCACAACAGTTTCATGGAATGTGCCTCTTTAGGGTTTTGGTGTGAAGGAAAGTTGAAGGTAACAAAAGTGATTTTTATTAAGCCAGTAAAATAACCTTAGCTTGGTGTGAATATATTAGACCTATTTATGAGTTACCTTGTAATCAGGGAGAAGCCTCATTAAATGTTAAATTAACAAATAGCACATTTTCCACTAAAATAAAAAACAGACCAACTGTTCAGACCTGTATGAATGTATTTGTTCTTTTAATTAACATGAAAGCAGTATACAGTTAAGATGTGTGAGACACAGCTATTTCATCACTGTCACTTTGGGTATGCCTCTTCATGTCATTTGAGAAGCTGCTGAGGCAACTAGGTAAACCCTTGTGCTTTCCATTAAATAAGACAATATTCTGGGGTCATGAAAGATGCTATATAAATCCAAGTTGTTCCTCTTTTCTTTCTGAGTTTGCTGCCCCAGGACTGAGTTCACCTAAAGTTTTGCAAGGTGGAGAGCTCAAGTGGTTTGAGACACACATTCATGAATTTTAGTAGAGCACTTCATTTTGAAAACGCAAGAATGAAGAAAGAACCTCATTGTTAAAGAACCTCTTTCCAGAGTTCCCTGATATCAGATTGGTACCATGTCATAACTTCATTCCTTAAGGTCTAAACAATAGTTTCATAATTTGAACAGTTGAATCATAGATTTGGCACGACAAGTAGATCTGAATACGTCTGTTCCCCTAATTTTGATTAGACTGGGAGGAACATTCAAGTAAAGATAGAATAAACTGCCTTGCCTTCACATTATATCTTGTGAATTTTGCCATTCTGAGTCGACTGTTAGATCAGTTTCCATGCATTGGGTGACATGCATATCACTGAGTGCTTCAGCTTTGTTTGCACTTGTATTCCAGCTGGTTTATGTATTAATTTACTTCACCAGAATCATATTGAATCTGTCAAGTGATAACTGTCCACAGTATAGTTCCCATGGGTCATTCTCAAAAACTGCATGGTGGTGGGAGTTAATTTTACGTGTCAAAGATTTAAGTTCATTACCAAAACAGCATAAATAGGTTTTGCAGTCATGCAGTGACTTTGACCAGATGTCATGTGAACTAATAACGTAATGCAGAAAGAAGCTCCATTTGTCTCTCTCCAGATTGATTCAGGAATCCCAAAGTACTTCAAACAACTTACTTTGAAATGTCGTCTCTATTAAGTAGCTGAATAATTTTACACACAGTAATGAAATGAACTGACCTGCTTTTCTTGTATTGCTTGAGGAGATGATCATTGGCTGAGATACCAGGAGAATTCACTACTCTGGAGATCTTCAGTGCAGAAACAGACCATTCAGCCCAACAGCTCCATGCTGTTGTTTGTGCTATAGGCGAGCCACCTTTCTACTCCACTTTGAACACTCCAAATATCCATATCACTGCTGTTATACCCACAGAGTGGGTTGTTGGGAGAGATTAGAAATCAACTTGGATCCCAACCTTTTCTGTGGTTGTATCATGTTGGAGTTGTTAGAGGTTCCGCCTACTATTAGAGCTAATAAGGCTCAATGAGGAAACCCCCTAAAGTTGGCTTAAGCTCAGTGGGAAATGAGGCACATCTACTTTCTTGCCAGTGTCTAGGATAACTGCCTTGTTGATGGTGGCGGATGACCAACCTCTAGTTGGGCTTGTAGTTGTGGCAGCTTGGCCAGTATCTATTTTAAAGTTTTAATTCTTCTGCAGCACTTGGTCTGATTGGCACCCAGTGATCCAAAGACACTTCTGGGGTATATATCAACCATATGATTTTTTGCTGCCCTTGGATATATTGTCATAGTCAGGGGCGAAGGCTAGTGCTGTTCCTTCTCTGTTTATGCCAGTCTGGTTTTGAATGAGGAGCTTTCGATGCATGGGCTCTTTTATTCTCTGCATTAGTTTTAGAATGAATTTAAACCAAAAGATAACCTGTACAACAGCTGTCTACCCAATATGAAGCATTAAACAGTCACTCCCATACTCTCATGTGCTCCCTTGGCAACTGTTTACATGGTTGCATGGGTGGCACTCAATGTGAAAAAGAGCAAGAAAATAAGGTTTTGTAATTTTATGGTAATCACGGATTAACATAAAGTGGAACAATAAGAAGAATTTTTAATTAGATCAGAAATGTTGCAAACACTCCAGAAAGTTTGAAGAGTTTAGGAAAGTAAATTTCACAGTACAATGCAGCCACATAAACCTGAAATGTCCCTGGTTCAATACCTGCAGTATATTAAGATAGGCAATCTCAACTCGGTAGAGTTGGCGTCAACTTCACTCGAGTAAAGAAAGGGAAGTTAGGCAGAATTTCTGCAGTTTCTAGTTACTTTTCACTGACTGGAAACCATATTTATGGGCATTATAATTGGGGTTGATGCTTTCTGTGAATGAAAAGGAAAGACTTAGAGTCATACAGCAGGGAAACAACCTTCAGTCCAACTTTCTGCACCGACCATACATTCCAATATGACCTAGTCCCATTTACCAGCATTTGGCCAATATCTCTCTAACTCCTTTGTATTCATATATCCGTCCAGATGCCTTTTAAATGTTGTAGTTGTACCTACCTCAACCAATTCCTCTGGCAGTTCATTCCATACATGCACCACCCATGGTGTGAAAAAGTTACCCCTCAGGTCTTTCTAAATCTTTCCCCTCTTGCCTTGAAGCTACACCCTCTACTTTTGGATTCCCCAACCCTGGGAAAAAGACCTTGGCTATTCATCCTATCCATGCCCCGCCTGATTTTATAAATCTCTGTAAGGTCTCCCCTCAGCCTCTGATGCTCCAGGGAAAGAAGCTGTAGCCTATTCTGTCTCTTCCTATAGCTCAAACCCTGCAGTCCCAGCAACATCCTTTGTAAATCTTTTCTGCACATTCAAGTTTAACAACAACCTTTCTATAGAAGGGCGACTGTATTCTAAAAGTGTATTCTAAAAGTGGCCTCACCAATGTTCTGTATGGCCACAAACATGACATGCCAACATCTATACTCAATGTTCTGATCAATGAAAGCAAGTATGCCAATCACCTTCTTCATCACCCTGTCTGCCTGCAACTCCACTTTCAAGGAATCTGTTTTTGTGATGTTGGTTGAGGGATAAGTATTAGCCATGACACTGATGAAAACTCCCCTGCTCTTCTTTTCCAAAAGATAGCACATCTAACAGCACAGTACTTTCTTAGTACTGCACTGAAGAGCTCAAATTCTGGGCTGAGAGTTGAAACTGGAACTTGTGACTTGGAGACTGAGGGTATTACCCACTGAGCCAAAGCTGACACATTGTGGCTTTTTAAATGAACCATTGGATTGCTGTCAGCTAATGTAATATAGATTTGTACTCAATAATTCTGAAAAGAGAAGTGGAGAAGCAATAAGAAAGGGAAAAGAAACTGTTTTGAGTTTTAACAACTGACGGTTAGTTACTTTATTCACACAATCTTTCATTCTGCCAGTGGTTCTGAAGGTGTGGAAATTAAGTGGATTGAGTGTCTTTAGTTGAGTCTTCCACTTGTACCATGTGGTTGACAAATGAAGGAAAATCAAACTACAAAATTCCTTTTTAATACTGGGAAGAAATTGATGCTGAGTCAAATCCTCTTCAAGGCAGTTACAGTGGACATTCTTCTTAACTCCATGTTTTTCCTTCACAGGTTGCACTTCATGCATGTGGAGTGGCAACAGACATGGTGATTGATCATTGCAAGAAGGCACAGGCAGCCTTTGTGATCTCTCCATGCTGTTATGGCTTCATACAGAACACAGTCAAGTTTTCTTTCCCCAGAAGGTATGTCTTGACCTTGTACGGATCAGATATTTCAGTTTCCTGATGTTTCATTTCACGCTTTGGCTGGCATTACTGGTACTTTCTAGTGGAAAGTCTCTGTTCATGTGTAAGTCATTTGGGCCACTTTGTTCATGTGTAAGTCATTTGGGCCACTTTGTACATTAACCAGTCATTCAAAATTTTATTTTTCTATGCGTTGATAATTTAAAAATTCTGTCTGTGCACAAATGCCTGAATGTTCTGCCTAATTGTTGTTGTAAGTTGCAATTGAGGCTGATTCTGACCTTCCCTAGCCAATTGCTGACTTAGATTTAATTACACTGGATGAGTCAAATAGAGGGCATATTTGGTAGGAGGTAATGTACAATTCTAACACATCCTGTGAACTGTTGAAAGCAGCTATAACGTTGATTGTCAAATCAATTGATTCAAACATTATAGCAACAAAACTTTTAATTTGAAGAGAAACACATTGAGATTTTGGATTATGTTTTGGCCAGCCTTCTGTATGCCCAAGCATTTCTGTGGAAACCATTCATGTTCTGTCGTGAGGTCAGTTTACAGCTCATTCAGCTAACTCTTCTAACAATGTAAGAAGTGCTTAAGTGTTAAGGAGTGTTGTCATGATTTGCAAGTACATTCAAAACCTGACACCCACACCCTCCCTTTAATGAATGACTGCAGGATCAAACCCAGGTTCTTGTTTAAAGAGGTGCATGCCTGTAACACTTAGAAGAGCTGAGATGCATTCCAACCCATATAGTTAGAAATATTTCCCATAAATTGAAAGCCACTCATTTAAACAGTGGAAAAAGATTGCAATCGCAAATCAAGTACCAAAATTCTAAAGGGTTGTGCTCAATCACATTTACATTTTATATTTTGTTTGTGTCCCACAGTTTATAATATGTTAGCCATGGGTGCTGTTTTGCATATATTTGCAAAGATCTTCTGTCTCTAGTTTAGCTGAATGTTCTTGCTAACTATAAAATCACCATGCTGAAAATGTTTTGTAGCTAGTTGAACATTGTCCCACACCAGGATTAATGCCAGTGCATCCCAATTGACTGCTTCGATGTACATGTTCTGAGTAGCCATTGAGTAAGGTCTCTGCCCAGTTTTAGCCAAATTATATCTTTGCCCTGCAATGTTTCTCTGCTTTAAAGGCACTAATATTGCAAATTGTTATGGCTGTAGGTCCCTGCTCCCAAGAGAAAGGAAGGTATTGGTGTTTGGGAGCGGATTCAGAAAATGTAGTTCAGGACAAGGTCATCCATCCATTGGCCATTAGTTCTTTGATGTAATTGGTTCACTTTTATAACATGCTGCAAAAAGCAGTTTAAAAACTAACTTTGTAAACTTTATTTCAGAATTGTAATGGATGCCAGTTTGCAAGAATCTCTTATATCTATCTATTTAGAAGAGCCACATGCATGTCTAGAGTACTTAAAGGTACACAAATTTGAACATTCCTATCCAAGATGAAAATGAATGCATGAATTAAGACACACACGTATTAGAACATGCTTATAGAAATGTAGATGACTAGCCATTGTTGCTAGATTAAGCAGAAGAATCAATGAATTGAGTTCCAATCTTTGCATTTAACATAAAAGCTAGGAGCAGAAGGAGGCAATTTAGTCCCGTAAGCCCCCTCCGCCATTTAATACAATCATGTTAAGTGTTTGCCTTAGATGCAAGAACTAATTAGTATTATTATTATTATTTCTTTTGTTTTAGCCAAAAGTTCAGGAGCATATTGTCATATAAGGTATGTATCATTTGTCTAGAGCTTTGTGCATCATTGTTGAGCAAGGCAGGTATGATCATCAGTCTTGTGATGACTAGATCACTAACAAACAATATTACGTAACTGTGTAACTGTTAAAAGGATTTTTGAGATAGACTGATAAATAATTAATTCAATAATACATGATTTGAGAGACAAATTTAGATGTCTTTGATTTCTTTCAAAGTTACTTTAACTATTAATATCATCCTTTGATGTAGAGTACGTGGATTGGTTCATGTAACTGCTTTGCATTGATTTAAACTATTGCATTATCATTTTATACAGTGCATTTGTTCAATATTACTACGAAAACTATTTCTCTCAAGTACTCAATTGATTTTAATTTTTGGGGAGAGATTTAATTCATAATAACTGCTTCTTGGGTGCCAGTTCTTCCTGTTTTTAAAGTTGAAGAACCAAGGTGATGGGACTCATGGAGCTTGAGGGGGTAATGGTTAGCAGTCAGAATTGCTTTATATTACATTCCTAAATAATGTTTGCAAGTTATTGGATAGTAGGATAAATCATGCAAGAGTTTGGACTGTGCAAATGGTTTGAAATACATGGGAATAATGCTATTACAGCTTCACATAGAAGGTAGCTAAATGTAGCATTCTGCATTTGAGTAAGCCAAACATGAAGTATACTTGAAAAATACCATAAATGCAACTGAAAGCAGTTGAGAGAAAAAGGAGTTTAATATTTAGTTTTAAATCTCTACAGTTTTATGACCACTATTAATAAGCCAACGCCAAAGCAATTATAATTTTGGGTTATATTAACGGTGTTATTCAATATAAAACAGAAGCTAACATAAACTTTTAATATATCTATTATTTTGACGTTAATTTTACAGACAAACCTGCAATATGCAACTAGAATTGCAATGCAGTGTAGGTGAAAGAAGAACCACCTGAGTTCATTGACAAGAACAATAACATTTTTTTCTCGCTGTTCTATTTAATTTGGAGGTGTAGACAGACTGGTATAAAAGTAGCCCATTTAGTGTGCAGAAAACTCTGCTGTTACATTGTTCCAGCCATTGGCAATTTAAGTCAGTGAGCACACTGATTTAGGTTCATAATGCTGTCTGCTTCTTTGATTAAAATTTAGACAAATCAAAAAATCATGGCTACGGAAGTAATGTTAAAAAATTGGTGCTAAAACTGACTATGGTCACTAACCTCAAGACATGTAGCATCAAAAGACAAATGTTATATTCTAAGGTTCCTGGATGGCTGTGGTTTTCTAGATTGCTGACCCATTCAGACAGTTTTGCTGTCCAATTCCCTACTACTGTCTATTCAGATAATGAATTATCTGGTCTTATTTTATTTTTATTTTAGTTTCACACATTGTCTTCTTTGAGGTGTCCAAGCAATTGTAGTTGACAATTGTGTGTGATTCACCTCGGTATGTCCTTATAAAATCTGTCACGTTCCTTTTTGTTCCAGGAACACATGATTCTGTGCAGGTTTGCGGATCAGACAGCTGTTCACCTCCCTCCAGAGCGCAAGATAATAGGTATGAGGACAGCTGTTTTAATATCCAGCATTGCTGAGGAAGATGGATGAATGTGTTTCTTATGGCTCATTGCTCCATCAATGGAGAAGCAACTCCTCTTTAAGCTGCTGTACAAGGCTGTTGAGACTGGTAACGTTGTCTGATTGCTCATCTCTAAACCAGAGAACTGTCTGTGGTCACCATGCTTTAGACTGGTAGCTCTCTTACTACATATTAACAAGAAGAGAACCTGCAAAATGGCAAGCGATGAAAATATGCTTGCATCATTTGTTCAAGACTAACTTATGGAACAGTATAGCAATGAAAGAGGCCCATTGAATGATAATGTCACTAGATTTGTAATTTGAGGCCTAGACTGTTGTCACAAGTTCACTCCCACCTTGGCAGCTCAATTATTAAAAAATCTGGAATTGAAAGCTAATCCCAGCAATGGTGACTAAAGCTATAATTGATTGTTGTAGAAACCCACCAGGTTCATTAATATGCTTTAGGGAAGGAAATCTGCTGTCCTTACATTGTCTCGAGTCCCAAGTCATGTGGTTTACTTGTAAATACCCTCTGAAACAGCACAGCAGACCATCGAGTCCAAGAGCAACTAGGAATGCACAACAAATGATGGCCTTGCTAGCAATGCAACATGTCAATTAAAGAATGGCAGAAACCATGTGGCTTGTTCAAAGTAAAGTTTAATTGTGGTGGATATAGATCAAACAAAGACCTAATGAACTGCTGAAACCCTAGGGACTGTTTAGTGAGGCCACAAGTTTGTAATGGTATGATTACTGAGTCTGGAACACTTGTCCATTTTATCGATCAGTAGCAGCTAATCTTTGACAAAGCTTCCTCTTTTCCTTCTTTCCACCCATCCGCTCTCAATGTGTCAATTTCTCTCTGCTTCACCCTAAAGCTATTTTTTGAACTTTAATTATGAATGGTGCTGTATGATTCAGCAATTAGCTGGAAATGGTGGCTCAACAGCATTTCCATCCTACAGGCCCTGACTAATATGTTCCAGCAAAAGTACTGAAGACTAACAGTGCCTCTAACCAAGCTGTTCCAGGCCAGCTAAAATGCTGGATCTATTGACAATGTGGAAATTTTCCAACAATACTTGAAACTTTACAATATTAAGCTTGCTTGATTGGTATCTATGTATCGTCTTCAATGTTCCCTCCCTTCACCACCAATGTCAGCAGTGTGTATCATTTACAAGGTGCACTACAGTTACTAATCAAAGCTCCTTTCGCAGCATCCGTCAAATCCACTACCTTGATTACCTAAAAGGACAAGGGCAACTGATATGTCACCACCTGCAAGTTCCCCTCCAAGCCACAGACTATCCTGATTTGGAACTATATTGCCTTTCCTTTACTGCCTTTGGGTCAAAATCCTGGAATTCTCTTCCTACCATAATATAGGTGTACCTACATCTCATGAACTGTCCATGAAGGCAATTCACCACTACCTCTTTCAGGGAGACAAGTAATGAATTATAAATCCTGGCAAGTATTTGTCCCATGAATAAATGAAAAGAAAATTAGATTACCATCGATTCTAACCATAGACCATGAAACCCTTTTTTATCAAGTGAATCCACACTCATTAGAAAGAGCGTTTAATCTATCTCAACCTATTTTACTCAGATTCCTTATAGAGAGGGGATGCAGCAAGAAGACCTCCATCCTGTCATTTAGGACTTGATTGGAACCCAGATGATGGAAGTTCAAAAGGCTCCAAGCAGCCTATTACTAGATTATGATTCGAAACCTTCCCTCAGATGGGTGTTACAATCCAAGCCCTAAGCCAGGAATGACAAAATACAGTTTCAAAGCTGTGACTGTTTGCATGATGAGGAACTAATCTCAGCAGAAACAACATGGGAGCTTAAAATACACAAACTACTTGAGGGAGAATTAAGGTTGGAGTTTAAGATTGACACACTTTTGTTTAGCAGTCTACTTGAGAACCATTGTAAGATGTCTGAAAACAGATTGTTGGCGGTTCATTGAGATATTTAAAGGGCCAGGATCTCAGAGAGGTGAAGATGCTAAGCAACAAAACAAAAATAAAATGAAGCAGATGGACAGAACAAATTTAACATTTTGGGCAAGTGATGTTGGGAGAATGTAAGGAAGAACGTTTTGTGCAGTGAGTAGTAGTGACCTGGAACTCAGTGTCCACTTGTGATGGAAGCAGAGACAATAGTGATTTCAAAAGGGAATTGGATGAACACTTGAAAGAAATAAAACTTTGTAGGACTACAGAGATTGATCAGGGGAATGGCAATGGGTGCATTCCTGCACCAAGAGCCAGCATGGACTTGCTGGACTCACCTTCCAACGGGTTTTGCAAGACTGCTGGGTGCCCTGTTTTACAGAGACATGGCTCACTCCCGTTACACCTGACTGTGCCTTACAACCTGAGGGATTCTCAGTTCACCGAATGGACTGCTCGGCGACCTCAGGCAAGGCAAGAGGTGGTGGGGTCTACCTCCTAATCAACACTCTTGGTGCTCAGATGGTGGCAACGCCGGCAAGTTACTGTTCCCTGGACCTAGAATATCTTACAGTAAAGTGCCATCCCTGCCACCTGCCACGCGAGTTCATCACCGCTATATTGACATTGATCTACATCCCACTCTGTATGGAAGTGAAGAGTGCATTTGATGTGCTATACAATGTTACAAACCGAGATGGAATACCCCGTGGCCTTGCTCAAAATAGCCAGTGACTTCAGGCCAGTCTCAAGAATGTACTACCAAAATATTGTCAACATGTATATCCTGTTTCACCAGAAGTTTGAACATCCTCGGCCATTGCTGTACAACCATCAATAATGCCTGCTCCTCAATACTCCATTTACTTTTTGGAAAATCAGATCCCAATGCTGTCTTCCTTCTCCTGGCTTACAGGCAGAAATTGAAACGTGAGGACCCAGTACAGCAAGTAGTGCAGTGTTGGTCTAAGGCAACGGAAGGGCTTCCACAGGACTGCAACGAGTCAGTGGTCTAGTCCACATTCAAGAACTCAGTGGTCAACCTATACCACTGCGTGCCGAAGGAGTTAATCTGAATGTTCTAGCGAAAACTATGGATGAACCAGAAGATTGAATTGAATTGAATTAGGTTTAATGTCACATATACTCACATGAGTACAGTGAAAAGTTTACAAGTCACCATTTATGGCACCATCTTAGTTACAAAGGTACCTGAGTACAGAATCATACAAAGCAGAAAATAAGGAAAACAAAGTTTAAAGAGTTAAACATTACAGTCCTTCTTACTGAAAGTAGAAAAACAAAGAAACACAGTTAACAGTTCAACAACATGGTCCATAAATACCTAGCCATGTTGGGCTCGCATTGCTCACAAGGGCTCAACCACCCCCACTTCGGGTGTGACCTCGTTTCCCCCCCACCCCCACCAACTCCCCAGTTTGCTTTTGATGCCTTGCAGCCCACTTCCACTTTTGCCCTCATCACTCCCTACTGCAGTCCAGGTTTGAGGCATTCAAGTTGGGCAACCCTGATCCATACAGGAAATCCAGGTTTGTAAGGCCATCAGAGGCATAAGACGCAATACCCAACTAAGCTTGAGACCCAGGCTAACCACAAGGACACGCGTTGCTTATGGCAAGGCTTACACAACGTAATGGGCTACAAAGCAAAGTTGAACAGGATCGTGGGCAACAGTACATCCCATCCTAATGAGCTCAATGTATTCTACACTTGCTTTGAACAGAAAGTCAGTGAAACGATGTTACCTATCCCATCAGCCTCGGATGCACCTTTACCCATGGTCGCCACTGCAGATGTTAGACTGGCCTTCTTAAGAGTGAGCTGAAAATGTGTTGCTGGAAAAGCGCAGCAGGTCAGGTAGCATCCAGGGAACAGGAGAATCGACGTTTCGGACATAAGCCCTTCTTCAGGAAGACTCCTTCTTAAGAGTGAACCCACTGAAAGCAACTAGCCCAGAGGGAGTCCCCAGCCATGCACTCAGATTCTGCGCAGACCAGCTGGTGGGAGTATTCGCAGACATCTTTAACCTCTCCTTACTACAATCTGAAGTTCCCATCTGCTTCAAGAAGATCACCATCATCCCAATGACAAAAATACATCATGCAGTGTGCCTCAATGACTACTGCCCAGTGACTCTGACCTCCATAATTATGAAGTGCTTCAAGAGGTTAGTCATGGCTCACATCAATTCCAGCCTACCAAATTACCTTGATCTTTTGCAGTTCACCTACTGGTACAACAGCTCCACAGCAAGCGCCATCTCTTTGGCCCTACATCCCTAGAACATCCGGATAATAAAGGATACCTACATCAGTCTCTTATGTATTGTCAACAGCTCCACCTTCAACACCATAATTCCAAACAAACTCATTTCTAAACTCTAAGCTCTAGGGTTCACCAACCACCCCCCGCACCCCCCCCCCCCAATCCCCATAACTGCATCTTCAACTTCCTGACCCATAGACTGCAGTTAATAAGAATAGGCAACAACACCACCTCCACAATAATCCTCAACAGTGGTGCCCCACAAGGCTGTGTACGCAGCCCCTACTATACTCTTTATACACTCATGACTTTGTGGCCAAATTCTGCCCCAACTTCATTTACAAGTTCGCTGACAACATCGTTGTTGTAGGTCATATCTCGAACAGTGATGAGACAGAATACAGGAAAGAGAGTTAAGTGCTTAGCAGCATGGTGTAAAGACCACAATCCCTCCACCAACGTCAGCAAAATGGAGAAGCTAGTCATTGACATCAGGAAGTGGACTGGAGGGCATGCCCCTGTCTGCATCAATGGAGCTGAATTGGAGAATCTGGTTTTCATTTAACATCTCTACTTCCTCAGGAGGCTAAGGAAATTTAGTGTTCCTCAAAACCTCTTACCAGATGTACCATAGAAAGTGCTGTATTTGGATGCATGGTGGTGGTATGTCAACTGCTCTTCACAAGGCCACAAGAAACTACAGAGAGTTGTGACACAACCCAGTCCTTCACACAAACCAGTCTTCCATTGATACTTTCTGCTGCCTCAGGAAAGCAACCAATATCATCAAAGACCCTTCCCACCTCAGTTATATTTTCTTCCACTCTCTACCGTTGGGTGGAAGATATAAAAGTTTGAATACATGTACAAACAGATTCGAGAACAGCATCTTCCCCGCTGTTATCAGACTTTTGAACTGACCTCTCTCTGCACCTTTTCAGTGACTATAATACTGTATTCTGCACTCTGTTCTGCTACCTTGATGCATTTTGTATAGTACGATCTTCCTGTATAGCACGTAAAACAGCACTTTTCACTGTATCTTGGTACATGTGATAACAACAAATCAAACTCAAGTGGACTCTTTCTGTATAATATATGACTGTATAATTCTTTATGACAGTAATCCTGTTCTATTCAGTGAACTCACCGTGAGCGATATGTGTAATTTCCAATGCATGCTTGGTTCATATTAGGGTCAAAATGAGTTCTAGAATGCAGTGAAAGCAAGAAGTTATTAGCTAGAGTGATCTTCAAGTCACATGGGAGAACTGTTTCAATAAACATAATAAGTGGTTGTCAATTTCAGAAAGTTAATTACCATCAGGTTGGTGCTTATAATGTCAAGTAATAATTAGCGGTATCTTTTTACTACTTAGATAATTAAATATACAAAAGCTAGATTACTGTAAGATTAATATACAGGTATGTTAGCTATGCACCCTATACATCCCATCTGATAGCAGGTGTGTGTTGGCAGTGGTTTCACAGATGTGTTTAATTTGATAAGTGGTTAGCATGTTAAATCATTTAAACGATGTGCACTGCATGTAATTTAACACTTAATTCCACTAGTTATTCATTAGATAGATTTGTACAAAGAAAATTTAACAGACAATTAGCATTTGCCAAATGGAAAAGAATCCTCCTTGTAATTATCTAAGATACTTGTTTCAAAAATGCCAATGCAAAAGATTAATGTTGCTTATTGAATGATTGGATCTCAACTAGTTCCAGTTTAATGAAATTTTCCTTCATGATTTGATGTACAGCATTTTGTAAAATGTTCTTTGATTTAAAAACAAGAGAAAGTTGGTGGACGTTTTCTGTACATTTATAGGTCCCATCCATTTACTCAGCTGGGTTCAGAAAACCCCAAACACAATTCAAAACTGTTTGGTCAAGGTTTCTTGGCAATTTGCCAAGGTCTATTTGACAAGTTCCAAATCCAAACCTCTATTACCTGGAAGGAAAAAGGCAGCAAATGCATAGGAACACCACCCCTGCCACTTCACCTCCAAACCACACACTACCCTGGCTTGAAATTATATCACCATTCCTTTAGTGTTGCTGGGTCAAAAACTAAAACTCGCTTTTTGACAGTACTGTGAGTGTACCTACATCACATGAACTGCCACAGTTCAAAATGATTACTGAACACCATAATTTATGGATGAGTAACTAGTGCTACCCTAGCTGGAAATACTCATGTCAATAAAATAATTTTAAAAAGTGACTTCACCACCAGCACCCGAAACAGATTATCCAGTCACTTATCTCAATGCTATTTTAAGGATTTTGCTTTATGAATATTGGTTGTGGTGAGTGCTTACAATAGTGGTGGCCATACTTAAGAAAAATAATTGATTTTGAAGCATTGGAACATCACAACAAATGCAATATATTAGTGACTATGTTTTTTTAATGGTACCTAATGTTTGAACTATTGAAGTTGATGTCAGTGGACTAAGATCTTGGTAAATCTTAAGATGCCATTTCTTAAGAGATCTTAAGATATTTTCCTACATGATTTACATTTAATCTGCAATGAGTTTGTTGAAAAAGAATGCATTGAAGGAAAATCTAAGAATTAGTTTGAACTTACCTCAGAACGACTGTCTTTGTAAGACTCTCAGTCAGGTTTGCAATCCACACTAAAGGGGGTTAGTATAATAGATAGTGTTACCTGGAGAGCTGACAAGGTAGTGAATGTTCTTTGAAGTAAGATTAAGGAGCTGTTACTACACAGTTAAATACTACACAAATCCTTCATTGTGTGCCGTACTGACCTGTGAGTTACTGATGCTGAGTGCAAAGCAAAAGTGATCAAGTAAAATGGCAGCAGCATTACCATTCTAAAGGACAACAGTGAACCAGCTGAGTCTTTACAGCATTCTGAAAGCTTCATTGTTACTTTCTGGCATGTATAAGAGTCCCTTGCTCGATAATAAGAAAACACTTCATCCCACGAACTTAAAATGTATTTTGTGCATACATAAAGCTCTCAATGGTTGTGACAGACCTATCACTCCCAGTTACAATATGACTTAAATGTAGCACGGAACAAACTCCAAATGTCAAAAGTTCTTGTTAGCTCTAAAAAAAATCACAAATGTTTAAACCATTGTGAACAATAATAAGAGCACTCAGTTGACATCCATCATCCAAAGTGGTTTGATGTTGGTCTTGAACTCTTGCAGGAGAAAAATAGTGCATAAGTAGCTTGTTTATTTGCAAACCTGCGTGGGCATTGAAAAGGAAAACTTTTCCCATGTTCCACATTACAGTCTATTTGTAGATCTCACATTTCAATATCCAGTTGTATTCTCTGAAAGTATGGCTCAAATTTATAGCCCAAACTTTAAATAAACCTTGTATTCACTCCTGGTGTTACTTAAATGCAGTACAAAGATACAAAATAATAAACGTTTCAATCCTTTGTTGCAACTCTATTGTTTACATTTCATTCTAATGATGTGGGTGTCATGTATTTATTACACATGCCCAGTTGTCCTGGCTAGATACAACTACACAGTTTGTTAAAACAAGGGATACAAGGTTACAGCCTAACTTCTGAAAAATGGCATTGGAAAGGTTAGGTGGCTGCTTTCGACCAGCGCAGACGTGATGGACCAAAGGACCTTTTTTTGTACTGTAGACCTCTATGACTATGACTTTAGAAGTCAATTAAGAGCCATCTGCAGTGACATAGGCATTGTAGGCCCAGGCAAGGTAAGAGATAGCAGATTTCCTTTTCTGAAAGAAATTAGTGGATCATTTGTGTCTCTACGACAAGCCAACAGCTTCATTGTCACTTTCTAGCATGTGTAAAAAATCTTAGCTTAATGATAAAATTACACTTTATCCTTTTAACTTAAAACAATAAAGTTTAGGCTTTTTTGGGCATGCTAATATTTAGTTGATAATCATGTATAAATTCAATTTATTTTCAGGGAAGAAGTGCATGGGCCTGGTAGATCTGGATCGAGCTTGCTCAGCAGAGGAGTCTGGATACACGGCTTATGTATCGTCAATGGAGCCAAACAGTTGTTCACCGAAAAACAATCTGATAGTGGGGAGTTTGTCAAGTCGTCATCTCAATTTAATTGCATAATGTCACAAACCCAGCGATCAAAACACTAAGACAAGAGAGCCACATTGTTACACTGTGACCTGCTTGTCAGAGGACAGCTTCTCTCAATTATCTTGCTCAGAAGCCGGCTGAGGCTTTGTGTAGTCACTATCCTGCACAGCATCTCTAATTCAATGTTTTTTTTATGCCCAATGACTTCTGCTCAATGGAATGAGGTCCTCACACTTATCTTGAATGACATACAGGGAAAGTTAATTTCCCAGCAAATACTGCAAACCTCCTCCAGTTGTATAGTTTAACCCATTTTAGCAAATGGCATCTATGCATGTTCTTCACATACTTAAAAATCCTACTTTGTTTAATTATGTTTTACAAAGATGAAAGTCACTGAAGCATCATGTATACTTGAGCTGGACCAAGAAAGGAACCATTAAATATTTTTATCCCTTTACTTCATGTCACACAGCAAATCCACTTGGATTGCAAAGTTCACTCTGTTCAACTGTGTTTCAAATAGAACCAGAAAGTATGACCTCTTGTACCATGGAAAATGCCTTACACAAAATCACTGCTGATGCTTTGTTGTGGTTTGTTCTTCAAACTTCTGTTTCCTTGACAAACTGCATCTTTTGATATCTGCCGATAATTCAATAATATTTTCTTTAAACTATCTCAGGATTTCATCTTCTGCAGTGAACACAATATATGGCAAAAGCAGAAGTATCCAAATGGCTCAAAAATATTGCAGGGCTCATGTTTGCAGATGCAGCAGTGAATTTATTTATTTTAAATCAAAAATTTAATATCACAAATCTTTATCCTCCTAATGTTTTTCAACCATTCATCTGTTTTGATACCTGCGAGACCACTGCTCATATTGCTCCTTCCTCAAACAACTGGACTTACAGGTGAGGTGTTCAAGACTTACCTTGTATAAGTAAGCAATAACTACCTTGCCCATATGATTTTGAAGATTGGTTGTCTTGTGTTTTAAAACTGCGGGTAAAGTTTAACTCTTCCTGTGTATTTCAGTCTTCTCTGTAAATTTCAGTAATTGTCTTGGTTTATTTTGAATTTCTCCTGTTCTGGGATAACTTTTTATCCCATTTCTTTTTATAGTTATTTTCTTGTCACAGTGTTAAATTTTTTTTATGGCAAAATAGTTTCTGGATGCAATTATTTTAATTGATATATTTTTTAGAACAAACAAGCAGATGTAACAATATTGTTCAGGTGATCAGTGTTCAATTATATTCTTGTAATCAGATGTTTCCAGAATTTTCTGACATTGGAAATAATAGTAATATAATTAAAAGTTAACTGTTCAAGCATGATTCGTAATCTGAATGTTTAATATGATTATGTAATTTATTTACAATTAAGAAAAAACACGCATCAATCACCAGCTTCTTTATTTTATGTTTATTTGTTGAATAATTCCCACCTAAAAGGTTTTAATAACTAAGTTAAACATTTTAATTCAACCATTTGGAAAATGATGAACATGTGAAGGAGAAAAATGCATTTTGTTAAAAAATTGAGTACATCAAATCAGTGATGGTAGTCAGATCAAGATTTATTATTGATATTTAAGATGAGCAGCTCACTCCATTATGTAACGTGTTACAGAAGAAAATCAAATTCCAAATGTGTCTTTCATATCAGTTGCACGATTTATTTATGACCGGTGTTTGATTTACATGTCTTAGTTTGAGGAGCCAAAATGTGGTTTCCAAAGTTGCCCAGAATCGTTTGAGGATCCTAAAAACATCAGATACTGAGCACTGTCTCTTAATCTCTCTTTAAAATCATAGTTATACTAGTTACAAAGTGATACTGTGCCCCACATCGCAGCAGTGACTACGCTTCAAAGGTACTTTATTGTCTGTAAACTGCTTTGGAATTTCCTGTGCGATATAAATACAAGTCTTTCTTCCTCATTCAAAATAATATTGCCTCCTCCAGCTAGCGACAAATGGCATCTTTGTCATCATTAGCATTATAAAGCCAATAACTTACTTGAATTGAGACTAGGGTTGCTATAGAAACAGATAATAGAAAGGCATACCAACCAGTAGCAGGTTTTTCTTAGCTTTTTAACATTAATCTCATTCTTGAGAAATGTGCACAGCAAAGTTTTAAATAAATCATATAATCCTGACCGTGTGGAAGAAGGCCATTCAGCCCATCAAGTCCACAACATCCCTCCACAGAACACCCCATCTGGACCCATGTCCCTACCCCATCCCTGTAATCCTGCATATCCCATGGTTAATCCACCTGGCCTACATGTCCCTGGACACTATGGGCAATTTAGCATGGCCAATCCACCTAATCTGCACATCATTTGACTGTGGAAGGAAACAAGAACACCTGGAGGAAATCTGCAGAGACACTGGAAGAATGGGTAAACTCCACACAGACCTTATCCTATGAGGCAGCAGTGCTCACCACTTAACCATTGTGCCACCCTACAATGTGTTGTGGAATTTATAACTTGAAAGACTGGTGAAAATTAATTCAATAGTAACTTTCAAAAGAGAGCTAGATAAATACTTGAACAAGAAATATTTGGAGAGCAATGGAGAAAGAGCAAGGGAGTGGGACTAATGATACAGACTGAATGGGCCAAATGGCCACCTTCTGCGCTGTAAGATTCTATGAAGCTTAATTCTGCCTGAGTAGAATGGATTAAAAAGTTGCTTCCATCTATAGAGCTAAATTTATTTTCAAAAGACAGGAACACAAAGAAGCAGGATGAATTTTTCAACTTTTTTTTAAAGCTCATTTTCTACTTGGCATGTGTAATAATTCCTAGTGTTAAACCAGCTGTTAAATCTTCATGTAAAACTACTTGTCTCCTGTCTCGGTGGACTCTCCCTGCATTAATGTACATAGTATCATGGAGCAGCAGGAGCTGAAAATAATGTAACTCAACCAAAGTTTAATTGTTCACGCATTGCAACTTTGTTCTCCTGAAGCAATGCTTGTAGCCAGTCAGTGTTCATATAACAGTGTGGACTTGTGACTCAAGTGTATTTACACTCAAAACAAGCAAAGAATAGCACAGGTCAAGTTAGTCAGTACAAGGTCAGTTCATTCCCAGGAGTACATCTTTTTCAGGTTTGCTCAAAGCAAAAATATCTTCATCCAATATCTCTGAACACCCAATTGATAGTCTCAGTCTAGTCTCTGGGGTTGTGATTATCATACATTTGAAACAGCAGAAAAATCATTTGAATCAGGCTTTCTTCCATCTCTTAAATGCAAAGGTATGTATGCATCAAAACCTTCAACTTAATTAGCTTTCCTTATCTAATGTGCTTGAATCTTTGTTCCAACTATTAATTTATTTTTTGATTATGAGGACGTGCTTTATTCGTTGCTCCAAATCTCATCCAGATCATTCATTAAACATTTACTGCTTTTAACTTAACTATATTTGTACTTTGGAGCCATTTGGTGTTTCAGTGTTTTGATTAGTAATTATTACTAAAACTTTGACAAGCCGTCTCTCCGATATGCAACTGCCTTGCACTGAATGGTCTAGGTACAGCTCATTCTTAATGTAAATCAGTGTAAGCCTTCAGGTCCAATTAAAAAAGACATGAGGGGCAACATTTTACACAGATAATGCTTCGTGTACGAAATGAACTTGCAGAGGAAGTGGTAGTTGCAGATACAGTTCCATTGTTTAAAAGATATTTGGATAAGTACATGAATAGGAAAGGTTTGGAAGGATATAGGCCAAACGCAGTCAGTGAGATAATTTAGCTTGGGATTGTGGCCGCATGGACTTGGGTTGGACCAAAGTGTTTGTTCCATGCTGTGTGACTCTCAGCCTCTAGTTTATGTGGCAGCATATATTTCAAAGTATCATTCATTATCTTGGATCTTCTCAAGATATGATGATTATATAAGCTGAAGAGGTTTAGAATAAGCAAGGTTGATATAGTTTGAGAGTTTCAAGGGAACAAGCAAAATAGAGTTCAGGTGATGTCAGAACTGGTAGATCGTGATTACAACTTATTGCAAGGGATTGTTGATATTTACTGTTGTTTTAAGAAATTTAAAATGCTAGCATATAAGATAAAAGCAGTGTGAGACAACAATCTACTACAGCATGGATCGGTTGCACGACTGGGAACTTTAATTTGACTGCTAAAGGAAGATAGCATGCCTTGTACATTCCAGTAATCGTGGCTGCTCCCCGATTGCATCAAAGAAAAGTTGTCAGGTCTAAATGCAACCTTCACGTAAAGAGAGGTCTAGAAAAGGGAAGGGCTAAGTGGACCAGTTCATAATGCAGGTTGTACAACTGCAATTGAGTCCTAGTTTTAAAATCATACATTCTGCCTTTATTTTTATATTACTGTTAGAAATTACTACGGTCACATTTATTGCCTGTGTAAACTATTTGATCTGTAATTTCACTCTTCGTCCTGCTGTTAGAAAGGATGTAATTACAACATATCACATTCATATATACAGCTTCCATTATAACTTTGGGCACTCGAATTTGTAATGGAAACGTTTGACAGGACAGGTTAACAATGCAGGTTGAACTATGGCCTTGGTGCAATGCTCAACACTTGATACAATGTGTTACATTGAAATGTATTGACTATTTTATTAGCAAATTGACCTGCCATGTTACACACAGCAAGATCTCCAAAACGTGTAACAAATGATTAATTAATCTTTTGGTCACAATTGGGGAGAAACATCCACCAAATGTAGATACAGTCTACTTCTCTCCAATGGTGCCTGGCTACCCTGCCATACCCTTTGACTTCCTTGACAGTCAAGAGCTAACTACCTCTGCCTTAAAAATATTCAGTGATCCTGACTCCATTTCCACAAACTCAACATTTTGAGAGACAAGGTTTCTCCTCCTATCTATCTTAAATAGGAGATCTCTTACTTTCAAACTGTGTCCCCTCTTCCTTGACACTCTCACAAGATTAAACATCCTTTCAACATCCATCCTGTCAACTCCCTGCAGGATCTTGTATGTTTCAATTGTATTACCTCATTCATAATAACCTCTAACAGTTACTGGACCACTCTGTCCACACTTTCCGCATGAGACAACTTCCTCAGGCCAGGAATCAGTTGAATGAATGTTCTTGGAAATGCTTCTAATTCATTTGGGTTCTTTCTTAAGGAGGGAGACCAAAACTGTCCAGCAAAGTTCTACTGGCACTCCAACCCTGTGCCCTGTACAACAGTAGTAAGACATTCCTAATTCAATATTCTAATCCCCTTGCAATAAATAACAACATTGCACGTACCTTCCTAATAGCTTTCTGTACCTCCGTACTAACATTTGGCGACATATGCACTGGATTCCCAGATCTCTCTGTTCATCAGATTTTTGTAATCTTTCGATTTAAAGTAATCTGACTTAAGGTAATACTACAAGACTGATCTTGTTATGCCATTTACTTTAAAATTTCTGTCACCCTTAGGAATAACCATGGAACCACAACCTTTCATAAAATATGAATTGATCTCTCTTGACATGACATATAGGTGGCCTATGTCGTTTTTTTAGTTTTTAGGTAAAGAAGGATCATTGGGTCTGGTGAATCGGTTCCATTTTAAAATCTTATATTTTGTGTTTATTTTCATATTTCCATCATGAGTTGCTGTGTCCATATAATGGGATTGTTTATGTAAATGTGGCATGACAGTTATGTTGCTTCGTTGTCTCTACTAACAAGAGTTTGTCATTACAATGTGAAAAGATCACCGAGCCAGTTGTGTTCTCAATGTAGATGTGGAAATTTACAGAGCCTTAAAGCACAGAAAGAGACCATTTGTCTCACTGTGTTTGTGTCGCTACCTTGAAAAACCTATTTAGATGGTTCCACTATCCTGCTTTTAGCCTTGAATATGCAAAAAAGCTGATGGCAAGTACAAGACATTTTTATTTTATTATAGATGCATTGTGTTCATTAGGCCAAATGAAGACCTGGTAATGAGCTAAATCTTGTCATTCAATGCTGAGGATCAGATGACACTCATAAACTGTTCGTGTCTCACCATCCGAGCTGTTGATTGAATTATAATCTTAACAACAGTCTCAGGTATCTATTATTCTATATACATATCCCAGACATTTAGTATTTTGACAAAAATTCCTGAGCAGAAATATTAGAACTAATATGAGGTCATTTAGAAACAGCTTTTACTTTAAAATGCCTTTGTTGTCTGCCACTGCAAAAGTCATGTGGATTCTGCAAAGTGGTACTTGTAAGGTTTACAGTCTTATCACAGCATGCTCCCCAGTATAGTTTACAATTACAGCATGTCTGATTGTTTTTTGAAATGTAGGGGTTGGCCTGAAGGCCACGGGTTCAAATCCCATTTCAGTGCCTTTAGCACAAAATCAAGGTGATATCCTAGTGCAGTACTGAGAAATTGGTAAACTATTAGAGATGCTGCCTTATGGATGTAAAGTTAAGCAAATATCCCATCTAACCTTTCAAGTAGAAAGGAAAAAATCCCACGGCATTATTTCAAAAATGTGCATGGTCTCCCTGTCCAACATATAACTCTTATTCAAAATAACAAAAAAGAGATTATCTGGTCATATTGCTGTCTGTGACAACTTGCTGTGCAAAACTTTTTCTACCATCTTTCCTGTTTTACAAGAGTAACTACCCCAATATGTCAGCTGTTGGCAGTAAAGTACCTTGGTGTCCTTGAGGTCAGCCCTATAAATGGAAGTTCTTCTTCTGACTTTCTATAAAAAAGTTCAATATTTTATATTTTTATCAAGTTCTGGAAAGATTGTTCCAAAACATGAAGAGAATTCGATTGAGCAGGAGTAGTTAAAATTAATCCATCTGGCCAGTTCCGCTGTCTAGAAAGCATCTTCTTGCCATATTGCCTTTCATATGTATTTTTACTTAGCAAACCCTTCTCAGACTACATAATGAACATTAAAGCTGAAAAAGTGGAAAGAGGCAATTGTACCTGTCAAGGATTTATCAGTATATTTCCAAAATAGTTGGGATTGTGGAAGAATAATGTAAAAGTCAGTCTTCGCTGAGCTGGACCTACTACATTTAGATCGTTTATATTGAATTAGATCACATTAAATAAGAATTGTGTTCCTGATGCCATGATAGATGCCTTGAATGTTAACTTAGTGCTAGATTTATAATCTTGTGCATGTTATCACATGTTTAGATATTGTGTGGAGTTGTGACACCAAAAGAATTCCAGTAATTAATTTGTTTTAATTTAGTAGTGGATCTTCCTTGGCTTTTGGCCACAGAAACTGGACATACAATTGGCTGCCCCTCATTAATGAGCTAATTGGCCGTCATTGTCCCTGAGCCCATTGCGAATTTATGGTGACTCAGGGATGAAATGGCGATCATATGCCTTTGCCACGTTCTTGGGAGGATATCCAGTAAACTTGGTTGATGGACTGGTATCAGGAACTGGGGAGGCCACTGAAAGCCTCAACCCCCCACCCCCGATTGTCACTCACATTGGGTCTGAGGTTCCATGCTGATTCTGGGCCTGTGATAGGTGCTGTGCATTCACCACTCCAGCAGGCCCTGGCAGCAATGGAGAGCTGTTGGGCCTAAATTGGTCAGGAGCTCCTGGTTGGAATCCTCATTACAGGAAAGGGCATTTAATTCCATCAAGGCCTTGCCCAAGGATCTGACAGGAGTTACCTGGGTAATGGATGACCCACCTCATCTCCCGAGCCTAACAGAATCCCAGTCTTGGTATCAGGGAATTGTTTCCTGTTGTTACAGTCTAAATTACTTGTAATAAATAATCATTCTTGCTTGTGTTTTCTCTGAACCTGAACGTCCAGTCAAATGATGACCTTTGCATACTTTATAAAATCCTTAACTTTTGTGGTGGCTCAGGGAATAGTGGAGTTCAGTTTCCAGCATGTTACCCCAGTAAATCAATTTTTCACTGTTCCACACAGAACACCATTTAATTTACAAAGAATAATTTTGTAACAGGGTGTACTTCACTGTGTCACGATAAGCTGAAGTCTGAGCTTCAAACACTAGACACATTAGGGTGGGGGAGAATTACCTGGATGCTGTGTTTCAGGAGGCAGTCATATCCCTTGCATTAACTATCCCAAATTCAGTCAGTGGTCAGGGACTATGAGTGAGGCAGGTAGAGGAGGTAATGCTGAAGGAGCCTTAGTCCTTGAGCTTGTCTAATAGGTTTGAGATTCTTGCTGTCTGTGTGGAGGCTGTAGGGAGGATGAGCAAATTGACCACAGTATCATGGAGCTATTCATAAGGAGAGAGAAAAGAGAAATGTAGTTGTGATCAGGGAAAGTATAATCAGATACTGTTCTCTGTGGCCAGGATTGAGAGTCCTGAAAGATGAGTTGCCTGGTGTCTGGGTTCAGGATATCTCATCTGGGCTGCAGAGGAACCTGGAGTGGGAGGGGTAAGATCCAATTGTCGTGGTCCAACGATATTGTGAGAAAGAGGAAAGAGGTACTGCTGAGGGAGTATGAGCAGCTAGGAGGTCAATTAAAAAGCAGAACCAGAAAAGTAATAATCTCTGGACTACTGCCTGATTCACAAGCAAGTTGGCACACAGTCAACAAGATTAAAGAGGTAAACACATGGTTCAGAGATTGGTGTGGGAGAAACTGGTTCGAATTCATAGGACATTGGCACCAATACTGGGGAAGGAGGGGTCTGTTCTAATGTGATGGGCTCCACCTGAATCATAGAACATTGAAAAATACAGCACATTCCAGGTCCTTCAGCCCTCGATGTTGCGCCGACCTGTGATACTAATCTGAAGCCCATCTAACCTACACTATTCCATTATCATCCATATATTTATCCAATGACCATTTAAAAGCCCTTAAAGTTGGCAAGTCCACTACTGTTGCAGGCAAGGCGATCCATGCCCCTACTACTGTCTGAGTAAAGAAGCTATCTCTGACATCTGTCCTATATCTATCATTCCTCAATTTAAAGCTATGTCCCTTTATGCTAGCCATACCATCTGAGGAAAAAGGCTCTCACCGTCCACCCTATCTGATCATCTTGTATGTCTCTATTGAGTCACCTCTTAACCTTCTCTCTAATGAAAACAGCCTCAATTTACTTAGCCTTTCCTCATAAGACCTTCCCTCCATATCAGGCAACATCCTGGTAAGTCTCCTCTGTACCCTTTCCAATGCTTCCACATTATTCCTCTAATGCAGTGACTAGAACTGTACACAACAGCTGCAACATGACCTCATGGCTTCGAAACTCAATCTCTCTACCAATAAAAGCTAACACATCATATGCCTTCTTAACAACCCTCTCAACCTGTGTGGCAACTTTCAAGGATCTATGCACATCAACACCACAAAATCTCTGCTTATCCACACTATCAAGAATCTTACCATAGCCCAGTACTCCGTATTCCTGTTCCTCCTTCCAAAGTGAATCACCTCACTCTTTTCCACATCAAGCTCCATTTGTCGCCTCTCAGACCAGCTCTGCAGCTTATCTATGTCTCTATTTAACCTGCAACATCCTTCTGCACTGTCCATAACTCCACTGACTTTAGTGTTATCCGCAAATTTACTAACCCATCTTTCTACACCCTTATCCAGGTCAATTTCTGATCCAAACCACTAAATCACCCTCAATTCCATGCCTCTATTTTCTGCAATAGCCTATTGTGGGGAATCTTATAAATGCTTTACTGAAATCCATATACACCACATCAACTGCTTTACCCTCATCCACCTGTTTGGTCACCTTCTCAAAAGAACTCAATAGGTTTGTGAGCACGACCTACCCTTCTCAAAACTGTGTTGACTATTCCTAATCAAATTATTCCTTTCTAGATGATTATAAATACTACCTCTTATAATGCTTTCCAACACTTTACCCACAACCGAAGTAAGACACACTGGTCTATAATTACTAAGGTTCTCTCTACTCCCCTTCTTGAACAAGGGGACAACATTTACTATCCTCCAATCTTCTGGCAGTATAGCTATAGACAATGATGACATAAAAATCAAAGCCAAAGGCTCTGCAATCTCCTCTCTAAATCCCTGGAGAATCGTAGGATAAATCCCATTCAGCCCAGGGGACTTATCTATTTTCACACTTTCCAGAATTGCTAACACCACCTCTTTATGAACCTGTCTAGTTGAGTAGCCTGTACCTCAGTATTCTCCTTGACAACATAGTATTCACACAGGAAAAAGACAGATGAAAAATATTCATTTAGTGCCTCTCCTATCTCTTCAGACTCCATGCACAACTTCCCACTGCTGTCCTGTACTTCCCATAACTTTCCACAGGCTGTAATCTTACTCTAGTCATTCTTTTATTTCTGATATACCTATAGAAAGCTTTAGGGTTTTCCTTGATCCTACCTGCCAAAGACTTTTTATGATCCTTCCTGGCTCTTAGCTCTCTCTTTAGGTGCTTCCAGACTAATTTGTAACACTCAAGCGCCCTAACTGAGCCTTCATATCTCGTTGTTACATAAGCTTTCTCCTTCCTCTTGATGAGAGATTCAACTTCTTTAGTAAACCATGGTTCCCTCGCTCGACCACCTCCTCCATGCCTGACAGGTACATACTTATCATGCTGGCATCAGAGTCCTGGCAAATCGCATAACTAGGGCTATGAATAGGGATTTAAGCTAAATAGTGGGGGGAGTGGAAAATTATGGAAAAAGTTAAAAGGGGGAGTGCTCAGCAGAGGTCAAAGATTCCAGAACAAGTAATAGGATAGAGAGTATGGAAAGGGTCAGGACTCTAACTTCAGGCACAGCAGATAGTGAGAGGTAAGGGGGCAGTCAACACAAGACTGTGGGTGTTGTACTTAAATGCACACAGTATATGAAACAAGGTATGTGCATTTGTAGCATGGTTTGAAATTGACGGGACAATGTTGGTATCACGGAGACATGGCTGCAAGCTGATCAGGTTAGGAAGTAAATATCCAAGGATACACATCCTATCAAAAGGGCGGGCAGTTGAGTGGTTAGTTCGGGGAGTGCGGTTTTGCCTTGTTAGTAAAAATGAAATTATATTGATAGTAAGAAGTCATATAGAGTTAGAAGGCATAGAACCTGTGTGGGTAGAGTTGATGAAATGCAAAGGAGACAATGGCCCTGATGTGAGTTGTGCACTGGCCTCCTAGCAGTGGTCAGGATGTGAGGAAGAAAAAGGCATGTAAGAAAGGTACTATTACAATAATCGTAGAGGACTTCAATATGCAGGTGGACTGGGAAAATCAGGTTCATAGCAGATCTCAAGAAAAGGAATTTGTGGAATGTCTGTGAGATGGTATTTTTGGAACAGCTTGTGGTAGATGTCACTATGGAACAGGCAATTCTGGATTTAGTGATGTGTAATGAGACAGATTTAATTAGGGAGCTAAAGGTGAAGGAACCCCTAGTGACCGGTTATCTATCCTACAGTTTGAGAGGGTGAAGATTGAATCAGATGTAACAGTATTCCAGGCGCACTGTGGGTATTGCAGATGCTGGAGATTAGAGTCAAGATTAGAGTGGAAAAACACAGCGGGTCAGGCAGCATCCAAGGAACAGGAAAATTGACATCTCAGGCAAAAGCATTTCATCAGGAATGAGGCTGGGTGCCTCGGGGGTGGAGAGATAAATAGGAGGCATGTGTGGCTGGGGAGAAGGTAGCTGATAGTGCTGTAGGTGAATGGAGGAGGAGGGGCGTTGGAAATGTGATAGGTGGAAAGAGGTCAAGGTGAGGGTGATAGGTCGGAGTAGGATGGAGGCGGAGAGGTCAAGAAGAAGACTGCAGGTCAGGAAGGCGGTGCCGGGCTGGAGGGATCCGGCTGAGACAAGGTGGGGGGAGGGGGGATGAAGAAACTGGTGAAGTCCAAGTTCATCCCCTGCGGTTGGAGGGTTCCCAGTCGGAAGATATCTATCAGCTTTCCGTAGAGACCACTCCCTCCGCGACTCCCTTGTCAGATCCACACCCCCCACCGACCCAACCTCCACTCCCGGCACCTTCCCTTGCAACCGCAGGAGGTGCAACACTTGCGCCCACACCTCCCCCCTCACTTCTCTCCAAGGCCCCAAAGGAAACTTCCATATCCGCCACAGATTCACCTGCACCTCCACCCACATCATCTACTGCATCCGCTGCAGCCGGTGTGGCCTCCTCTATATTGGGGAGACAGGCCGCCTACTTGCGGAGCGATTCAGAGAGCACCTCTGGGCCACCCGGACGAACCAACCCAACCAACCTGTAGCACAGCATTTCAACTCCCCCTCCCACTCCACCGAGGATATGCAGGTCATTGGACTCATCCACCGCCAAACCACAACAACCCGACGGTCGGAGGAGGAGCGTCTTATCTTCCGACTGGGAACCCTCCAACCGCAGGGGATGAACTTGGACTTCACCAGTTTCTTCATCCCCCCTCCCCCCACCTTGTCTCAGCCGGATCCCTCCAGCCCGGCACCGCCTTCCTGACCTGCAGTCTTCTTCTTGACCTCTCCGCCTCCATCCTACTCCGACCTATCACCCTCACCTTGACCTCTTTCCACCTATCACATTTCCAACGCCCCTCCTCCAAGTCCCTCCTCCCTACCTTTTATCTTCTCCTGCTGAACACTCTCTGCTCATTCCTGAAGAAGGGCCTGTGCCCGAAACGTCGAATCTCCTGTTCCCTGGATGCTGCCTGACCTGCTGTGCTGTTCCAGCAATAAAGTTTCAATTTTGATCTCCAGCATCTGCAGACTTCACTTTCTCCTCGAATGGAGGTGGGGGTAAAAGTGATTGATAGGTCGGAGAGGAGGGTGGAGTGGATAGGTGGAAAGGAAAATTGGCAGGTAGGAACAGGTCATGAGGGCGGTGCTGAGCTGGAAGATTGCAACTGGGGGTAAGGTGGGGGAGGGAAAATGAGGAAACTGATGAAGTCCACATTGATGCAATGGGGTTGAAGGGTCCCGAGGCGGAAGATGAGGTTTTCTTCCTCCAGGCGTCGGGTGGTGAGGGAGTGGCAATAGAGGAGGCCCTGGACCTGCATGTCCTTGACAGAGTGGGAGGGGGAGTTGAAGTGTTCGGCCATTAGGCGGTGGGGTTGATTGGTGCGGGTGTCCTGGAGATGTTCTCTGAAGCTCTCTACGAGAAGGCATCCGGTCTCCCCAATGTAGAGGAGACTACATTGGGGACAACAGATACAATAAATGACATATGATAATGGATACAATAAATGACATGTCATTCCTGATGAAGGGCTTTTGCCCAAAACGTCGATTTTCCTGCTCCTCGAATGCTGCCTGACCTGCTGTGCTTTTCCAGCAACACTCTAATCTTGACTGTAACGGTATTACAATTGAGTGAAGGTAAGTACAAAGACAGAAGGAAGAAGCTAGCCGGAGTTAATTGGAAGGGGAACCTAGTAGAGAAGACAGTGGAGCAGGAGTTTCTGGGGATAATTTGGGAGAAACTGGAGAAGTTCATCTTAAGGAAGCAGAAAAATGGTACAAGGGGCATGAGGCAGCCATGGCTCACAGGGGAAGTCAGGAACAGCAAACAAAAACAAAAGAAAAAGCATACTGTATGGTGAAGATTAGTGGGAAGTCTTTTAAAAACTAGCAGAGGATAACTACAAAAGCAAAAAGGGAGGGAAAGATGAAATATAGAGTAAGATAGCTTGTATTATAAAAGAAGATTGCAAGAGTTTATTTTAGATATCTAAAAGATAAGAAATAGGCTAGGGTGGGCATTGAACCACTACAAAATGAGGCTGGAGAAGTAGTAATAGGGAACAAAGAGATAGTGGAAGAAATGAATAGGTACTTTCCATCTGTTTTCACAGTGGAAGCCACTAGATGCATACCAGAACTTAAAGTGAATTAGAGGACAGAGGTAAGTAGTGGCCATCACTAAGGAGAAGGTGCTGGGGAAGCTGAAAGTTCAGAAGATGGATAAATCACCTGGACTAGATGGGCTACACTTCAGGATTCTGAAGGAGACAGCTGAGGAGATTGTAGAGGCATTGGTGGTGATCTTTGGGAATCACTGAAGTCAAGGAAGGTCCCGGAAAACTGAAAAATGGCTAATGTAACACCCCTATTTAAGAAGGGAGGGAGGCAGAAGACAAGAAACTATAGGCCAGTTAGCCTTTATTCAGTACTTGGAAGTGCATAAGGTGGAGTAAAATAAGGTGGAGTTAGTGCACCTTCACCAAGAGGAGGTCATGTCTGACAAATCTGTCAGAATTCTGAGGGAGTAACAAGCAAGTTAGACAAAGGAGAGCCAGTGGATGTGACATATTTGGATTTCCAGACCTTTGACAAGGTGCCACACAGGAAGCTGCCAAATAAGACGAGCAAGGAACTGGCATGGATAGAGGATTGGCTGACTGGCAGAAGGGGATAAAGATGTCTTTTCAGGATAGCAGCTGGTGACGAATGGAATTCTGCAGGGGTCCGTGTTGGGACCACAACTATTCATGTTATGTATTAATGATCTGGATGAAGGAACAGAGGGAGTTGTCGCTAAGTTTGCAGATGACACAAAGAGAGATGGAGAGACAGGTAGTATGGTCGAAATGGGGAGGCTGCAGAAGGACTTGGACAGGCTAAGTGAATGGGCAAAGAAGTGGCAGATGTAGTATAACGTGGGAAAAATGTGAGGTTATGCAGTTTGGTAGTGTAGACTATTTTCTACATCAAAAACAGAAGTTGCTGGACAAGCTCAGCAGATCTGGTAGCATCTGTGAAGATAAATCAAAGTTAACATTTTGGGTCTGGTGACCCTCAGACTGTTTTCTAAATGGGAAAAGGCTTTGGAAATCTGAAGCAGAAAGGAATTTAGATTAGATTAGATTCCCCACATTGTGGAAACAAGCCCTTTGGCCGAACAAGTCCACACCGACCCTCCGAAGAGTAACCCACCAGACCCATTTCCCTCTGACTAATGCACCTAGCACTATGGGGTGATTTACCACGGCCAATTCACCTGGCCGGCACATCTTTGGACTGTGGGAGGAAACCGGAGTGCCCAGAGGAAACCCACGCAGACACTGGGAGAATATGCAAACTCCACACAGGCAGTCATCCAAGGCTGGAATCAAACCTGGGGCACTGGTGCTGTGAGGCAGCAGTGCTAACCACTGAGCCACCGTGCTGCCCTAATTTGGGAGTCCTAATTCAGGATTCTCTTTAGATTAATATGCAGCTTCATTTAGCAGTTTGAAAGGTAAATGCAATGTTAGCGTTCATTTCAAGAGGGCTAGAGTACAAAAACAGAGATGTACTGCTGAGGATATATCAGGTTCTGGTCAGACTGTATATATTTGGAATATCATGAGCAGCCTTGGGCCCTGTATCTAAGGAAGGATGTACTGGTCTTGGAGAGGATCCAGATGAGGTTTATGAGAATGATCCCGGGGATGAAGGGCTTGTCATTTGAGGAGTGGTTGAGGACTCTTGGTTTGTATTCGATGGAATTTAAAAGGATGAAGGGGGGATTTAGAACTGAGATGAGAAGGGATGTCTGTGGAACTTATTGTTGCAGAAGGCTGTGGAGGCCAAGTCATCGAGTGTATTTAAGACTTATATAGGTTCTTGATTAGTAAGGGGATCAAGGCAGGAGAATGGGTTTGTAAAACTTAACAGCTGTGATCAAATGGGGGAGCAGACTCAATGGCTCAACGGCTGAATTACTTAATTATGCTCCTATATTTTATAGTCTAAACACCACCTTTTTCTCCTGTAAGAGCTCCTTATAACCTTAACCACTCTCTGGCAGTTAAGGTTGGTCAGTAAATGCTGGCCTGGCCAGAGCAACCACATCCCATAAATGAAAATAAACCTTTTTTTCGACAATATGTTTACTTTCAGGTTGCTTGTTAATCAGGTAATTACATGCGTTTACTTGTCTAATTGTATAAATGTTAATTTCTCCCCATCTCCTGGTCTCTGAGTTTTCTCTTTGAATCCCTTTCCTGAAAATAGCATCTATTGTGACACATTGAGTATGGAAGTTGCGCTATCCCTTTGATTGGTTTAATGGGCTGAAGAGCCTGTACTGTTCTATGTTCTAAGTGCACATTCTATTTTCATGCATAGGCCTGAACACCAGGGAACTATATGACCATGCATCAGCATAACTGACCACCCTTTGCTGGTCAATTCAGTCTCCCCATGCAACTCAGAATGAGGCATGGCATTCAAGCAAAGGACTTCTCACATTTACCCCTTTGTTTCTCTCTACACCCGTCTGTTTCCCCCCCCCGCCCCAATTAATCCATAGAATACTTCAGTCAATTATGAACCCGCCCCCCCCCCCCCCCCCCCCCCCACTGGCTGCAGAAGACTTAACCGTTCACACAGGCTGAGAAACAAACCTTTCAGACTTAATTCTAACTACTGTCCGCTATCTAAGGGTGTGAGGGAAAACAGATGGGGTGACTCTATATGATCTGTTTCATCATGTAGCTAACATATGGGTATGGTACTCAACAACTGTTTTGAGAACACATGCAGTGTGCCTGGTCTATTGCTACCAGTACTTCACATACCATAAATAAGCACCATCTGTTTTCATGAAAGCAGGCTCTATGTATAGCTTACTGTACTTAATTGATCCCATGTGTACAGTAGTGGACTGACAGTTACCTTAACATAGCTCTCCAATAGCTGTCCAGCTTTACTTTCTCTTAACTGTTAAGATTCAGCAATAACCCTACATATGTCCCATCCCGACCAAATATCGAAACGGATATAATAGTCGAAGAGTGTGGTGCTGGAAAAGCACAGCCAGTCAGGTAGCATCCGAGGGGCAGGAGAATCGATGTCTCGGGAATTCCTGATGAAGGGCTTATGCCCGAACCGTTGATAATTCCTGATGAAAAGTTTATGCCTGAAACTCAATTCTCCCATTCCTGTGAAGGGCTTATGCCCAAAATGTCGATTCTCCTGCTCCTCGGATGCTGCCTGACCTGCTGTGCTTTTCCTGCACCATACTCTTCAACTCTGATCTCCAGCATCTGCAGTCCTCACTCTCTCCATAATATGTAGAGTGTTACGTTAACTATTTCTAGAAATAGTCTGCCTCTCTACATCATTTTCATACTTTCACTTCCTTCTCTACAGGAGATCAAGCGTACCACAATATCAAGGCCGGAAGATCTGGTTCATGACCCCACCAGAACTTGTTGGCCACAGAGAGAGAATTTATGAGGTGTGTTCAATGTGCTGATGACAACCAGGAATCTTACCAACCGCCTAACCCAGTATTTCACAAAGGGAGAAAAAAAAGTGATGAGAAATGCAAAATAAAAACTATCTTCCCATGTGAGGTAGTGTGACAGTTGACTCGCCATACATAGACATTCCTTCCATGATCATTGGCTCAGCTGGAGCTCTGAAGAGACATTCAACTTGGAACATTAATTCTGTTTCTCTCTCTAGGAACACTGATTGTGTTTCTCTGTCCATGAAACTGCTAGACTTGCTCCATTTTATCTATGTTGTACTTATGACATAGAATCCTCATGGTTAGATAGTGGACTAACAACCCCAAATTTGAGTTCAAGACCCATCTTGGCATGTTGTGAAATTGAACTCAGTGACCCTGGTCACTTAAGTCTGGTAGATGTTTCCTAATCAACCTGTTCAGAAATGTTATAACACATCTCTGGAGCAGGTGGGATGTGAACCTACACCTTCATGGCTCAGAAGTAGGGACATGACCACTGCGCCTCAACTTAATTCTAGTACCAGGAAAACAACAATGAAGAGTAGTTGTTTCATCATTAAAAACTGAAAATGTGTTGCTGGAAAAGTGCAGCAGGTCAGGCAGCATCCAAGGAGCAGGAGAATCAACGTTTCGGGCATGAGCCCTTCTACCTGGGATGTGCAGTGAGAGAGGGACTCACTGAAATCCTTGTAGAGAGAGGAAGAGAGCTTCTTCAAGGAAGGCATCCTTGTAAGAGGATTCGCAGTAGGTTAAAATCTTCTAGGAGAAAGTGAGGACTGCAGATGCTCTTCCTCCCTCTACACTCAGCATCTGCAGTCCTCACTTTCTCCTAGAAGATTTTAACCTACTGTGAATACTCTAACAAGGATGCCTTCCTTGAAGAAGCTCTCTTCCTCCCTCTACACTCCAGCATCTGCAGTCCTCACTTTCTCCTAGAAGATTTTAACCTACTGCGAATCCTCTTACAAGGATTCCTTCCTTGAAGAAGCTCTCTTCCTCCCTCTACAAGAAGGGCTCTTGCCCGAAACGTCGATTCTCCTGCTCCTTGGATGCTGCCTGACCTGCTGCACTTTTCCAGCAACACATTTTCAGCTCCTCATCATTAAAAACTCCAATTCCCAACAGCTACTACTACAATTGCTACCACTTTGCCCACTTTTGACTCCAGTTCCACACAATATGGCCCTTGGAATAATTAGAGTTGATGAAAAAAAAACCCTTGTCTTTGCAACCAACATGCTAAGAACATTTTAAAAGTAGTCTTACTGTGGCACTCTCATGTTAATTTCAGTGCTTCTTGACTCCTGTATACTACCCAGGCTCCTGCACATTCTAACTCCATCAGAATCCTGATATTTGTCTCTGAGTCCATAATAACCTGTAATGTTTCTACATGGCTTGAGCTTTAACAGAGTTAAGGCATGAAACTTAAATCAGTCACAGGGTGTGCATTGAGCGCCCTGTGGAAAAGTTGGGAAAATTCCAGAAGAGAGGGGAAATAGAGCTGAGGATGAAAGGATGTGTGGGAAAGTTCCATAGCCACCACCTTCAGACTCCACAACCACCACTGAACTCCACCAGTTAACTCTGCTTTCTCTCTATAGGTGCTGTTAGGTCTGTTGAATTTCTCTAGCATTCCTTTTATATTTTCTATACCTACAGATTCATGACAGTCTAACGATCATGTACCAGGACCCCAAGTCTCTTTGGATTCCTAGTGCTTATAGTTTTTCACCATTAAAAAAATTACTTTGTACAAGTAGGTCAAAACATTATGGTGAAAGGTCATTAGCCTGAAACGTGAACTCTTGCTCCCTTCTCCACAGACATTGTCCATTATCTGTACTCTCTGTTCTTGCCACTCAGACAATTTCCTAACCAGCTCAATCATTAGCATCCAGTTCCACAACTGGGGCTCTTGTGGAGCAGAGCTTCTGGCCCTGAAGTCCTCTCCACCTCAGAAATTGTCCGCACACAGGTTGATTAAAGATATTTCAAATGCAGTCCTTCGTTAGTTTGCTGTGGGGCGGGTGGTGTTTGAGGAAGGAGGTGGATGGGATGCTGGGGTGTTCATAACCTTCTTCTCTGAAGAGGGCGGCACACTGGCAGCTGATCCTTCACCAGTTTCCCATGGGTCAGTGGAGGTTCTGTATTTTTTCAGGGAGGCTTTGAGGACATTTCCTTTCCCATCCTTTACACCAGGTCTAATGGAAGGAATACTTCCTTCATCATAGCCTTTCTAGAGTCAGTGATACCTCACTCTCTCAGACCCTGGTCCTTTCTTTCACTGTGTGATTCTCTCTGTCACCTACCCCGAGGCTGATTTCACCAGTCAGAAACCGAGTTTGCTTGTCTACCTACTTGCACTACCCTCTTCCGGACCTCGATGCCAGCACGAAAATAACGCATTTTGAAAGAGAAGGGCACTGTTCGGAAATCAGTGAAGACTATTTAAAATATGTAAAGGAGAACTCCAGCCCTTGGGCTGTTGTGCACTTTAACAGCAAGGTCCAAACACAGAGCAGGGGAGCGAGCGCTGTTCCAGGGTTTAACCCGGTACAGGGAGCCCCTGCATCACCTAAAACCAGCTTCCCATTGACTCTCGCTCTCGGTTCACTCTAAACCAGTCACAATTTACAATGTGACTACTCCAGCTCTCGAAGTGCGTTCGAAAAGTTTCATCTCTCCCCAACAGCTCGCAGCCTCTCGCCGACCATCTCTTCTTCACTGACAGGATTTCACCCCTTGCCTTGTCGACTTCTTTCTCACTCTTCCTTCTCTCTTTTTCTCATCTTTATTTTCTCTGTCAATAACATTCTGTTTCTCCTAAATGTCTCTTCCTCCTCAATTTCTCCTTTTCAATTTATCTCGCTCCCTCTCAACTTCTCGATCTGGTCATAATATCCCAGTCTTAAATTTCTCTTTCTCAAATTCCTCGCCCCATCACGTTATCTCTTTCTACGCCCTCGCGTTCCCTCATCCCCTGAATGTTGCCTTTTTTTTACTTGTAAACTCTCTCTCTCTCTCCATTCCCACCCCACAGGATTAAGGTGGAGGCTGGCACCGACTGTGGGGGTCCGGGGGAGGAGGTGGCGACGGGGGGGGGGGGGGGGAGAGAGAGAGGGTGGAGAAGCCTGATTCAGGGGTCTGTCTCTCTCTCACAAATCCTCCCGTTTCCCGTACAAGAAGCCAACCAGAAGAGAGTCGACCTCTCCCACTCTGTTGCAGAAACTCCCCACGCACTTGACAGCAGGAAAGTAACTCCTCCCACAGCCCAGAGTGAGAGGAGATAGAGATAGAGAGAGAAGGGAATAGTGGGAGGGAGGCAGAGACAGGACAGCAGCCCCACTGCTGAATTTCTGACAACACACAGACGGCCCGAGGAACTGGACCTCCGAGTGGTTCCTGGTTCCTGCACAGACTGGGGCGCAATCCAAACTCCTTTCCCCGGGAGGAGGAAGGGGGCAGCCTGGGGATATTTGGAAGGCGGTGGGACAAGTGGAAATCAGCCTTTCGCAGCACCGAGTGCACGCCGGCACCGGGGATCAGGAAGGCGCTGCTGCCGGTGAAGGAGAGGAGACAGACACCATGAGGGGTTTGGTATTGCAGCTGCTGGCCGTCTCCACATTGTGTGTGTCTCTCACAGAGGAACAGAGCAACAGACACAGGTAAGTGACAGAGAGACAGAGAACTCACTCTCTGTAATACAGCGGGAATCAAATAACAGCAAAAATCCCAGCCAGCTCAATTATCTATCATATGTGTGTTATTTTATTGAAATGATGACTTTCCTTTGTGTATGTTCTATCCAAATTATATGAAATTATACATCGCTTACTGCAATGTAACACCTGCTGGGTTTGACACTGGAATGTTTGCAACAGTGTTCCCATGGCGTTTACTTTTATTTCAAAGCGTTTTTTACATTTTTTTGGGTAAAAAAAAAACAATCAAAGTGCATCAATTACACTGAGCGCCTGTTCTGGAGAGGAAGCGTGTGCTGAATGTGAGATTGCAGCGATTATAAGGTGTCAGACACACAGGCACCCACTTCCCTCATGTTGGGACCTGTACCGTGTGAGTCTGCGGCATCCTAGGGCTGCTCACTCCGGGTCCCGCTCTCCTGGTGGGCCCGCTGACTGCAGCAAATGTCAAAAAGACACTCACTCAAACCAGAACCACCCTCCAGCCCAACCCCACCTCACCCTCAACCCCCGCACCCACAAACCCCAGCCCTCACCCTCAACCTCCCAACTCTCAGACCACAACTAACCCCCAGACACCACAACTTCCACCCCACATCTCATAGCCCCCTCACACAAATCACAGACGCCTCACACACACATGCCAGCCCCTCACACATACCCCAGCCCCTCTCACACACATCCCATCCTCTCACACACACCCCAGTCCCTCACACACACCTTCCCAGCCCCTCACACACATGCCTAGCCCCTCACACATCCCAGCCCCTCACACACATCCCAGCCGCTCCCCTCACACACATTCCCAGCCCCTCACACACATCCCAGCCCCTCACACACGCCAGCCCCTCACACACATCCCAGCCCCTCCGCGCACACACATCCCAGCCTCACACACATCCCAGCCCCTCACACACATCCCAGCCCCTCCCCTCACGTACATCCCAGCTCCTCACACACATCCCAGCCCCTCACACACATCTCATCCCCTCACACACATTCCAGCCCCTCACACATCCCAGCCCCTCCCCTCACACACATCCCAGCCCCTCACACACATCCCAGCCCCTCCCCTCACACACATCCCATTCCCTCACACACATCCCAGCCCCTCCCCTCACACACATCCCATTCCCTCACACACATCCCATCCCCTCACACACATCCCAGCCCATCACATACATCCCAGCCACTCCCCTCGCACACATCCCAGTCCCACACACATCCCATTCCCTCACACACATTCCAGCCCCTCACACATCACAGCCCCTCCCCTCACACACATCCCAGCCCGTCACATATATCCCAGCCCCATCCTCGCTCACATCCCATCCCCTCAAACACATTCCAGCCCCTCACACATCCCAGCCACTCCCCTCACACACATTCCCAGCCCCTCACACACATCACAGCCCCTCACACACACCAGCCCCACACACACATCCCAGCCTCACACACATCCCAGCCCCTCACACACATCCCAACCCCTCACACACATCCCAGCCCCTCACACACATCCCAGCCCCTCCCCTCACGTACATCCCAGCCCCTCACACGCATCCCAGCCACCTCACACATCCCAGCTCCTCACACACATCCCAGCCCCTCACACATATCCCATCCCCTCACACACATCCCAGCCCCTCACACACATCCCAGCCCGTCACATATATCCCAGCCCCATCCTCGCTCACATCCCAGCCCCACACACATCCCATCCCCTCACACACATTCCAGCCCCTCACACATCCCAGCCCCTCCCCTCACACACACCCCAGCCCCTCACACACATCCCAGCCCCTCCCCTCACACACATCCCATCCCCTCACACACATCCCATCCCCTCACACACATCCCAACCCCTCACACGCATCCCAGCCCATCACATACATCCCAGCCCCCTCCCCTCACACACATCCCAGTCCCACACACATCCCATCCCCTCCCACACATCTCAGCCCACACACATCCCATTCCCTCACACACATTCCAGCCCCTCACACATCACAGCCCCTCCCCTCACACACATCCCAGCCCCTCACATACATCCCAGCCCCTCACACACATCCCAGCCCCTCCCCTCACACACATCCCAGCCCCTCACACATCCCAGCTCCTCACACACATCCCAGCCCCTCACACACATCCCAGCCCCTCACACACATCCCAGCCCCTCCCCTCACACACATCCCATCCCCTCACACACATCCCATCCCCTCACACACATCCCAGCCCCTCACACACATCTCAGCCCACACACATCCCATTCCCTCACACACATTCCAGCCCCTCACACATCACAGCCCCTCCCCTCACACACATCCCAGCCCCTCACATACATCCCAGCCCCTCACACACATCCCAGCCCCTTCCCTCACACACATCCCAGCCCCTCACACATCCCAGCTCCTCACACACATCCCAGCCCCTCACACACATCCCAGCCCCTCACACACATCCCATCCCCTCACACACATCCCAGCCCCTCACACACATCCCAGCCCGTCACATATATCCCAGCCCCATCCTCGTACACATCCCAGCCCCACACACATCCCAGCCCCACACACATCCCAGCCCCTCTCCTCACACACATCCCAGCCCCTCACACACATCCCAGCCCCTCACATACATCCCAGCCCCTCACATACATCCCAGCCCCTCACACACATCCCCAGCCCCTCACACACATCCCCAGCCCCTCACACACATCCCCCAGCCCCTCACACACATCCCCAGCCCCTCACACACATCCCAGCCCCTCATACACATCCCAGCCCCTCCCCTCACACACATCCCAGCTCCTCACACATATCCCAGCCCCCTCACTCATCCCAGTCTCTCACACACATCCCAGCCCTTCACACACATCCCAGCCCCTCACACACATCCCCAGCCCCTCACACACATCCCCAGCCCCTCACACACATCCCCCAGCCCCTCACACACACATCCCCAGCCCCTCACATACATCCCAGCCCCTCCCCTCACACACATCCCAGCCCCTCACACACATCCCACCTCCTCACACATATCCCAGCCCCTCACTCATCCCAGTCCCTCACACACATTCCAGCTCCTCACACACATCCCAGCCCCTCACACACATCCCAGCCCCTCACACACATCCCAGCCCCCCCCTCACACATATTCAAGCCCCTTACACACATCCATGCCCCTCACACACATCCCAGCTCCCCCTCACACACATCCCTAATTCTCCACACTCCCCACAGATACTCACCCCTCCACACACACATCTTCTTTCTGCTCTCACATCCGCAATGCCCTCTCACATTTGCAGTTCCCTGTCCCTCTCACACATCCCTACCCCTTCCAACTTCCAACCCTATTTCTCCTGAGCCCCCACCCCAAGTTCCAATACACCTCACTCCCCAACCTTCTCACACCCTCAGCTACCATTCCTCAACTATCAACTCCAATTCCCCCTCACACTCCTCAACTTCCTTCCCACCCCCTCAACACTCCCACACCCTCAATTCCTAACCCTTGACCTCCAATTTTTCTTCACCCACCAAAATCTCTCTCACCCTACAATACCATCCTCAACTCCAAACCCCAAACCCGTCATGCTCCAACAATCCTTGAGCCCAAACTCTGTCATCCCTGGAGCTCTTGGCAACATTTTGTCCTCTCTGTACCTCCATCCCCACGCCCTCCATGTCAGTCAACAAGACAAACAAAAAAGTGTTCGCGGGTGGCACTCCGTTGGGTGGCATTTGCTTCCCATTTTTCCCAAAATAGAAAACAAAAAATATTTGGTCTCTGGATTCAAAATCATAGCACACCCATCACAGCACAGAGAAAGTCCATTTGGCCCCATGCTGTCTCTTCAAGGGAAATATCATTAAGTCATCCTGTTCATAGAAACATGGGTAAACCATTCCGTCCCTCCAGTTTACTCTGCAGCTTAATGAAATTGTAACTCATGTCCAAGGCTCACTTACCCACCTCAGTTCCATAACCAATCCTTTAAACTTGTTCGATGGCTATGTAAACATCTTTCCATTTTTAACAAGAAGTTCAGTTTTATCCTTACCTCTCTCTTCTCCATCCCATCTTGGTTCTTTGACTACTATCCTAAATATGTGCTCTCTTTTTCCCAACCTTCCTGCCACTGTAAATAGCCTCTTCTTGTATCTTCGATTAAACTCTCAAAACGTTTGATGAATTAGGACCTGTGAATGCTAGAGTCCTCGCCTTCTGTGCCTTTATTTTCCCTGCTGCAATCTTTTGTTTAGTATCTGCCCATTTCCCCCTCTCCTGACCCTGTTCTGATCTTGTTTCCTATTCAGAGTCCGCAAGAATCGGTCTATTCGGGGAGGCATGTGTCGCTATGGTCTTCGGACAGACTGCTGCTGGGGATGGAATCGTAGACCCTGGGGACAGTGCCAGCGTGAGTACCTCAACCTGAAAGCATGGGCTCTGTACACTCACAGCTGGGGCTTTTAAATACGTAAGGGGCTTTTACACTCTGCTGGGCTTTTACATGCATCTGGGCTTTTACACTGACAGCTGGGGGCTTTTACACTGACAGCTGGGGGCTTTTACACTGACAGCTGGGGCTTTTACACAGCTGGGCCTTGCATTTTCACAGCTGAGGCTTTTAAATATACATGGGCTGTTACACACACACAATTTTTGCACATGGCTGGTTAAGTCATAGTTTGGGCTGTTACACAATACCTGGTGTTTTTACCCACAGCTGGTTGAGGATCTTTCACAAATGGAAGAATCTCTATACAACTGTAACATTTAAGAATTATCAAAGGGAGCAACAGTATTAATTTGGGGCTTCATAACGCCAGCAGAATTTAATCACTGCAGAGTTAAATACCACTGCCGAGTATTTTAGATGAAGCTTGCAAGGCCTTCTGTCCACTTGCAACGAGCAGTTTTGGGATCATGCACAGATCTGAAGCTATAAACACCTGAGAATATCACACACAGCGATTGCTTTAAACAGTCAGAGTGTTTATTAAACAGCAGATGGTGAAAGTGACTATCTCGCACACTGTTCACTCTTCGAGGAACATATACACAGTAGTAAATATTGTCCGCATAATTCTGGGACAGAGAACTCCCACCATATTCAATAAGATTCTAGTAGAGCTGGAAGTTATACACAGACCTGAGCCAAGTGTCTGCATGTTGATGATCATGGTAACATTTTAAGTTAGGAACATTCAGTCCTTTTGAGCCTGTTCCACTATTTAATTAGATCTACATCACAAATCTGTTTTCTCAACTTTGCTCCACAGTCCCAGGGTCTAACACAATAAAACTGGTCCAGTCTCCACTAGGCCCCTGCATTCAGCATTACAGGAAAGAAAGTTTCAAATTTCTTTTACCCCTTTTGTGAAAAATTGCTTTCTGATTTTAATCGTGAATGCCTAGCTCTAACATTGAGATCGTCGCCTCTCCTTCCTCTGTTCATGAATTGCCCCATCAACAACAACAACTTGTGTAACACCTTTTTAAATCAATAAAACACCCCCAAGTAATTCCATGGGAATCCTATCAGATAGGGTGTCAAACCAAGCCATAATAGGAAATATTGCCTCAAAAGCTTAATCAAAGAATTTAGGGAAGAAGAAGACGAGAGAACTTGAGGCCTGGACAACTGAAGGCACCATTGATGGCAGAGAGATTAAGATTGGGGGGTAGCGGGGGGGGGGGGGGGGATGCGCGGCAGTGGTATCCACTCAAACAGAATTATAATGGGTACTTCATAGAATTGTGGGAGCTGGAGATGACAGAATCATAGAATTCTTACAGTGTGGAAGTAGGCCATTCAACCCATCGACTCAACATTGACCCTATGAAGAGCATCCCTCACAGACCCACTCCACTGCCTTGTAACCCTGCTAATCCACATAGACTGCACATCCCTGGACACTTTGGGCAATTTAGCACAGCCAAACCACCTCACTTGCACGCCTTTGGACTGTGGGAGAGAACTGGAGCACTCAGAGGAAACCCACGCAGACACGGGGCGAATGTGCAAACTCCACACAGACAGTTGCCTGAGGCTGAAATCAACCCAGGTCTCTGGCGCTGGGAGGCAGCAGTGTTGACCACTCATCCACTGTACGCCCAGTAGGTAGGAGGCACAAGTCATGGAGAGATTTGAAAAGGATGATAATGATGAAAGAACTTGTTGCTTCACTGGGAGCCAATGTAGGTCAGCACACACAGCAATAATGGGTTAAATAAATTCAATGTGACTTGAGACACAGGCATCAGAGTTTTGGATAATCTCAAATTTAGGGAGGATGGAATGTGGGAGAACAGCCGAGTACTGTGTTGGAATTGTCAAATCCAGAAGTAACAAACAGATGAATGGGGCAGCAAAGATACTTCTTTCCATATTTACACATTTCAACATTTTAAACATCTCAATCAGACCATTCCTCAATCACCTACACTCCAGCAAGCTGGGTTAATGTTCCCTTTCCTGATTGTAACTCTTTCTGTGCTGTTCCTGTAAATAATCAGAGTCTGGGACTGTGTTTTAAAAAAAAAGCACAATCTGTGGTATCAGTGAAAACTGTAACATAACCCAAAGACCAGTGCATATTTATAAATTACCAAATGTTTGCACATCAGCAGCAGAGTATCTCTCCAACATGCTAGAGGTTATTTTAAATAGATTCTAATCAACTTGTTCAGAAATGTTATTACACTCCTCTGGAGCAGATGGGACTTGAAGCCAGGCCGCCTAACTCAGGGGTAGGGACATGAGCATTACACCATAACAGCCCATTTTACTTTTTGCCTAGAACAGCTGAAGGGTTTGCATATTTTAACCAGCTTTTACACAACGCTGATAGTTTCTCACAAAGCCTAGATGAAGTTTGTATTTGCACTTGCTTGCCTGGTATTAAGTAGATGTTTCGGGAGGCAATTTATATCTTTCCGGGCTTCTTACACGCAAAAGGGCTTCTCGGGCCTATGCAATCTTGCAAAATCTTCATATTTTTATTAACTGTTAACGAGAATGAATCATCTTGAATATGTTCCAGGTTATTTTAAAATAAGAGTATCAAACATTCCGAATGTGTATTAAGTCTGCATCTATCACAATATTCTGGGAAGAAGTGGCCTGTTTTAAATCGGCAGGATTAATGGAAGTGGCTGTGAGCCACTGATCTTGATCAAATTCCTGCAAGAATCAAATAGGTTGTCCATCTGTGTCCTGCAGCCAAGAAACACAGCAGCAGCTCCCACATACTCAGCTCCGCCTGCAGGTTCTGCTTGTCATTCATACATGGGGCAGCAGGGGGCGCGGTCTCTATGGTCCGCCTGAAAGACAAAGACTTGAGGGGAGGTGGACATGACCCACTTTTGTGCAGCTGAGAGTTGATTGCTATAATTCCTTTAAAAACTCCGAGCCTCTCCCAAGTCAAAGTTTGCAGGAAGCAGAGAACAAACTTTAGGAAAGTTACAGCACAGGAGGTGGTCAATGACTGTGCGGGCTCTGTGAAAGATTTAGCTAATTAGTCCCACTCCCCTTGCTCTTACTTCTATGTTCTTCCTTTTCCACTACTCATCCAAATCCTTGTTGAAAGTTATCATTGAACCTGTTTTCCATACCTTTTTATGTGTTGTGTTTCACGTCATAACCAGTTACTGCATTTTTCAAAAATCTATTAATCTTCCCTCTGTTTCCTCTGCTTGGTCATGAATTATATTAAACCTGTCACCTTTGGTTACCAACCCTCTCACTAATTAAAAGTTCATCCCTGTTTACCTTATCAAAACCATCTGGATTGTCACTTCTATTAAACCTCTGTCTCTGTTTAAAAGATGGCAGACACAGCTTCTCTAATCTCCTCATCTAACAGAAGAGTCTCATCCCTATCCCACTATAGTAAGTAATCTCTGCCCTATAATCTAGTTAAGGGTTGATTAATGTTTTATAAACATTCAGCGTAACCTCTATATCTTTGTGTCCTTTGCCTCTGTTCAATCAAATCGAGGATGCCATTTAAAAAAAAATCAACCCTATTCACCCTCCCTGCCATTTGAAAGATTTCTGCATGTGAATGCCCCCCCCCCCCACATTACTCATTCTTGGAATGGAGAGGTCCCAGTAGATCAAAATCGGTTGCATGTTTGCTGGTGTTTATGGGCTCTGCTGGTCATTAATGAACAATACAACTCTATTGATACACGGAGCAAGAAGATGATTAATGGCTGTGGAAGGAGTTAATATCTGATATGTTTAAGCACTATCAATTTCACTGTAATCTTATCAGTTCCTTTTTCATAACCTCAAAACACCACCTTCTGTGAGTTTCCCAGTAGCAGGGATATGTAATGTAGAATCACATTGGTAAACCCATTGGTTTTCATAGAATCCTTACAAGTGTGTAGGCAGGCCATTTGGCCCATCGAGTCCACACCAACCCTCCGAACAGCATCCCATCTATACCCAACCCCCTTACCTTATAACCCTGCATCTCCCATGACTAATCCACCTAACCTGCACATCTGTGGATTGTGGGAGGAAACCCATGCAGACATGGAGAGAATGTACAGACTCCATACAGATAGTCACCCAAGATTGGAATCTCTGGTGCTGTGAGACAGCAGTGTCAACCACTGAGCCACCGCACCATCCAGGATTTCTGGTGGCTCACTGGTTAACAGTGCTCAGTTTCATTATCCCATTTGCTCCCCCATTCTATATCCATTCTGAATTTCTCATTGCCCTTATCACAGGAACTAGTATTTTCCACATGTGAGAATTAGTTTCATACATCTCAATAGAAAGGGAATAGTTCTCTGAGATATTGCAGGCAGTATGCTATAAACTTAATTTTCCCAGTCACCAATTGCCATTACCGCAGAGTGAAAAGAGGCACAACAAATCCTCTGCGTGTGTGGGGGGGGGGGAGGGGAGGCATTCACATGTAACTTCAGTCAATAAACTTCTTCATTGTAAGTTTTCACTGTCAATTTCAATGTCTTGTTTCTCACTGCATTTAAAAAACCTCCTTTTTTCTTTTCCAATGTAGCCCAAAGGAAATGAGTTATTCCAGTGAGGCTGCCCAATAAGATTATTGTGCACTACTTCAGGAAGCACAGAGACATTGAACAATAGTTTATAGCAGTAACAGAAGTGGCTATTTCCGCACACATGGATGAAATGATGCTGATAATCTTTGCCTGCTGATATGTTGCCAAGCTAGACTTCCTCACAGAGGCATATTTCACACTGACAAATATGCATATTATAGATGGACCCTGCTTTGGACTGGGCAGTTTTCACTGTGAATCAGTGAGCAAGAGGCAGTTCCTGCCAGTGCACAGAATATGTTGCCTGTGACAACTGATTGATAATTGGATTGAGGGGTGGTCCAGTTGGAGAGAGACAGTTTCCATCTCTCACTCCATGTTCTATTTGCTGATTGAAGTGACTGATTAATTCTGACTAAACAGAGTAATCTCGACTGACATAAGCAGTTCCCTTGTAAACTAAGTTATGTGTTTCAGAAAGTTTTAATAAATATGTGTGTGCCAAATGGCCTCTTTCTGCACTGTAACAATTGTACGTGTGTGTGTATGTATGTCTATGTATAAATGTACTGGAATGTGGCTTGTTGACAAAATCAAGGCCAACCTCCTAAAAAAAGGCTCTGGAATTCTCTGGATATTTGTTTTCCAGCTTTCATCCCGTTAATGCAGAGAATATGTCGAGTAACGTACCCTCTGAAAGGTTAGCTTAACCTATTTCTTACAATAATCTTGTTAACTGGTAGATTGAAGACAGGCTGTGTGAAACATTGAGTGGCCTCAATGACAGGTGTCAGCTGTAGCTCAATGGCAGGACTGACATCCCTGGATCAGATGGTTTTATGTTCAGGCCCCATTATCGAAAGCTCAGCTCAGAATCTAGGCTGGCCCTCCTTAACAGTTGTTAGAGTGTGCTGTCTTGGATGAGGTGTTAAACTTGAAAATAGGAACAGGAGTAGGCCATTCAGCCCCTCCAGCCTGTTTTGCCACTCAATGAGATCATGGCTAATCTGTGATCTTACCCCACAGACCTACCTTTGGTTCATATCCCTTTATAACTCTGTTTACAAAAATCAATCTACCTCAGGTTTAAAATTAACAACATCCACCGTCGTTTGTGGGAGTCCTGTCTGGTGTTTATGGATGTCCTGTGTATCTTCTCCAGAGTCATCAAAAGAACCCACAGTGCCTCCCAAAAAGTAGCTGGGGATTACTCCTCCTATACCCTGGCTAACATTTATCCCTCAACCAAGCGTCACCTAAACAGAGAATCTGGTCATTATCACTTGGTGTTTGTGGCCTCTTGCTATGTGCATATTGGCTGCCATGCTTCTTACCTTTCGACAATGATAACACTTGTAAAGTACTTCATTGGGTTTAAAATTCTTTGGGATATCCAGAAGCATTACATCGATGCAAGTTTTTTTCTCTTTTTGATATGGACTGAGAGATGATGCCATCTTGTTCTGTGGGCAGTAGGCCACAACAACCTCAAGTGTGTTTCTTGTTTGGTGCTAATGTTTCTCCTGTACCACTAGATAAAGCAGCACTTTCTGACACAGAGCTCACTCTGAGATATTCTCAGAGATATGTTCTTAGACAGGAGTTATATGGGGTTTCTGGATTTATGGAACGGCCATTTATTGTGTCGGTGGTAACTTAAGATGAATGCTGACATCTCCTGAGCAGGATATTTTTTGGAGCTGTCCTGTCAACACTGCACATTATGCCCACAGCTGTTTTCTCTGGATTGTTGCTAGGTGCAGGGATGCATGCTCTGATTCAACATGCAACACCAAAGTATAACTGGGTGCAGAGTGAGTTGGATAGTCCTTGTTAGCTATTATGAAATTACATCTTTTATTTGCAGAGCAAGTGATATTGTAAAAAGAATTCACTCGTGGATCCTGACCCCTCTTGTTTAAAGTGCAGTCACTAAAGAACTCACTACCAATGTTGTTCCTAGTGAGTTACTACTTGCTATGAATATGTTATTCTCAAACCCATGGGGCACTGTATATAGAAGGAATGCTACATCAAAAGGTCAGACTCATGTTACTCAGTAAGACTTACAATAATTTTTGGATGCATAGATCACTATCATATTCGTGGAGAGAGCTGATTGGTAAAGTGAAGCCACAAAGAACAGAGCAGCTTCTTGCTAGTTCTTTCTGTTTCAATCTGAAGGGGGTGGGGGTGGTGATTATGGGGGTGAGGAAGTGGTGGGAAGCTATCTTTTTTTTTTGGCAGGATCTAACTTCTCCCTCTGCAAAGCTAGTCCATAGCACTGAGGTAGAGCATGGGTAATGAAAGGATTAAGAGCCATTTCTTTAACAGATACAGTGCCCATATTCAATACTGAACTCACTGTGCCCAGTAAGTTTAAAGGGCATCTGCATCCAGCTACTGTGCAAGTGTTTCACTGGGCACTGTTCATTATTCAGGGCAAGGTGCCTGCTCAATATACGTAATGTCTGCAAGTTGAAAGGGAGAATAATCCAAGAGGAATCCAGGAACCACTGTGGGAATGTCCCATTTTCTCAATGCACAGCTTTCATTAGATTGAGGGCTGATTGTTAATCTTGCATGACTCAAGCGTGGGATATTGAATAAACATCAGGCTGGACCACCATGAAGTAAATCCCCCACACACAAAAGAGGTTCAAGAATGACAAAAGGAAATAAATACATGAACCAAACCTCCCCTGCCTCCTCCCGATCTCCGATAAACCTGTCTCTGAGAACTGTACGGAGTGCATTATGGGAGGAAGTGCAATGTAGGATTTACGTATCCAATCTAAGTTTTTTTTCCTCAGAGGTTTGTAAATCTTTGGAACTCCTTGCCACAGAGTGGGGGCAGAATCCCTGTGTATATTTAAGGCTGAGATAGATTCTTGATCAGTCGGGGATTGCAGTTTATAGGGAAAGGGCAGGAAAGTGGATGTGAGGAAAGTTAGATCAGCCTTCATCCTATCGAATGGCCTACTCCTATTCCTATTTCTTATCATCTTTTCCACTGAATCTTAGCTGGAGGTGCTTTGCTGGTTTAGAGGGATGTTAGTGAAAGGTCCTATTTTGTCATAAGATTTGGAAAGAGAAAGTTGACAATAGTCTGGTGCTCAGTTTCTGAGTGAATGGATTCATTAGTGTCAGGCCATAACGATATAGAATGAAAGTGGGCAAATAGAGTTGATGTGTAGATCAGCATTAATTAAAGTGAATGGTGGAACAGTCTCGAGAGGTTGAATGGCCTCCTCCCATCCTACATTTAGAGTTTCATTGCTTCTTTTCTTTCCCCTCTTCCATTTCCATCCATGCTGCTTCTTGATATCTACAATATTACTCTTGAACTGTTCATAGGGGAGCCTTGGAAGAATAAAAGTTCTTACTTTCACTTCTACCCTCCCAATTATTGTGCAAGTTGCACATTTTCTGCATTTGTATAGACCTCATATTTCTGTACTCCCAGCCTGATGTCTCCTTGATGTATAGCTACAACAGCAGTGACAGTCCTCCATTATTGTCGTTATTGCAAGAGGGTTTGAGTACAGAAGTAGAGAAGACTTGCTTCAGTTGTATAAAAACTTAGACCACACCTGGGGTACTGTGTGCAGTTTTGATCTCCTTATCTCAGGGAAGATATTATTGCTGTAGAGGGAGTTCAAAAAAGGTTCACCAGATTGTTCTTGCGATGGTGGGACTGTATTAGAGAGATTGGGTCAACTGGTCCTATATCCTCTAGACTTTCAAAAATGAAAGGCGATATCTTTGAAATGTACAAAATACTAAATGGATAGAATGGCGTAGTTGAGGTAAGATCTTTCCCCAGTTAGGGAATATAGAACCAGGAGCATTGTCTCACAGTAAGGGAGATGCCACTTATATCTAAAATGAAGATAAATTATTTTATTCAGAAAGATGTGAATCTTTAGAATTTTCTACCACGAAGGACTCAGTCTTTGAGTATGTTTCAGGCAATGATTGATAGATTGCTGATTATCCATGGCATGACAAGGTTATGAGAATGGAATGGATGAAAGACATTGAAGTGTTGATCACATGATCATATTGAATAGCAGGGTAGGATAGATGGGCTGAATAACCTACTTCTGTTCCTAATGCTTCACCAAGTGACATTTTTCAAGTGTGGACCCAGATATTGATTGGAAATCTATCGTGAAGAGTATCGGAATTTGAGCTCCAAGCCTATCATGAAAATTTAGAAGCAGCTTATTTCCCCAGTTCTGGTAGATTCCAGAATTCTCTGACTGCTGATTTCAGAGCATGTAAACATCCGAAGCAAGGCAGCTGGTGTGAAGAACGTCAAAAGAAAACAGACTTACACTTCACAACCATCAGGACAGGCCAAAATATCTTCAAATCAATGAATACATTTGAAGTGAAGTCACTGTTGTAATGCAGGAAGTTCTGGAGCCAATTTTCACACAACATGATCCAGAAGCCTGCTTGTGATAATGACTCGATCATTTATTTATAGTCATGTGCTTTTCATGATCTTAAAATGTAAGGAACATAGCGAGCAAGCATTGTGAGGCTGCAATGGGATAAATGATCTGCTGAGGTGATAAATGTTGCCTGGGGTACTAAAGAAGACAACCTTTTCCCAAATAATACTTTTCATTTACCTAAGAGGGCAGGCACAGACTCAGTTCAACATCTCATCTGAAAGATGGCACACTCGAAAGGTCAGCCTCTACTGTCAGTCTAATCCATGATGGGGACTTGAACCCACAACTTTCTGACTTGAAGGTGTGCATATTAGCAGCTGAGTCACAGCTGACACCTGAAACACTTTCATGGTCTTAGGAGGTTATTACCATTTGAGTAGTGGGCGTATGTTTGTGTGGTTTAAAAAGTTCTCACCTTCAATTTGTTCGAAGAGTACAGAGAAACTCTACACCTGATGCACCATTCCTAGTGGATGCTGTGTGGTTGGTTCTGATCTCACAAACACAGTCAGCTCACACCACAAACCAAATGCCATAATTTTCCTCGTCCAATCAAATGAGACAAATTGTGTTTTGAGCTGAACTTACTCTGATTGGGGAGAAAGTGAGGTCTGCAGATGCTGGAGATCAGAGCTGAAAACGTGTTGCTGGAAAAGCGCAGCAGGTCAGGCAGCATCCAGGGAACAGGAGAATCAACGTTTCGGGCATAAGCCCATTCCTGAAGAAGGGCTTATGCCCGAAACGTCGATTCTCCTGTTCCCTGGATGCTGCCTGACCTGCTGCGCTTTTCCAGCAACACGTTTTCAGCTCTTACTCTGATTGGGATCAGAGACCTTTCCCCCTTGCTGATGGACACCATCCTATTGTCAGGAGACAAGTGAATGACTTTACCTGCCCAACTACCACAAATGCCATTGTAAATCTTATTTATTGATGGGATGTGGATGGCACTGGTAAAGTCAGCAGCTGTTATTGCCTATTCCTAAGCGGCCTCGAGATATGAGGGAAAACTTCACACACACACACACAAGGAACCATAAGCCAACAAATATTCAAGGATTCCAAGCATTGCAATTTTAATCAGTCCCATTCTTTAGGAATGTGGCACTTCATTGTCTTTCCCCTGAAATCACTCACTCTTTATCTGAATCTTGGCTGCTGGCAACTACAATGTACAGATTACTGCTGCCTGCTGGTCACTGCAACCCACTGGTCACTACTGCCCATTGGACACTGCTTTCTGCTGATCGCTACCATTTGCTGGTTACTGCTGCCCACTGATCACTGGCATCTGCTGGTCACTACTACTCACTGCCATCCACTGCTCACTGCCTCCCACTGCTCACTGCCTCCCACTGGTCACTGCCTCCTGTTAACAAATACTTTTCACTTGCACAACACAAGATGACATACTGTATACAAATGTGAGACTTTTTTCTTAATTGTGTGTAGAGTGACATTATTGTGAAGGCATTTTCCAATGGTTGCATATCATTTCCTTACTCAAAGTTTCTGTTTTATGTTCTCTTATCAAACTGCAATATTTAATTTCAGGACAACTGATAATGTAGAACAGGATGAAAGGCTACTTCAATAAGACTCGCACCCACGTCTTAATCAGTCTCCCTCCCTTTAATAAGCTGGTGGGTGTGGTTCATAGTCTGTCCCTCTCTAAATATAACACTGGAAGTCAAGTCACCTTGTACCATGTTGAGAGTCATTTAAAACAAACATAACTGATGTTTGTTGATATGAATTATGGTGGAGTGGAGTGTGCAGCTCATGCCGTCATTACTAGACAGCCTAATGGATACAAATAAATGAAAAATTAAAATCAATTTATAACTTTATTTTTGAATGAATGAAGAAAGTTGAAAAAAATATCTGCCATTCTGTTTTCCCTTTTCCTATTCCAATGTACTGTTCCAAAGCATCGTAGCAGAGGTTGGATCTGAGACCAGTAAAGTTCCCTGACATCTTGTTAGAACCACATAACCAATCCAGATTTATTAACTTCTTCTGTCACAGGAGAGTTAATCAAATCATACAGTTTTACAGAACAGAAGCCCTTCAAGCCTTTGAAAGAGGCATCTAATTCATCAAACCCCCTGTACTTTCTTCCATTAGCTTTGCAACATCTTCCTTTGCAACCATTTATCCAATTACTATTAAATGTTTGAATGAAACTGAATCCTCTGCCTTTGAAGCAATTCATCCCAGGTTTTAAAAAAAGACACACACGTCAGGTTCTTTTGCCAGATAAAGTCATAGAAATAAAAATGGATTTTAGTTTTGGTCATTGCAAGTGGTGTCTTATGGTCAGTGAGATTTTTTATCGACTACTTCTCTTACAGATTTCAAATTTCTACACAGCTAGAAAAAATGTCATTGCAGTTCATTCTGCAATGTTTCCTGCCTTGACAACATAAGAAATAGGAGCAGTTATATCACCCCTTACGTTTGCTCTGCCATTCAATAAGACTGTGGCTGATCATCAGCTGGATTTCCCTATATCCCCAAAACCTTTGTGTCCATCACTTTCTATTTCCCATGTTCTGTTTTTTATTTCTTGAGGGCTCTGAATCAGTCTGGCATAACTGTAAGACTGACAGCTCTCTATTGAACCATTCATTCCTCACCTGGAAAGATCCTGGACAATGTTCACAAGCTATTCAGTCTCAGAGGACAATGCCGATGATGTCCGCAGTCGTCTCTTTCCTGCAGGGTGTCACTGTAAAATGATAAAAATGATATTGATTTCCCCCATTTTCCATCTCCCCTCCTCCCTTCCCAAGGTGAAGTCAATTTCAACCCTGTCCAAAGATGAGCTAACTCAGCACAGACAAAGGATTGGTTTTATCTGCTTTGTCTGGTGTTGAACACTTATTAACAGGAGCTCCACAACTCTATTATTGTAAGATACTTTATGAATGTGTGTATTAAGGTAAGTCAGCATTGTGCAGTAAAGCAAAAACAACAATGTTCTGAGGAGAAGATTACTGGGTTACCTGACTGAAAATTATACTAACATTGCCAATAGCAGGATGTCCAATTACAGTGTTTGTTGAATCCAATTACCATCTACCATTTTGAGGTAAGTCCTGTGCTGTCTTCCTCCAATCCCTTAAAGTATGTCATGTCAGTCCAACACAGTAGCTTTTATCATGTGTGAATCTTATAGCAACACCCCAGTGGTATTGTCAACTGATCAAGTCAGCAGCCAGTTTGTAATACTTTCAATGACGGATGAGGCAAATTTTGGAGAAAAAGATGGGATGCCTCTCAGCACATTTAATGTTCAAAGAGTAAATTACATTGAAAAGATACAATTTAGTTTTAGTTGAATAACAATCTCATTCTAAGAACATCTTCCAAATGAATTTGTTAAATCATTGTTCAAGTTCAGCCATTGCCTATTAATGTTAGAATAGCAGCGAAATTGTCTTTGTGAATTAATTATGAGAAATTCACATCTAATTATCTGCTCTTACTGTATAGAATTGTGTTGGATTGAAGCTATAGAATGTAGTACCTACAATTGTTGATATTGAAAGGCTCACTCTGTGACAGTGAACTCCCTGAGCAGATGAGGCTACTGTTTGATCAATTCCAAACTTGAACTTGTTTATTCTACTCTTCCCAGCTGTGTGCCAACACGGATGTAAACATGGCGAGTGTGTGGGACCAAATAGATGCAAGTGCTACCCAGGGTACACAGGCAAAACATGCAATCAAGGTAAGAACAAGAATCCCAAGTAGAAGTTATGATGTTGTCCAATGCAGAAGGATTTTCTTATTTGAGTGAACCCTTCACATGCTTTGACAGATTAGTCAAGAAATAGCATTGGCATTACACAATAATACGATATTAACCATTCCCATCAATAAATTGCATGTATATCATTTGTTCAAGTAATAAATGGTCCTGAATTTATACACTAAAGAAGCATAAACCATAGATAAATTTTAGATACACATAACTTTAGGTACACATAAAATATTTACACACTATGGTAAATTTCTGAGTTACATATGTTGAGGATATATATGATTTTAAAACATAGAAGTGCAAGTATATATACAGGTATATTTTGGGGATTGGTGAGCTCTGTTGTCTGGACAGCTAGTTTGTGAGGAAGCATAACATAACAGCATGAATCAATTCCCACATCCATTGAGGTTATCACAAAGGTGCCACCTCCTCAACCTCATCCATTGCCTGAGGGGAGGTGTGATGAGCTTCAGGTTAAACTCACCACCGGCCAGCGCTCTCTAATGACAGCTCTATGGTCCTCTGGGAATATGCTGACTTTCACTTTATTTACATTTGGGAAGTCCTGTGTGACAGTGGGTAAGTGGCCCTGGCTCTGAAGCAGAGATTTGAGGTTCGAATCCCACCCTAGGACCATAAGGTCAAGGAAGTTGACAGTACTGCAAATCCTTCCGCTTTGTGTCAGGTGACAGGCACCAGAAACCATAACACCATAAATTATAGGAGCAGAATTAGGCCATTCAGTCCATCAAGTCTGCTTTGCCATTCGATCTTGGCTGATATGTTTCTCAACCCCAGTCTCCTGCCTTCCCGCTGTAACCCTTGATCCCTTTACAAATCAAGAACGTATCTATTTCTGTCTTAAACACACACAATGACTTGGCCTCCACAGGCCTTTCTGCTGCAAGGGGAGAAATTCCTGGTCATTCACGTGATGGAAAGCAAGTTGGAGTTGGTACTAGCTCACTCCATTGCTCCATGTAATCCTATTTTCAGGAACCCTGAAATGTTCAAAAACCAATTAAATATTCTGAACTGTCATCACTGTTGTCGTGTAGGAAAGACTTTAGTATTAATTTGGACTTAGAAAACTCCCAAAGCAATAATGTGACAATGACCAGCTAAAACTTTAGCGATGTTGATGAAATTTAAATATTGATCAAGACAACGGGAACAGATCTCTGCACAAAGTACATGTTACCACAACTTAGACTCCCTACCATGGTTATATTTAAATATATTTTTGTATGCTGCTAATTTTTCCCCAATCTGGAGGATACCTATTTCTTGGGAAATATTTAATGTATCTATAAACAGTACACCCTGGCTTTCACAGCTTTCACTTTACATACTAGCTTCACGGAGCTCAGATATTCAGGTTCAATTTTTCAAAGGACCCCTTTGTTTCATTTCATAACTTTAGGAACTGGAGCAAATACTCTGGTGCTCAAATGTAGTCTTTGACATCTGGAGCATTTGAACACAATATTGATCTATTTCTTGGGTTATTTTCACAAGGAGGTTTCAAATGCATGCAAAGCAATATTTTGCACATCACAGGTGGGGAGAATGAGATAGTGGATTACAAACTGACACGTCTTTCCATCTTCAAACCGTGTATTCAAAGCCTGTAGGGTACTGTGAGGAGTTAATGAGGAGGAACTCAGAAATCAAGCATCTGTAGAAATGCTTGATTCAGATTTTCTTTGCTGCTGTTTCTGGAGGCAGTGATTAATGTTAAGGTTCTTTCTGGGGTTGCTGGTAGTTGTCTGGTGCTCGATGCGGCTGGCAGTCTTTTCTGTTTTGGAATTGTAATGTATGTTGGCTATTCCACCCCAAAGGAATCACAACCAAGATTGAATCTGGTCTCATCTAATGTCCATTCTCTCACTTTTTAGGAAGGGGAGAAATTGAATTGTGATTTAAATAGAAATCCCAACACTAAACCAAAATCCCATCTGCCCTGTCAATCAGATGCAAAAGACCTGAGGCCAGTATTGTCAAGTAGAAAAGTGGAAGTATTCCTGGTGTTCTGATCAATATTTCATTTTCAATCAACATCACGGAAACACGATCTGGTCATTGTCACATTGTTATGTTTGGGAGTCTGCTGAGGACATTATAACAGTGACTTCAGTGCAGATTATTTAATTGGCTTTCAAGCACTTTAGCATTCCTGACAATGAGAAGGTTACTATAAAGTGGATATCCTTCTTTTTTTAACTCAGTAAATCCTATACTTTCATTAAAGGAAAAGATTTTACCTAAATCTGCTGTGACCCCCGCTTCAAATCCTGCACCCATGAATCTCTACAATATGGAAGCAGGCCATTCGGCCCATTAAATCCACGCTGACTCTTTGAAGAGCATCCCATCCCCCAACTTACCCGCTGGTTAATCCACCCATGTTATTTTGTACCATAACAAGTATCATTTTCCCAACATAATTTAAATCTGGACTGAAAATAAACACTATTTGGGGGGGTGCACAGTGGCTAGCACTGCTGCCTCACAGCGCCAGGGACCTGGGTTTGATTCCAGCCTTAGGCGACTGTCTGTGTGGAGTCTGCACATTCTCCCGGGTTTCCTCAGGGTGCTCCGGTTTCCTCACCCAATCCAAAGATGTGCTTATTAGGTGAATTGGCCACGCTAAATTGCCCATAATGTTTTGGGATGTGCAGATTAGGTGCATTAGTTAGGGATGATATAGGATAGAAGGATAGGGGGATGGGTCACTGTTCAGAAAGTCAGTGTGGACTTGTAGGGCCGAAGAGCCTGTTTCCACATTATCGGATTCTATAATTCTGTCATATTTATCAGACCAGTAGTAGTTTAAGAATAATCATGTGCTGGCCACTCAGGTGAATTTTGAACATAATTACCTGGATGTTTTCATGACTGATATTTTTAATTCTTGCAGATAGAACACGATCGTTTCTTTAATGAGATCTGTTACTGTCTGGCGATGCTAACCATTTAGTCAGAATTCTTGAGGTTGACTTTGTTTTGAACTAAAAGCAGATTTTGGATTCATTGAGGAAAGTTAGACCTGCTAGCTTGATAAATGAGGACAAAGCCACTCGGGACTTGACCTCTGTTCATTGGAGAAATGAACTGTTTACTCACAGCCCTGAACCCCAACGGACATCAAATTAGACAAGTGGCTTGTAAATACTGGAGCAACAAGCAAGTAATGATACTTGCCCTGGGTTTTTATATGAGCATGTTGTCTAAAAATAATTGTGAGTGCAAGTTCAAGAATATAAAATGCTGGTCTTATTTGTCATTATTCCTTATTAGTTTATAGAGTTATAGAGTCATATAGATGTACAGCATGGAAACAGACCCTTCGGTCCAACCCGTCCATGAGGACCAGATATCCCAACCCAATCTAGTCCCACCTGCCAGCACCCGGCCCATATCCCTCCAAACCCTTCCTATTCATATACCCATCCAAATGTCTCTTAAATGTTGCAATTGTACCAGCCTCCACCACTTCCTCTGGCAGCTCATTCCATACACGTACCACCCTCTGTGTGAAAAAGTTGCCCCTTAGGTCCCTTTTATATCTTTCCCCTCTCACCCTAAACCTATGCCCTCTAGTTCTGGACTCCCCCACCCCAGGGAAAAGACATTGTATATTTATCCTATCCATGCCCTTCATAATTTTTTAAACCTCTATCAGGTCACCCCTCAGCCTCCGATGCTCCAGGGAAAACAGCCCCAGCCTGTTCAGCCTCTCCCTGTAGCTCAAATCCTCCAACCCAGGCAACATCCTTGTAAATCTTTTCTGAACCCTTTCAAGTTTCACAACATCTTTCTGATAGGAAGGAAACCAGAACTGCATGCAATATTCCAACAGTGGCCTAACCAATGTCCTGTACAGCCGCAACATGACCTCCCAACTCCTGTACTCAATACTCTGACCAATAAAGGAAAGCATACCAAACGCCTTCTTCACTATCCTATCTACCTGCGACTCCACTTTCAAGGAGCTATGAACCTGCACTCCAAGGTTCTCTGTTCAGCAACACCCACTAGGACCTTAGCATTAAGTGTTTAAGTCCTGCTAAGATTTGCTTTCCCATGGGCAGCATGGTGGTTCAGTGGTTAGAACTGCTGCCTCACAGTATCAGGGTCCTGGGTTCGATTTCCGCCTGTCTGTGTGGAGTTTGCACATTCTCCCCATGTCTTCATGGGTTTCCTCCAGGTGCTCCGGTTTCCTCACACAATCCAAAGATGTGCAGGTCGGGTGAATTGGCCATGCTAAATTGCCCACAGTGTTAGGTGCGTTAGTCAGGGGTAAATATAGGGAAGGGAATGGGTTTGGGTGGGTTTCTCTTCAGAGGGATAGTGTGGACTTGTTGGGCTGAAGGGCCTGTTTCCTCACTGTAGAGAATCTAATCTAAAATGAAGTAAAGTCCATCTGTCACTTCTCGGCCCATTGGCCCATCTGGTCCAGATCCTGTTGTAATCTGAGGTGCCCTTCTTCGCTGTCCACTACACCTCCAATTTTGGTGTCATCTGCAAACTTACTAACTGTACCTCTTATGCTCGCATCCAAATCATTTATGTAGTAAACAATTACAGAACTAGATGCTGCAATGGCTTGGATAACCTTTCACCTTTGGGATCTGCGTCCGTATGATGGTTGGGCTGGAAGTCTTGTTGCTTTCAGATGTCTGTCCTGTGACAGGAGATTACAGAGCAGGCTTTCTTTTATTGTGGGAAAGAGTGAAGGAGGTTTTTCATTTACCAGGCCTTTAATAGCCCCATCCCTATTGAATTATATACCCAAAACAAAAGGACTCTGACTTTTACTAACAGGGACATGAGTAAAGGGACATGAATAAATGTGTCAAAACTTTGATTCACCTTAAGTTGGATTGCTGATTGCCACATTGTGGGAAAGATACTTCATCATAGAGTCATAGAACACAGAAATAGATCCTTTGGTCCCTATCCCAGACTGAACTAGTCTCATTTACCTGCAATTATCTCATATTCCTCCAAGTCCTTCCTCTTCATGTATCCATCTAAATGCCTTTTAAATATTATAATTGTACTCGCCTATATCACCACTGTTGGTAGCTCGTTTCCATACACACACCACCCTGTAAGTGAAGAAGTTACCCCTCAAATCCCTTTTAAATCCTTCCTCCCTCACCTTAAACCAATGCCTCTCTAGGTTTGGACTCCCCCTGCCTTGGGAAAGAGACCTTGGCCATTCACCTTATCCACACCCCTCATTCTTGGAGATGTTGAGTGCGAATTCAACTGAAGGATGCTGAGGAAACTCTTGCTGGGGAGTCAGTGACAAAACGAAACCAATTTCGAATGTTACTACGTGTGAGGAGTAAAATTGAGAGAAAATATTTGAAGCAGAATAGAAAGCCATGCTCGAAGGAGAGATGCTGGATTCATTTTAGATTGCACTGGGAAAGAGCCAGTGTAACCATAGGGTGTACTGGTAATGTCTGTAGTAATCCAGTAATGCAGAACAACGCCCTGGGGATGTGGGCTCAAATCTCATCACCAGTGCAGTTGGTGAAATTTGAATTAATTGAAAATCTGGAGCAAAAGTGTAGTTCAATTGTAACCACTGTTGGTTGTCGCCATCTTTTTCATTAATGCCCTTTAGGGAGGGAAGTGAGTCCAGACCCACAGCAATGTGGTTGACTCTTAACTGCCCTCTGGGCAATTAGGGATGGACAGTAAATACTGGCCTGGCCAGTGGCATCCACATCCTATGAACAAACAAATGGCTATCCTCTTTTTTTTTCTTTTAATATTGGGATGTGTATGTTACTAGCCCGTTCTGCATTTATTGCCCATCTGTAAATACCCTGGAACTGAATGGCTTGCCATACTATTCTGGAGGCAGCTAAGAGTCAGCCACATTGCTGAGAGTCTGGTGTCACATGTAAACCTGATCAGGTAAGGATGGCAGATTTCCTTCTCTAAAGGTAAACCAGATGAGTTTTTATTACAATGGGCAGTGATTATATGGGTGACCATTAAGCCAGCTTTTAATTCCAGGATTTTCCCTTAGATTCGGATTTTACCATCTGCCATAGTGGGATCTCGACTTGGGGTTCCAGGGGCAGCTAGGTCAGTAATATTACTGCTACACCACTGCATCCCTAATTCTAACTGACTTGGGAAATGAAAAGTTGTAAGTTAGTGCAATGGGTTTTAGGGGAGAGAGACAGACAGACAAACAGAGGGGTTTATTTCAATTTTTGGATGGAAAGTTGGATGGAGTGTAAGTCTGACTGCTGAGTTACTAACATTCATTTTCTGTTGCCTCACCCCAACCTTTCTGCTGTTTTGGAGGAGGTTACTTTATACCTAACCACTCTGTACCTGACCTGGGAGGGCTGGATACTGACAATGGGTGTATGAACTAAGAAACTTTCCCCTCACTCTAATGAGAAGACATTTTCACAAGGCAACTGGATTTTGTCGTTGCTAATTGTCATGATCTTTGACACAAAATTAATGAAATCCTGTTGGTTACATTTTGCCTAACTACTGTCAGAGTTCCTCTCTCTCTGAATGTCTGAGCAATAGTTCAGGGCTTTCCGAACTGCGAGGTGAAATTTTGAGATTCACAAGCTCCAAGGAAGCAATGGCTACATGGAGCTCCAACCCTGTTCTAAAAACTGCAAGAAACTTTCAATCTTTGGAGCTTTATCTATAACGTAGGTGTGGCCAAATCTGCTGAACCTTGAGACTAAAATGTTGTGTGGAAAAACATTGCGGAGAAATTGATGATGTGGAACTTTGTAAAAACTGCGAATGAAACAGACACCATTTGCCCACATGACTCACCCTCACCCCCAAATCCACCGGCTGTCATCTCTCATATCTACCCCACCCCAGCTCTCAAGTCTGAGCTCAAGGTGACCATCAGTCACCATAAGGTCACAATGGAAAATCATTTTGTAAGCACTGCTATAGTTGTTACCTGGTGCTAAATCTGATTAACTATTGATCAGGTTATAGATATTGTAAACAGCAAAGTGATCTATTTCTGATATGAATGAACCCAGATATAACCAAATAAGGGAAAGCACCAATGGTAATCTTAAAACAAGGCAAAACCTAAACAATATGTCCAATTTGTTTGGTCTTCATGTCATCTTTGCTCCTTTTTTGTATATAAGGGACTGTGAGAACAGCGGAACTGCTCACTGTACATGGAATGTAACATCCAGAGGTCACTGACGTTAATGATCATGTTTAATAAGGAGATGGAAGAACCTTTTGAATAGTGTTTAGATCAACAGCTTGTACATTTTTGAATGTGGTGGCATCATAGTTTTAGTATTTGAGTAACAACCTCAAAATCATGAGTTCAAATTTCACAATCGTGATGCAGCTAAATACTGCTACACGTACACAGAGTAGATCATTTGGAACAATTGCCACTATCGTGGGAATTCTAGATATTCTCTGCACTCTAGGTGGTATCATTGGATTTATTAATCTGCAAGTTTAATTTAGATAAATGTGAGGTGTTGCATTTTGGTAAGACAAATCAGCCATGGTAGAGCCCTGGGGAATGTTGTTGAACAGAGAATCCTAGGGGTGGACGTACATAAGAAAAAATGGCATCACAGGTAGACAGAGTGATGAAGGAGGTGCTTGGCAAGCATGCCTTCATTGGTCAGAGCATTGAGTGTAGTAACTTGGGATGTCACATTGTGACTATACCAGATATTGGTGAGGCACATTTAGAATACAGTACTATGTTAAATTCTGGTCACCCTTCTACAGGAAGGATAGTTGTTAAACTGGAAAGGGTGCAACATAGATTTACAAGGATGTTGCCAGGACTGGAAGGTTTGAGTTATAAGGAGAGGCTGAGAGATTTTCCCCTGGAGCTTTGGAGGCTGAGAGGTCACTTTATAGTGGTTTATAATATCACGAGGAGCATGAATAGGGTGAATAGACAAGGTTTTTTTTCTCAGAGTAGGGGAGTACAAAAATAGAGGGAGGGAGGCGAAAGATTTAAAAGGGACCTCAGGGGCATAGAGTGGAGTATGTAGAGAATGAGTTACCAGAGGAAGTGGCAGATGCAGGTACAATTACACCATTTAAAAGACAGTTAGACATGTACATGAACAGGAATAGGTTAGAAATATATGGGCCAGGCACAGGCAAATGGGACTGGTTCAGTCTAGGAAACCTGGTTGGCATGGATGAGTTGGAACGAAGGGTCTGTTTCTGCGCTGTATGACACTGTGACTAACAAGAAATGACTATACAGAGCTATAGAACTAGTACTGAGTCACAGGTAACCAAATCAAAGCTAACTATTAGGTTCCTGAATTTGGTGCTACATGTCTTCCAAAGTCAATATCTACCTTCTTAAAATTTGGTATCATTCAAACTGAATCATCAATGTCAGCCTGACTCCTGTACAATGGAGGCAGTTGGAACTTAAAGCAATGTTTGTGTGAAGCATGTTGAGTGCTTTAACAGAAGTGTAACTCCAATGTCAAAAAGGATGTGTACAGTATACCCTAGAAACTAGATAGTTTCAGTCAGATTGATTCTTCAGATTCATGAGTTGAACTACAAGGAGAATTTGAGTATGAGCACCGTATATTCTCTGGAGTTTAGATTAGATTAGATCCCCTACAGTATGGAAACAGGCCCTTTGGCCCAACAAGTCCACACTGACCCTCCGAAGAGTAACGCACTCACACCCATTCCCCTACCCTGTATTTACTCCTGACTTGGCAATTTAGCATAGCCAATTTACCAGTTCCACCATCCAATAAGATAATGATCCTTTACCTCAACTCCACTTACCTCTCCTATCCCATGTCCCTTAAATTCAGCTGACCTGCACATCTTTAAATTGTGGGAGGAAACCCATGCAGAAACTGGGAGAATGTGCAAACTCCACACAGACAGTCGCCCGAGGCAGGAATCGAACCTGGGTCCCTAGCGCTGTGAGCAGCAGCACTGAGCCACTGTACCACCCCAAGGAGAGAGTTTGCGATGCAGGGAGCTGTCAACGGCACATGTTCAGTGCCTGAGGCGCCATGAAGATTCTACCTTCTTGATGTCTTCCCTCCCCTGAAGTGTAGTGATCCTCGGGTTAAACCAGCACCAGGTCTCTCTCTCTCTCTCTCTCTCTCTCTCTAAAAGGGTGAGAGGTGATATAATTGAAATGTATAAACGTCTCACAGTGCAAAATTCTTTCAGCGTAGATGCTAAAAGGTTGTATCCACTGCCTTGGAGGATGGACTCCTTAAGCAATGGGGGTCATAGTCTCAAGGGACACTTAGAACTGAGTTGATGAGAGGCTCCATCATCCAGAGGGTTAGGAGTTTTTGGAATTCTTTACCCAGTAGGGCTGTGTATTATCAGTTATATTCCCTTAATCAATTAGCAGTTTCTTTAGCAATTTTTGATTTTGTTTCAGAACTCCAAAAACTGCTGTCCGTTTGTTTTATTTCTGTTCTGAATGATAAGTTTGCGATGCAGAGAGATGTCAACAGCACAGGTTCAGTTCCTGAGGCACAATGAAGATTCTACCTTCTTGACTTCTCCCCTCCCTTTAGGTGTAGTGATCCTCAGGTTAAACCAACACTAGATATCTTTCTTTCTCTCTCTCTCTCTTTCTCTTTCTCTCTCTCTCTCTTTCCCTCCCACCCCCCACCCTCTCTCTCTCTCTCTTTCCCTCTCCTTCTCTCTCTGTCTCTCTGTCTCTCTGTAATGGGAGAACAACCCTTTGGAGCTATGGCACCTTTAGCTGAGGTTTTGAGTACTGTGCCAGACGTAACTTGGTAATTGAGAGGAATGATTTTATGCTAAAATTAACTGCAGCATTTATTTTGTGGAACAGATTTTAATGAATGTGGGATGAAGCCTCGCCCATGCAAACATCGATGTATGAACACGTATGGCAGCTACAAATGCTACTGTCTGAATGGCTACATGCTCATGTCTGATGGATCCTGTGCCAGTAAGTGGTTTGTTTTCAATGCAGTCCTGTGTCCATCTCCTACCTTAGAAGATGCTTGCAGTTACTTGGTGGTGGCCTGCAGTAAGGCAATCGGTTCTTCCGAAGCTTGTGAAAGTAATTGCGACATTAACTATTCTTTATTGCAAGGGGAAATGGTGGCATCCTGGTAATGTCAGTGGAATCCAGAGCTCGCTGATAAGTAGGACATAGGTTTAAATCCCACTGTGGCAGATAGGCAAATTTAAATTCAGCACTTGGACATCTGAAATAAAAGCCGATGCAATGGTGACCACTGTTTGTTGTAAGAAGAACCTACTTGATTCACTAATGTCTTTTAGGGAAGGAAATCTGCCATCCTTGCCTGGTTTGGTCTATGTATGTGACTCCAGATCCACAGCAATGTGGTTGACTCTTAACTGCCCTCTGTGCAGTTAGGGATAGGCAATCAATGTTGACCTGGCCAGCACACCCATAGCCCACAAATAAAAAGGAAACATTGCCTACCATAACCCAACTGACTACCATACAGAAATACTTCAAACACTGTAAAGATGGTGCAAATGTTGCATTGTATAGACACAAGTCTTTTCCGAAGGATATTGGTTAAACTATTTAGCACTGAGATGAGGAGAAGTCTCTTCACCCTGAGAGTGGTGAACCTGTGGAATTCTCTGCCACAGAGAGTGATTAAAACAAAAACATTGAATGTTTTCGAGAACGCGATAGGTACAGTTTTTAGAGCTAAAAGTTCCAAAGGGAGTGGGGAGAAAGGAGGAACAGGGTATTGAGTTGGATTTTGTTTTTCTATCCATTCATGGAATATGAACACGGCCAGCATTTATTGCCTATTCCTCATTGCCCAGAGAGTAGTTAAGAATCAATCCCATGGCTGTGTGTCTTGAGTCACATATGAGCCAGACCAGCAGTTTGTTTCCCTAAAGGACATTGATGAATCAGATGGGTTTTTCCCAGCAATTCATAATGGTTCATGGTTGTCATAAGACTTTTAATTCCAAATTTTTTTAATTGAATTCAAATTCCATCATTTACCACGATAGGATTCATACCCACACCTCCAGAACAGTATTCGGGTCTGTGGATTGATAGTTTAGTGATAATACTGCCAGGCCGTTATTATGATGATCAGCTGTGATCAAATTGAATGGTGGAACAGGCTCAAAGGGCTGAATGTCCTCTCCCTGCTTCTATGTTCTGCACAGTCATTGGTCAGAGTCTATTGGAGTTCTAATTTCTTTGAGGCAGCTTGTTCAAGGCTTTGTTCATCGGCTACCAGGCTTGAGAAATGTCAGCCTGGGTTTCTGAGTGACAGCAGCACCAGGATCTATGAACACAGTGTGACTGGGAGCAGCCTCCCGAGTCAAAACAGCCCAGTTCACATTGAGCTCATGGTGCGGGCTGTGGGGCCACTGGGAGAGGGGAGACAAGGGTAGCTCAGTAGAAATCCAACAATAGCCAAACAAGGTGCTGATGGATATTCTCATTCACTCTGAGATGGCATCATCTAGTGGTGACAGCGAATAACCTTCAAGGAATGTTTTGCTCGCTCATCAACACTGCACACTTTAAGCAACCAGCCTAAAAGCCAACATTTGATCTTAGGGGTCCAGACAAAGTAAATAGGGAGAAACTGTTTGCTCTCACAAAAAGATCAAACATTAAAGGGGCACGGATTTAAAGTAATTTGCAAATGAATCAAATGCCTTGTGAGGAAAAGCTTTTACATGCAGCAAGTGGTTAGGGTCTGGGACAAACTGCCTGTGGACGTGATGGACACTGATTCATTCAAGAGGACAGCAGATTGCTATTTAATGAAGGAACAATATAGTTCCTTGAATGTAGACAGGGTAATGAAGAAGGCATTTGGTACACTTGCCTTTATTCATCAGTGTGTTGAGTATAGGAGTTGGGAGGTCATGTTGTGGCTGTACAGAACATTGGTTAGGCCACTTTGGAATACTGTATACAGTTCTGATTTCCTCGCTATAGGAAAGATGTTGTTAAACTTGAAAAGGTGCAGAAAAGATTGACAAGTGTGTTGCTGGGTTGGAGGGTTTGAGCTGGGAGAAGCTGAACAGGCTGGGACTATTTTCCCTGGAGTATCAGAGGCTGAGGGGTGACCTTATCGAGATTTATAAAATCATGAGGGACATGGATAGGGTGAATAACCAAGATCTTTCCAAGGGTAGGGGAGTCCAAAACTAGAGGGTATAGGTTAAGGTGAGAGGGGAAAGATATAAAAGGGGCTTAAGGGGTAACATTTTCACACAGAGGGTGATGCAGAATGAGCTGGCAGAGGAAGTGGTAAAGGCTGGTACAATTACAACATTTAAAAGGCATTTGAATAGATACATGAATAGGAAACATTTAGAGGGATATGGGCCAAGTACTGGCAAATGGAACTAGATTAATTTAGGATAACTGGCTGGCATGGAAGAGTTGGACTAAAGGGCCTGTTTCCATGCTGTACACCTCTATTACTCTATACTCAGGGTCACTGGGGAAAAGGCAGGAGAAAGGCAATAAGTCAGAACGCTGAGAGCTGGTACAGACACGATGGGCCAAACAGCCTCCTTTTATGCTGTAGCACTTCTGTGATTTGTGAAATCACTGGCCCATCGCATAGGTAGATGACACAGAAATGTAGAAAATAGGAATAGGAATAGGCCATTCGGCCCATTGAACCTGTACCACCTTTCAATATGATCATGGCTGATCATCGAACTCAATATCCTGTTCCTGCTTTCTCCCCCATACCCTTTGCTTCCTTTAGCCCTCAGAACTGAATATAATTCCTCCTGAAAACATTTAATGTTTCAGCCTCAACTGTTTTCTGCAGCAGAATTCCATAGGCTCACACTCTCTGGGTGAAGAAATTTCTCCTCATTTCTGTCCTGAATGGCCTACTCCATATCCTTAGACTGTAACGCCTGACTGCCCTACCATCAGAAATATGCTTTCTATGTTTTCTCTGTCTAGTCCTATTAAAATTTTATAGGCTTCTATGAGATATCCCCCCTCATTTATCTAAACTCCAGTTATTATAACCCTACTCCTCACTTCACGACAATTGTAACAAATTTAAAGTCAAACTCACTGGTGTGGCGAATCCTGTGTTCTTTGGAACTGTGGGCTGTCCGTGGGGCCTAGGTTCTGGCTCAAAAACTTTAGCCTGGAGGTTGCTGTGCCTTTGAACTTAACTTACCTGGTTTAAAAAGAGGGGGCATTGGGTAATGTTTCTGCTCCTGTGACTAATTGTCAGACACTCCCACAGGAAGCTGCACCTCTGCAGAGATAAGAGAGAAAAAGACACAGCAAATGTTGGAAATATTCAGCAGATCGAGGGCATGAATCGGGCTGGTGTTGGACAGGGGTGTACAAAGTTAAAAATCACACAACACCAGGTTATAGTCCATCAGGTTTATTTGGAAGCACTAGCTTTCAGAGTGCTGCTCCTTCATCAGGTGGAGAATAAGGTTGTAAGACGCAGAATTTATAGCAAAAGTTTACAGCGTGAATTAACTGAAATTGAAAAAGACCTGGATTGTTTGTTAAATGATTTGAAAGAACTGAAACCAACATGGTCATTTCAGTTACATCACACTGGAAACTTTTGCTATAAATTCTGTGTCTTACAATCTTATTCTCCACCTGATGAAGGAGCAGCGCTCCGAAAGCTAGTGCTTCCAAATAAACCTGATGGACTATAACCTGGTGTTGTGTGATTTTTAACTATGAATCAGGCTGACAGCCTTTTATCAGAACTGGGAAAAGCTTACAAAGCAAGGACTGAGCTCTGGGGAAAAGCCATGGAGGCCATGATAGAATAGAAGGGAAGATATTGGGTAGAGGGCAGTCGAGAATGATGGGGCAAGGAGTGCTGATGCAAGGGAAAATTGGCAGGTAATGGGACACAGGAAGTATAAATGGCAGCAACTGTCTGAAAAATGGGAGTTCACGGTTACGATCAGAAATTGCTGGACTCACCAGAAGGCTGTGATGTGCCAAACTGCAAGGTGACCTATTGTCCCTTAAACATGTGGTGGGATTACTGGAACAGGATCAGATGCTGAGGAGGGAGTGATCAGACTGGGAGTGCAATGGTGTGTCAGAGAGGCTAATGGGTCAGCTATAGTGGCTTAATGTACTTCAATAAGTGATAAGCCTGAAACCTTCAACCATTCTTTCGTTATGGAGGTTGATTGAGCGAATATGCATTGTCAGCATTCCATCCTGGTCTTTTGTGATTGGTTGGGGTAATAGTGATGGCCATATGTGCACTGTGATAGTTTTCTTTTGCTAGTGCAGGAATGAACTTGTGTTGCTGTTGCTGTTTGACAGACATGCGGTCATGTGCAATGGCAAACTGCCAGTATGGCTGCGATGAGGTGAAAGGAGACATTCGGTGTCGTTGTCCATCACCGGGACTGCAGCTCGGACCTGATAGGAGGACCTGTGTGGGTATGTACGCCGGGGGCTTGTTCAAATTAGACTGTGATTTTCCAGCATTCCTTGTTTGAGGAATCACAGGCAGAAGTAGAACCTGTTACAAATGAGTCATAGAGTTTTACAACACGACAGAGACTCTTCGGCCCATCATATCTGTGCCAGCCATCCAACCCCATCTATTCTAATCCCATTTTCCAGTGCATATCCATAAGTTTGCAAGTAATGCATACCAAGTGCTCATCTAAATACTTTTCCAATGTCTTCAGATTTCCTGCCTCTAACCCCCTTTCAGGCAGTGTGTTACAGTTACTCACCTTCTGCTGGGTGAAAAACTATTGCTTGTATCCCCTCTAAACATCCTGCCCCTTAGCTTAAAACTGTGGTGCTGGTTGGAAGGTTAGTGATCCCTCTGTTAAGAGGAAAGGTTTCTCTCTATCTACACTCCTCATTACAAGGTGCAGTCAAAGTGCAGAGTGACCATTTTGAGGTAGAATAGCTCCACAGATTTGAGGGACTAAATGGTCTACTTCTGTTCCCATGTCCCTTCCCCATCCAATGACTTCATTTGGCTGGAGTTATCAGTTATTAGATGGTTTGCTTCTACTGAAGTACTAGCCTGATACAATCTGCCTGACTTTACAATTGCATCTACGAATTGTCCCCTTCATAGGCTGTCCATGGACAAAACAAAACTCTGAAAGGCAGCAGCCATTTGCAACAGCTCAGGCCTGAACTCCTGGAGTTGGTGTAACTCTCACACTCTGGTAGAGTGCACAGTTTCCCTCTCTTCCCTCTTCCTCCTGTCTTTGCAGTGAATTAGCTTTTGCTTTGTTTTTGAATGATCAGTATTGGTTGTGTTCCCTTTGATAGGGTGGAATCCAGAGCTGCAGAGGGAGGAGGCAGTATTTTCGATGTTCTCATGCTTCACCTTTGCCAGTGGTCAGAGGAAGGCCAGAGGACAAAGAATGCCACGCATGGCCTGTGCGTTGGCTCACCCACAACACTGTGCTTCACCCTGCAAGCCACACTGACAACCACTCACTTATTTTACAGCCCTACAGCGGAAAATAGAAATTAAAACTGTCTCGGCTGCTTATGATGCAGTCGTAACATTGCTACCTCTGAACCAGAAGGGCAGGGTCAAATCCCACCTGCCCCAGAGGTGTGGCGATTACCTATAATGTTAGTCTTGGCCAGGAGTGGAGCTCTGGCTCTAATCAGCTCCATCCTGTTAGTAGCTTGGTTTGGAAGGTCAACACAACTTGCAATGTGACCTCTGGCTCAGCCTTTCAGAGATGTAAACTGTGACGATCCACTGAGCTGATTTAATTAACAACTGCCAACAAACTCCTATGGGTGTCCTTTCAGATGTCGATGAGTGTGCCACAGGGAATGTTGTGTGCCCAAGGTTTCGGAAATGCATCAATACCTTTGGAAGTTACTACTGCAAATGTCATGATGGTTTTGAACTGAGATACTACAACGGCAAATACCGCTGTCTAGGTAAGTCTCTTTAAAGGCGGACAGAGCTTTTGAATTCCTATTCAGATTCCGAGCATGTCTGCTGGGTATTATAATGGACAGAAAACCAGAAACTCTCCACTCGGACTGTGTTTGCAGCTGGGAGTGCTGGATTGTAGAATCTACTCTAGCAACAGACTGTCAGACACACATCCTGCATTCTCATTCATTTTATAATAAAATCCCTGTCAAAATGAGATAACGAGAGTCCAGAGACAGTACATTCCTGTTAGGGTGAAGAATAAGGCTGAATGACTAGAGAAATTGAGGGTTTGGTGAAGTATAAGAAAGATGTGTAGGTCAGGTATAGACAGCAGAGATCGAGTGAATCCCTCGAAGAGTATGAAGGCAGTAGGAGTATACTTAAGAGGGAAATCAGGAGAGCGAAAAGGGGACATGAGATAGCTTTAACAAATAGGGTTGGGGAGAAGGTAGGAGAAGGGGGTTGAGAAACATGTAAGCCATGATTAAATGGCGGATCAGACTCAATGAGCTGAATTGCCTAATTCTGCTCTGATACCTTATGGTCGTTTGATGTGCTGGAGATCAGTTAGCTTAGTCACTGGACTGCGGTTTTATCAGACTGGGTGATGCCAACAGCCTGGGTTCAACTCCTGCACCAGCTGACATTATTGTAAAGGAATCTACTTTCTCAACCTCTCCATTGGCACCAGTTGTTGTTTCTAATGAGAGAGCTATGGTCTGGTAAGATTATGGTCTCTTCTATTCTAGACACATTAGGAAGCACTGCACTCCTCTATCCGGTCCACAAGCTATGACCCTGAAATTCTGGTGGCTTCTCTTCTTCACCTTGACTGTGATTCCCGCTCCACATTGACCCCTGCTGGAAGGTGCATGCAAGTGGAAGGCATGATTGGTCTGAGCTATCACCCCCACCTCCCCACCTGACTCCCTGCACCAGTTAAAACTCAGCATAGAGAATGATGGGTAAGGGGGAGTGTCTTTTACTGTGCAAGTCTCTTGGTCACATCTCACCAGGGGGTGATTGATTTTGACTTTGTTCATTCCCCAAACATTACTCACCTCTCTCTCAACTTATCACTCAAGAAACACCATCTCTCCTACAAAAAAAGTCTTAACTTGAAGATTTCACAGCGACTCTTATTATTTCTCGTGCTGCATCACTGCCTCAGTCGCTTGATTCTGCAAAGTGCCAAAGCCTAAAATCCAAACTGAATAAAGGGCTTTGTTATTTTACTTTCAGAAATGAATGGTTTAATTATCTGTTGGTAATTCAAACAGGATCACGCACTACTCTCTCAAAATCTACTGGTCATGCAGTTTAAATATTCAAAAACTTACAGGTTTATATGAACGGCAATCCAAAATATTTTTCTCTCTCTCTCTTTCTCTGTTTTGGAGATTTCAATGTTAGATTTGATTGAGGAAAAGTTGAGATAATAATGAGACCCTTTTCTATGGGAACCTGAACAAGCTTTAGAAATTGGACTCTGTAATGGTGATGACATCAAGCCATGGAACAAAAATACCAGATAGGCCTTTGTTATGCTGGCAGTATGTTAATTTTTCCATTCAGCTGAATGTTCTTGAGTCTTATAGTGGGGGCCTATTCCAAGAGAAAAAAATATAGAGACACAGGTCAAAGTGCAAAAAGATATTTTCAAGGGCGATATTGGGCCTAAGAAATTGTAAATCAGAAAAGACTGAACAGACTGGAGCTCTTTTCACGAGAAAAGAAAACGTTGACAGGACTTGGGGATTGGGGAAGTTGTGGTTGTGAAGGGTTTATAGCATAGGTGGAGAGAGGAGTTTTCACATGTTGGGGTGTTCCAATGCTGCAGTCCCAATCCCAGTCTCTTCATGAGGCATTCAGGAGAAGCTTCTTTACCCAGTGCTTGATTAGAATATAGTGAAAGTTAGGGTGCAGATGCATTTAAGTGGAGGCTGGATAATTACAGATGTCAGTTGGTTGGCCATCTAGTTTGTGATGCAGAGTAATGCCAACAGCATAGGGTCAAGCTGAGGTTACCATGAAGATTCACCTTATCAAATTCTCCCCTTGCCTGAGATTTGGGGACCATCAGGTTAAACCACTACCAGTCATCTCCCTCTAATACAAGAGCAGCCCTATGGTTTAGTAGGGCTATACTAACTTTACAGTTATCTTTACAGGAGGGCCTTGGGGTTAGGTGACATAGGGTGGTAAAGAGGCTCAAGTGAAACTTGAATACCAGAATGGACCACTTGGACTCACTGGCCTGTTCCTGTGTTGTATTTTCTAAGAGCTTAGCAGAAGTTTGACCATGATGTTCGTACAGGATTAAAGATTACATTGCCCCATTTTGTTCCTCTCCACCCAGATGTTGACGAGTGTGCAAGGAGGACACATAAATGCAGTGCTTTCGCGACTTGTCAGAACACACCAGGCTTGTACAAATGCAAATGTATAACCGGCTACAGGGGGAGCGGTTTCAGCTGCACACGTATGTATACCAACTCAAGCAGGCCACTCTGATGCACATCACTCCCATATACCATAGTTTTTTATATTCCACTGGGATTTGTCTTGCTAATAACTTGCTAAATTGGGGAAAGGAGCAAGCGAGCAAAGCCAACTGGATGCTTTTCTCAAAGGCTTCTCACAAACTGGAAGAACTAAAAGTAATAGCTCCGATGGCCAGGGACTGAGATCGTAAATGGAGCCGCGACTTGAAATTCATCCATGTCGGAGAAAGAAACATTATAAAATGTGTGTCTTTATCAACATTTATAACAGCTTCAGTCCATCTCTATAAATATAAGCACACACGATTATGCAGTTAAGACCAAGAAGTTAATCACTCAATTTTCATAGTCATCTGAATAGTCATCTTTGATGTTGCCAATTCTTAGAGTCTAAAGTTAGATTTAAAAAGAGAGTTGGGGCAGTAATGAAGCCCTGTTCTAAGGTGAACAAATTATTCAAACTGAGGTTGACGTAAGCCTGAAACCTCTTACAAATTTGAATCAGAAGTAAAGATTGTGTAGGATAAACGGCACCAACAGGAAGGCTGTGTTGCCCAATCAGCCTGTGTCAGTATTTCTGCTACAATCCACTCTCATCTCAGTCTACCGTTGTGACCCTCCATTCCCTGCTCCCTCATTGTAGTTTCTAATTTCTCCTAAAACATACCAAAATTTTGTTGTAATAACATCTCCACCTTAGAAATTGAATCTTTTATAATAGTTTTAAAGTTGATCATTACAATAGGTTTGGAAGGAACAAACAAAAGAGAAATGGAACTCTCTATCCTGCTGAGGTCAGAAATTGTCCCCAGTTATCTTTATTTGCATATCTGAGTGGAGTTACCTTAGAATGAAGATGAAAAACTATGTTGAATGAGAAATAAAGGGTGTGAAACCACATAGCCCTGTTCCACTATATAGCCCTGGGTGAGGCATATGTTTAATGCAATACAGTGAGCAAAGTGAGTTATGGTCTAATGTTTACAAAGCAATTTGTAACTCATCAATTACATTTTCACTCTTTCAGCTGACAGGAGGATAATCAATGGAAAGTTGCCATTTTTTCCAATACCACCCAAAGACAATAAAACTACGAATAATGTTGATCTGGAGATTACCACCCCGACAATCGCTGTGAGGAAACCAATCCCAGTGACCCCAGCTCGGAGAATTAATACCCCACCACTCATCACCTACAAGCCAGAGGTCAAAACGGAAAATCCCACCCCTGCTGCAAGTGCAGACACCACCACATCCTTGATAACAACCTCGACTGTAGCCTCAACCACAACCTCAACTGTAGCCGCAACCACAGCCTCGACTATAGCCTCAACCACAAGATCGACTACAGCCGCGACTGTGGACAACAGGATCCCTAATGAGGTGCCCCGGCAAAGAGGAGATGTTTTCAGTGAGTATTACACCACCACCTTTATAGCATTTGCTGACATGTTGGTGGATGGGGTTGTTAATCCCCATCTGGGAAAGTGATTTGTTAGTGGTCTGAAAACCATAAATTGGCAGTAGAGTAACAGACAAGTCAGGTTACAAGTCGGATATTTTCGAAAAATGCAACTGTATTCAGGTATTTATGAAGTTAAAAATCACACAACACCAGGTTATTGGATTAAGCTTGGATGAAGCTACAGATGAAGGAGCAGCGGTCCGAAAGCTAGTGCTTCCAAATGAACCTGTTGGACTATAACCTGGTGTTGTGTGATCTTTGACTTTGTCCATGAGGCAGACAAATATTAGTACTCTGAGTCAATTTTTGATTTTTCATCTGAAAGATTTTACTTTAACAATGTGCCTGTTGAAGTGTACTCACTAATGTAATGTCAGAAACACTGAAGCCACTTTTCACAGACCACCATGAGAACCGCCAGGGAATCTGTTTTGTGATGATGCTAGAGGAATAGATATCCTCGTTTTCTTTGAAACAACCCTGTCAGAGAAGCCAAGGCAAGATGCACAAGACAGCAGCTCCAACAAATGCTGCATTCCCTCAGGGTCAACCAAAGCTTTTAGAATGTTAACACTCAGCCAGCTCTGCCATGTGTGGTTTGTAATAGTTTAAGGTGGCTAGTTACTTTGTCAAAGACTGAGCAATGAAGATGATGTAGCATGTACTGCAATTAATGCACATCACTGGAACCAAGAACTCCTTGGGTTAAGTGTGCACCATTCCCATTGCCAGGTTCTGGAAATGTATTATTGTTATGTGTTCATGTGCTATCGGACTGAATGAGTTCTCTTCCATGCTTGAGGGGGTTGGAAACTGACGGCCTTCAATGTATCTGTTACACTGCAGCTGCTCAGAGACCTCCTGTTTCTTGAAGCATTTAAATCTGAGGTTCTCATTGAGTCATCCATACAGTTGTGTTTTGTAAACACAGTGATCAGAGCCTTTGGAATGTCCTTGCTGCTAAGGAGAAACAAATAAGGGCAAGTCAAGGAACCAAGACATTATCAAAGCCATGGTTTTCTGGCTCAGCATAATGGAAACCTGGAAAAGCTAGTATTCAATGCTGTAGGGACAGGGAGTGATGATTAGACTTGGTCAGCCCCCAGTGGAGGACTGCATTCAGGTTTGTGTAATGCAGTACTGTAAGGATATCGTGGCCTTGGATATGATGTCACAGCCTAAAAGATTAAGTTATAATTGCACAACCAGCTCTTACGTTTGTTGTGAGTTGCACTGAGCAAGGTTAACTCATTCTCAATTGCAGGTAGCCATTAGTTGAACTGACTTAATTTATACCCCTCCCAACAAAGGGGGCAGTAGAGAGGGCAATATAACAAACTACTCAGATCCTACAATAGGCTGCACAGTTCCCCTGTGCTTAGAAGATTGAGAGGTAATCTCATCAAGATGTTAAAACGTCATAGGATTTCTAACTAGTAGCTATTTCCTCTGGTGAGGGAATTCATTCAGGTAGATAATTAGAGCCAAGCCGCTCTGTGGTGAATTCAGGAAGCACCTTTTACAGTGCTAAAAAGAGACACGAAGTTGAAGTTTTTTATCTTTCAGTCATCAGCCCTTGATGCAAGAAACCAAACTTTGAAAGAGGACACCAATATTATACAGCATGAGAAAGGGTACTGATTGGTTGGCATGGACCTTTGCTAGATTAGAGTGGTGCTGGAAAAGCACAGCAGGTCAGGCTGCATTCGAGGAGTTGACTAACCTCAGATCAGGCAGAAAGATTCTGATTGGTCAGAATGTTGCCATGGAGGATACAGCAGGGATGAGTGTAACTCTGTCTCAAAGAGAAACATCCAATGCATGGACAAGCTCCTTTTGCCTATATTGAATGTAGCTTCTAGCTCACACAAATGAACCTTTTAACATAGAGGGTATTGGCAATTTCTCCACCAAAATGCTGCAAATGCTGGTCAATTGAATTTTAAGATTAAGATTAATAGATTTTGGTTAGGTGAAGGTATAGAGAAATATGGAATAGAATAAATGGAATTAACATAGAGATCATTGTCTATTTAACTAGCAGAAGAGACTGAAGAGGCTGAGTGGCATATTCATGTTGCTATATTCCTAAGTTGTTGACTGTTTGTAGGTATCAGTAATGTTGCCCACACTTTGATAAGAATCCTGCGTTTTTCAGCATCCTGGTTAGTGCATGCTATTTAGGTTTTAGCAAGTTACATTTAAATTATAATTCAGTTGGATGCCCCTGAGAATTGGAGACATCATTAAGACAGACAGAAGTTGTACTTAAACAACACTTTTATCATTTTAAGTCCCTGGCATGAATTGAATTCCTTTCGTGAGGATCACCGATTTGTTGGTAGAATCTTTGCGACCCTCTTTATAAGAACATTTGTCAGACAAGAAAGTTCTTTTAAATAGAAGCGATGTCAGTGTTTTCACTAAAATACACAAGAAAGAATTTTGCAACAGTCCATTTGCACCTTGGAATCCCCTCTGAAAGATCATGGATCAGTCAGATCAGACTGAAAATGCACCTGACTGTGTCATTAGAGAGCAGAGAATTCTTGTAGTTCAATCAAAACCTAGAGTTTGAAACAAGCAAGTATAAAGTGAGCAGGGATAACTGGAGCAAAAGATCCTAACTAATAGTAATTCAGTCTTTAGTTCTTCTCCTTCCTTCGTTTTGTCAGTGATTTTCGCATCTTCATACCTACACAGACTCCTAACAGTTCCAAAACCGGGATCAAGTTCCCGCCATTAGGGTCAAATGGGGGTCAGGAGCTTATCTTGTGTGGTACTCACTAGTGAATTTCCCCAATTTTTCTTTATAAATTCATAGGATGTGGGTGTTATTGGCTGGGCCAGTATTTATTGTCCTTCCGAAAGTGGTGGTGAGCTGCCTTCCTGAACCATTTCAGTCCACCTATTGTAGGTTGACCCACAGTATCCTTAGAGAGAGAATTCCAGAAATTTGACTCAGCAACAGTGAAGGAACCACAATATATTTCCAAGTCGGGATGGTGAGTGGCTTGGAGTAGAATTTGCAGGTGGTTTTGGTGTGCCCATGTATCTCTGCCCTTATCCTTCCAGATGGTGGAAATTGTAGGTTTGGGAGAGTCTTGTTGAGTTAATTTGGTCAGTTAATGGCCAGAAGGCAGGCTCAATGTCTGATTTAGGATATTGAGTGGGTGATTGCAGCTGGAGAATCAGTCAGTGGCCCACTAAGAGGGAGCAGCAGGAAAACCGTGATGAGTGAGTTGCAGGATGGACACATTCTCTCCAAATCTAAAATAAGAAAAGGTCTTTGCAGCCAGACCACCACTCCTGAGGGGGAGGGGATGTGACAGGGCCTGGGGTGTTTTCCTCTTCCAAAGGTGGCATGTGGTTACAACTGGACCCAAGCAGAAGATGGTTGGGGGCAGGAGATCTATAAGCCTAGTTGGAGCATTGACCCTTGTCCCCCTTCCTTGTCTACCACCAGGAAATCACCTCAAGTCAATTGCAATACTCCTCAGCTGCTTGGCGGTACTGGAGGCTGAGTGGAAACTCCTTAATAGGCCACTAACAAGTTTAATTGGTAACTTATTCTAGATCTCTTGTGGTGTAGTGGAAATGTCCCTACATCTGAGCAAAGGGGCTCAAGTTCAAACCTTGGCTGCTCCAGAGATATGTAATGGCATCTCTGAACAAATTGATTAGGAAAATTTCTATCTTTGTGGGCCAGTAACTCTGCATCTCACATGCCATTGTACCTTTGAAATGAAAATGGGAGTACACCATTTCACAGAATCGTGACTGATTTTGGGCTATCTCAACAGCTCCCTACTTGCCCTTGATTCCTTGAAGCCAAATATCTGTCTTATCTCAGCATAAAATATATTCAACATTGGAGCATGCACAACACTGAGGTAGACACCCTGAAAGTTCACAACCATTTGAGTGAAATAATTTATGTTTGTCGCAGCAGCACGGTGGCTCGGTGGTTAGCACTGCTGCCTCACAGCACCAGGGTCCCAGGTTCGATTCCAACCTCGGACAACTGTCTGTGTGGAGTTTGCACATTCTCCCCGTGTCTGCATGGGTTTCCTCTGGGTGGTCCGGTTTCTAAAGAGGTGCAGGCCCGGTGAATTGGCCATGTTAAATTGCCCATTGTGGTAGCTGCAGCAGTCACAGGGAAATGGGTCTGGATGGGTTACTCTTTGGCAGGTTGGGTTGGGCTGAAGGGCCTGTTTCCACACTGTAGGAAATCTAATTGATAAATGTCTCTTATCGTGAGACATTGATCTAATGCTTTAGATTCCCTGAGCAGTAGAAACCATCTCTCATTGGCTGATGGTGCCAACTTGCTTGGCCACGTGCCCTTCTTTCGGTCCCAACTGACGTTGGGGATAATCACATTGACTGACAAAGCAGACTCTGCCTACCTCTACTTCTACATCTTGTAAGACCATAAGATCAAAAGAAATAGGAACAGCAACAGGCCATTTGGTCACTTCAGTTTGCTCTGCCATTCAATCAGATGTTGGCTGATCCAGCATGGTCTTATAGCCTTTTGAGGATTTTGAATACTGAATCCCACACAATAACCACTCTCACTTTCCCACACACACACCCCTTCCCCCTGCTGGCTGGCCTCTGTGAGTGCTATTCACTTCAGTCACCACTCTTCAGGCCTCTTGTCTTCCTTCTAAGGCAGATGTAAGTCTCAGTTCCCCTCAACAGCTCAGCCAGATGAGGAGCAGGTAGGTGGAAGTTCCATGTGGGCCTCTATCACTGGGCACTTCTATTATGTCATCAAACTGACATAAACATGTGTCTTAGCTAAAGCCTAACTTCCCACTAACCCACCACCTTGGCCCAGGAACAGGCTTCCTGCTGCTACAGTAAAAACAGTTGCGTTAATTAGAAATGATCGGTATAAAACAATATCTACGTCCTGTTTCCTCTCAAGTTTAGTTCTGACATTCTAGCTACGATTCTGAATCTGGGTGTTGCTCCTTCTATTCTGTGCCAATTCCCTGACAGCACAGAGCCAGATCCTGGTCTATTTCAGGCAGCAGTTATGTTAACAGGGAATAGGCCAAGGAATGCGTCCCAGCCTGTTTGTGAAATTTCTTGGAACTCCTGAGGGTCACATTGTGATTGCAGCTCTGAGAGACAGGAAGTGGTTTTGTTGGGAAGGGAGATAGCGCTAGTGAAGTTGACTGCAGCTGCCATGGAAATGGCAAATCTATCCCTAAACAAGCCCATGATGTGGAATGGTTTTTCAGTGATATATTTCTTCATGCCTTTTTTAGATACCTTTTGCCAAGTAATTTTTTTTCTCTAATCATGGTAAGGTAGACAGTGGAGACACTCACCATTATAGTGACCCTAATGATCACAATCCGGGACACTTATGGGGGAATAAATATAAAGAACGTTCCTTTGTTCCAGCCAATGGAAAGCTGCAGTGAAACTGTGAATGATTTTTATTAAAAATAAAGAAAAACCTTCCTCCGATATATCTTGATCTCTACATCAGGACAGTGTGGCTAATGTCATATTGTGACTTCCTGTCTGAAAATGAGAGGAGTATTTAACGCAGGTTAATGTATTACAGGTAGTTCCATGCGCTATCCTGAAGTGAGACAGAGGCCATTGGTATTTTGATCTGATTTGATTTATTATTGTCACATGTCCCTAAATACAGTGAAAAATTTTGTTTGGCATGCAGTACAGCAGATCATAACATACATGTTGTTCTGCTTTAACCCATGTGTTGTTAATGCAAATTCACTGTTACACGTTTGACGAACTGGGGACATTATTTCTAAAGCACGAACGTTTAAAACGTGTGTTGACTGTAACGCAATTACATTGCCAATATTTTAAACGTTGTTTCTAAAGTGTGATTTTTCTATAATGCGGGTTTATACAAGAACGCAACCATCATGTTATAAAAGAACTACATATACAAAGACACAAAAATCACAGGGTGATGGAACGGAGTGAGGAATACAAAGTTACAGCTGCAAAGAAGGTGTACTAAAAATAAGATCAACATTAGATTTTACTTCATTAAATAAAATCAGCATCAACCCCACTCTCTTTATAAAACTCCATTAAATGCTTCTATTAACCAATCTTCTCTTGGCTACAATTCAGTATTCCGAAAAGCAGATATTACTCTGTGATTATTGTGGCCGTCATCCTGGGGGTTTGCTAATTGATCACATCTCCTAAGTTTTCCAAACTTTTCCTAATGCAGTAATATACTTTTTAACACTTTGAAAGCCACATGGAAGATTGCGCATCAATTAAAATGAAACATTGTATTCAGGAAGAAATTGGTTAATGAAGAATTTAACGAAAGGTTGATGCTGATTTTATTTAAAGAAGTAAAATGGGCAATAGGAAATCTATTAAAATGAACATACATTTAAAAAAAGGGGGTGAGTTGTCAAATGGACTACTGATTGTCTATCTATTGTTTTCTACTATTATTGCAGTGTCATAATTCTACCTCAGTAGTGCCATTTAATCCCCTCCATTTTAGACAACATCGTCACCCTAACCCAGATTATGAAATCTTTCATCAACTCCACTGGGTTTACATCCCAGTTGACATTCCAAGAATTGCTCTCATGTTTTGTTTTCATCTCAACCAGTGTTTGCTTGAGAAGGCCCCCGTATACTTTTATTTGATACTTCAACTATATACAACTGATACAGTAAAAACGAGACAGTGTTCCTCCAGGACCAAGGTGCTACATAGACAGGGCGGCATAAAGTACATAGATGTGCAAAACTCGTAAATTACAGTGTAATAAGAGAATGATAATTAATAGACACTGTTCTAGGAGTAATTCGAAGTCATGCAAAGAATTTCAGATGGAATAGAGTCCGATCATACAGTGCTAAGGAGCCTGATGGCTTGGGGCAAGAAACTGTTGCACAGTCTGGCCGTTAGAGACTGAATGCTCTGGCATGTTCTGCCAGATGGCAGGAGGGAGAAGTGTTTGAGTGAGGGGTGTGTGGGGTCTTCCACAATGCTCTTAACCTTTCGGATGCAGCGTGTGGTGTAAATGTCTGTAATGGAGGGGAGAGAGACCCCGCTGATCTTCTCAGATGTCCTCACTATCCATTGTAGGGTTCTACGATCTGATGGTACAATTGCTGAACCAGGCAGTGATGCAGCAGCTCAGCGTACTCTCAATGAACCCGCTGTAGAATGTGGTGAGGATGACGGGGTGGGAGGTGGGCTTTCCTCAGCTTGGCACAGAAAGCAGAGACGCTGCTGGGCTTTCTTGGCTATGGAGCTGGTGTTTAGGGACCAGGTGAGATGTTCTTGGGTGCATCTTGCTGAGGTGTATAAACTGCAAAATGAAACAGAATGCAGATTCGGTGTGCAGTACTGAATTATTCGATAGGTGGATTCTTCACAAATCCATCTCATTACTTATAGAAGCTAAACCTGGGATCTGAGTGCTTTGGGTGTTAGTTTATTGATTAACATACATGTTTTCCCACTTTTGTTTTGTTTTCGATGTGATGGAAAGGTCTTGAACTTACAATGCACGCCACCCTGATTTGCAAATGTTTTGACATTCTGTCACTAGTGATGGATTACAGTTCTGAAACTCCCAACTCCCACCCAGCACAGTGGACTTAGCCACACCCCCTGATCTTAGTGGATCCAGAAGGTGGCTTTGTCCAACCATCTTCTCCAGGGCAATTACATTTGGCCTGGTCAGCGATGCTCATATCCTGTGGATGAATTACGTGGACTCCTTTTGAGCCAGCACTGTCGATAAACTGACAAAAATTATACATCTCAAATACTGGGGGTTTACTGTATTATCGCAATGTCTGCGATATCCAAGTAATCAGTTGAGGGGAGAAGGCCGCTTACTGGTAAGTTTTATTTAAGGCAAAGTTGCATTATTATTTAAGTGATTTATGCTGTAAATAAAAGTATAACAGTGATGTGTCTACCCCCTGCATTATGTTTCTATTACTCAATGCATGTTTTTACACTGATATGGCACATTCCTGATCCCATAGGTGCCGGTTAATAAAAAGTTTACTGTATTGAAGAAAGCGCAGGAAGGAAGTGGGTCAGTTGAATAAACTATGTTTTGTTCTTGTAATATGTCAGTATGTGTGGGTTAAATCCTCAATTCCTTCCGCATTCTTACAAATCCAATAAATCATTGACCTTTTCATCACCAAATGGTTATTTTGTCTTTTGAAGGAGTGGTCACCATTATCTCAATGTGCATCCAACTCTCTGTCCTTCCAGTCTCACATTTGAAAGTAGATTGAAAAGCCTTGCCCTGCAGAAAGAGACCCCGCAGAAAGAAATGCTAATGAGAATGAGAGAGGCAGTGAAGTTTGAATCTCGCTCAAACTGCTTGGACTACATCCAGGGTTCAGATAGCATGAGGTGGTGATGATATTCAGCTTACTGCTTAAACCCCGCCTGCAGCTGGCTCACTGAATACCAGCCATCAGTGTGATATAACTCTACATCTCATTCAACAGGAATTCACCAAAGATAACTCAGGCTTCGACAACATGTGGTGTGATTCTAAAAGGGAAGGTGTCTCACATGGCAGGTTGGATATAGTAATCTCACAAAGAGGAACGATAAAGCTCTCTCTCCCATAGCTATGGCATGCCACGTATTTCACTGTGGCCACTAATCTTCATTACAGCTCATGGAATCTTGGCAGTAAGGCAGGGCATTCTGCACATAAAAATTCAGCACTAAAACCAGAGCCACAAATAGAATTCAATTGATGCCTAAACCTGATGTGTTTGCCAAGGATGGATTTTCTTTAAAGGGATGCTGCATCTAGTCTCATTAATATTATTTTTAATTATTTGAATCCCCTTCAAGCATAGACATTGATTGGATTGGTACTTTTGTAACTGAAATGAAGTACAATTCCTCCTTTTGTCCACCCTGTTCTCCTCTTCAGTCAGGTTCTGTTGGTATCTTTTCCAATTCTGGAACCTTGGACCTGCAGTATATTATGTGGCTGCCTCAGCGGCAACCTTAACTCTGAACCAGGGATTTAAGCCTTACTGCAGAGAGGCTACACGCCAGTGCAACGTTGCACTGTTGGAGATGCCCGCTTCTGGATGAGATGCCAGACTGAGGACTCGTCTGCTCTTTCTGACTGTACGGTAAATCATACAATCCTACAGTGCAGAGAGAGGCCATTCAGCCCATCATTGCTGCACTGAACCTCCGAAAGACACCCCACCCAGACCTGTAACCCTGCAGTTCCCATGGCTAATCCACTTAGTGTCCAGGGATGTTCAGGCTGTCAGCAACTTAACATGGTCAATCCACCTTTGGACTGTGGGAAAGAAACCAGAGCACCCGGAGGAATCAACGCGGACATAGAGCGAATGAGCAAACTCCACACAGACAGTTGCCTGAGGGCGGATTCGAATCCGGGTCCCTGGCGCTGTCAGGCAGTAGTGCTAACCACCTTTGAGCCCTCCTGCCACACTAAGGGTAAACTGTAATTATTAGCTAAAAGGAAGTATGTCAGGTCATGTTCCTTTTCCATGTGTTTAGACAGTACAGCAACCAACAATAACTAACAATAACTTAGCAAAAGTTTTGAAGATCTGCCTTGGCTTGTCTGGTATGGGACAAAGATGTTCAGCATGTTCAGCATGCTCCTCTCAGTTAAAGTGAACATGATTAGCCTTGTGTTGCTTCTAAGAGCACTTCATTCATTTTGCAGTCCCACGCCAGCCTGGAGGGAATGGGGCATTATTTGGCCTTCTGGATATTGAGAAGGGGATTACTGCAGAGGACAATGATGCAAGGGATGACCAAGGTATTTATTCCGATGATACTATTCATGCTGGCAGGTCTCTGATAACGCAAGATAAAAGCCCATGGCCCAGCTCGAGAACATGTGGAGACATGTGATCAGGATAGGCTCTCTTCTCCTTCGTTTCTTCCCTCCATTTTAGCAAAGCTTTTGGGGCCTTATTCCAGCTGTGATTTGATTGAATCCTTGACTTTTGGACAGTGGTTCCAGATAAACCTATGTTTTCTCGCCGCTGAAGTTTGATAAAGAATGTAAACTTTATTAATACGATCTGTTAAAAATGTTGATTTATCAGGATGTCGATCAAAATTTCAGAACAGTGCAAATTTTCCCCTGTCTCTTTCTGCTTTTATTCTTGTTGATGCCAAATTCTCTTAGCATCAGACTTTTGAGACTAAGATACTATAACTGTTAGAATCTGAGCAGAATTTAGTGTTAATGCTCTCGCTTTTTTTTTTGGATTAGATTGGATTACTTACACTGTGGAAACAGGCCCTTTGGCTCAACAAGTCCACAACGACCCTCCGAAGAGCAACCCACCCAGACCCATTCCCCTACATTTCCCCCTTCACCTAACACTATGGGCAATTCAGCATGGCCAATTCACCTAACCTGCACATCTTTGGACTGTGGGAGGAAACCGGAGCACCTGGAGGAAACCCACGCAGACACGGGGAGAATGTGCAAACTCCACACAGAGTTCCTGAGGCAGGAATTGAACCTGGGTCTCTGGCGCTGTGAGGCAGCAGTGCTAACCACTGTGCCACCATGCTGCCGCTTGAGTCACTTTTGGAGACATACCACTGAGTGGGAGGGTGATGGGAAGGGGATCAACTGCTTTCCTACTCCTTTCTGTGGGTAGGAGTAGGGAGGGAAGGCTTGTAGAGGGCTTCCCATATCCCACCATGTTCAGCATGCTCCTCTCAGTTAAAATGAACATGATTAGCCTTGGACATACCACTGAGTGGGAGGGTGATGGGAAGGGGATCAACTGCTTTCCTACTCCTTTCTGTAGGTAGGAGTAGGGAGGGAAGGCTTGTAGAGGGCTTCCCATATCCCACCACCAACTGACCCCTTCTAGAATCATAGACTCAGTGGATTTGGGTCAACAAACACCCAGTTATTCTAATCCCTCTTACCAGCACTTTGCCCTTAGCCTTGTATGCCATGGAGTTTCACATGTTCGTCTAAGTAATTCTTAAATGTCTTGAGGGTTTCTGTCTCTATCACCCTTTTAGGCGGTGATTCCAGTTACCCACCACTCTCTAATTTTATTTCCTCTAATCACCTCCTAACTTTAAAACTGTGCCCCCAATAGTATAAACTACTCAAGTAATGGGAACCATTTCTTCCCATCTGCCCTGTCCATGCCCCTCAGAGCTTTGTATACGTCAATCATGTGCCCCTTCAGCCTTCTCTGGTCTAAGGAAAGCTACCCTAGCCCATTTAGTGTCTATTGGCAGCTGAATCACTTCAGTTCAGCCAACATCCTGGTCAATGTCTGTGCCTTGTCTAACATAATCACATCCTTCCTACAGTGTGGCAACCAGAACTCTCACAATACTCCAGCTAATTAATGGCCTAGTTAATGTTATATCAAGGTCCCTCATATACTCCTTGCTCTTGTATTCAATGCCTTGACTAATAAAGCTGAAAATGTGTTGCTGGAAAAGCACAGCATGTCAGGCAGCATCCAAGGAGGAGGAGATCGACGTTTCGGGCATGAGCCCTTCTTCATGCTCATGCCCGAAACGTCGATTCTCCTGCTCCTTGGATGCTGCCTGACCTGCTGCGCTTTTCCAGCAACGCATTTTCAGCTCTGATCTCCAGCATCTGCAGACCTCACTTTCTCCCCTAATAAAGGCAGGTATCCCATATGCTTTCTTAACCAACTTTGTCGAACTGTCCTGCTGCCTTCAAGTGCCTTTAAGTGGGTAATTAATATTTACTTGTCTCAGCAGACTTAGAATTCACCCAGCAGGGGGTGGAGGAGGTGTTGTCACAGAGAGAGACAAACTGGTTTCCATGGGACTCAGTGCCTGACCAGAGGCCCTGGCCTTGGGGAAGAAGGGAGTCGTGAAAGCCACTCTCTAGCTCTTGCTGCCAGCCTTCCTGCACAACTCATGCCCTGAGGTATCCACTTTGCCCTCACTCACTTGTGGCCGACATTGCTGTTGGATCCTGGACCTCCAGGGGTGGAGCGAATGCACTACTGGGCAGCCACCACTATTCTCCCAGTGGCACTGCAGGCAATGAGCAGCTGTCTACTTCTGATTGGCCAGCAGGTGTTGGGGGAAGGAGGTGGGCAGCACTTTAGCCACTGAGGACTTGGCCCAGTGGGGGTTTATAGCTGGCTGTGTAACCTAAGGAGGAAACACAGGACTCTTGCTGGGTTTCCAGTAAGTGGGTGAGACCTTCACTGCTAGGGTTAAATTTCACTCTCCGTCTTGGTAAACTCCTATTGCCTCCTTATGAGAAGAGATCCCACTCTGCTACAGTTGTACAGGTGAAAAGTGAACTCCCAAATATCAGGCTGACTGCAGGCCTATTGTTGAAGGCACCAGTGAGTGGTCGGCCCCTTTATTTTATATTTTATTAAACAAATTACAAAAACAGTTTACAACAAACAGTTACATTTACAGCTGCATACAAGAGACAGCAATTTTACAAGGGAGAGGAGCAGCAAAGCCAGGCCCCAAACCCTACCATTCAAACAGTTTACAGGGACAGGAGGACAAACCTCAAATCCCAGTTTGTCGGCCCCTTTATAGCTGTACATAACTGACTGAAATTAATGGCTGGTGTTTTTGTGCTTTGTTTAATTGGCAGACATTTTGATGAACAGCTGCAACTTTGACCATGGAATGTGTGGCTGGACCCAGGAGAAAGAATCAGGAATTCACTGGGAGCGAGTTCCTGCCCCTTCAGGTAATCAAAACCCTTGAACCTTTTTATAGCAGACACTCAAATGCATGGCAAAAAGTCGGACCAAGGAATTACAGCAGCAACTTGTGTTGTGTCCTTGTGTATTTTGTGGCAGGATGGAAGATGTACACCAAATCGAACAAAGCAGGAAGTGTTACAAGGCAGTGACTCCAAACACAATCAAAGAAATTTGGGGAAGATGTTACAGGAGAGTAGGGAGGTGGAGACAGAGTGGGCTGCAGGGGCCTGACTCCAGAGTTTAGGATTTAGACAAATAAAGACAATAGTTACCATTAGTGGGACAAAACGTTTTCTGATGTTTGGATATCTTGGAGGGTTTTGAGGCTGGAGTTCACAGAGAAGGGAAGACTGCAGTGGGGTTTGAACACTTGGATAAGTATTTTACCATAGGGATTATCACCGTATCGCACAAACTCAGCTCATTGAGAAGATATTAAATGAATGAAAAAGGGACAAAGTGATGGACTTGAACTAAAGAACCCTTTGAGGGGCTTGATTCAGGTGTTGATGCCATAGTCTGGAAACCATAGTGCAGTGTTGTTAAAGGGAATGGAACTGGATTGCTTTCTTTCCCTCTGAGAGACAGCTTCCATAGATGTGATGGACTGAATGGCTTTCCTCTGTGCAGTAACCATTCTGTTCTATCCTTTGTTCATGACAGGCACTAAATAAAGGGACATCAGTTTATTATTGAGCGAGAATGAGAGAGAGACGCTAAAGACAATTCAGACCCTCCCCTGCTCTTTCATTCTCTTTTTCTCACTGTAGTTGATCGGTTTGAAAGATTCTTGTTTTTAAAGTTGACAAATGAATTCTGCTTTACAACAGTGGGGTGTTTGATGTCTTTGACAGCATCACACCAGAGGGAAGCTATTATTTAAACCAGTATGCAGAACCAATTAACTGTGACCGCAGGAGTGCAATGAGGTCAGACATTGAGGTCAGTGGGATACACAGATTCATCAGGATGACGAGCATCTCTGTCAAACATCTGAGGTTTCAGCTCCTTTGCTTCTCTTCAACCTGACACTGACGGTGACAAATGGGAACCACAGAAAGGTCAAGATCCCCTGATTGGAGACAATTGCTTGGATAACAACCTCTGCATTTCCTAAGTATACTTGTGTGCTCACAGTAATACCACCCTCCCACTGACCTATCACAACAACCCCCCACCTGCATCTACCTATCACTTCCCCCCCACACCCCCCCCCCCCAACCCCATCCTCCTATTTATCTCTCAGCAACCCCCACCATCGCATTCCTGATGAAGAACTTATGCCCGAAATGTTGACTTTCCTGCTCCTTGGATGCTGCCTGACCTGCTGTGCTTTTCCAGCACCACACTCTTCGACAGTAATACCACAGACAGAGGATAAATGCAGAAGACCCTGAATATTGATGCAATGTTCTGGTTAATAGGGACTGGGGCTCCACTGAGATTTCAGTAAATATCCTTTGACTTGATTGCCTTTGTATTGGATAGATCAACTCTAAGCCCAATGGTAAACAAGGAAAGGCTTTCCTTTGCACTTGCTCACCCAGATGAGGGATTTTCTTTTCATACATGGGAACTTCCGCAGGTGATATGTTCCACGGCTTGGCCAAGCTCCAAGGTCCCATTTCCAATCATTATCACTGAACGTTTTTTTAAAATGTTACAGTGCAGTACAGGCCCTTCAGCCCTCAATGTTGTGTCAATCTGTGAAATTAATCTGATGCCCAACTAATCTACACAGTTCCATTATTATCCATATGTATATCCAATGCCCTTAATGTCGGTGAGTCTACTATTGTTACAGGCAGGTCGTTCCACACCCCAACTAATCTGAGTTAAGAAACTACCCCTGATATCTGTCCTACATCTGTCACCTCTCAATTTAAAGCTATGTCCCATCATGTTAGTTATCACCATCTGACGAAAACGATTCTCACTGTCCACCCTATCTAACCCTCTGATTATCTTATACGTCTCAATTAAGTCACCTCTCAACCTTCTTTTCTCCAATGAGATCAGCCTCAAGTTCCTCAGCCTTTCCTCGTAAGACCTTTCTTCTATACCAGGCAACATCCTAGTAAACCTCCTCTGAACCCTTTCCAAAGTTTCCACATCCTTCCTATAATGCCATGACTAGACTGCACACAATACCCTAGGTCTGGCCTTATCAGTGTCTTGTACAGCTGAAGCATGACCTCATGGCTCTAAAACTCCATTTGCCACTTCTCAGCCCAGCTCTGCATCTTACATATGTCCCTCTGTAACCACGAACATCCTTTGACACTATCCACAACTCTGCCTACCTTAGTGTCATCCCAAATTTACTAACCCATCCAGATCATCTATAAAAATGACAAACAGCCGTGGCCCAAAACAGATCCTTGTGGCACACCACTGGTATCTGAGCTCCAGGATGAATCAGCTAGCCAATTTCTGATCCAAGTTGCTAAATCACCTTCAATCCCAAAACTCCGTATTTTGTACAATAGCCTACCGTGTGGAATGCCTCACTGAAGTCCATATACACCACATCAATTGCTTTACCTTCATCCACCTGTTTTGTCACCTTCTCGAAGAACTTAATAAGGTGAGTTGGGCACGACCTACCCTTCACAAAACTGTGTTGACTATCTCTAATCAAATTAATCCTTTCCATATGATTATAAATCCTATCTCTTATAACCTTTTCCAACACCTTACCCACAACCGAAGTAAGGCTTACTGGCCTATAATTACCAGGCTTGTCTCAACTCCCCTTCTTAAACAAGGGAACATTTTCTATCCTCCAGTCTTCAGGCACTACTCCTGTTGACAATGATGATATAAAGATCAAAGCCTAAGGCTCTGCAATCTCCTCCCTGGATTCCCAGAGAATCCAAGGATAAATCCTATCCGGCCCAGGGGTCTTATCTATTTTTAGATCGTCCAAATTGCTAAAACCTCCTTGTTGTCAACCTCAATCCTATCTAATCTAGTGGCCTGTATCTCTGTATTCTCACTAACATTGCCCTTTTCCGATCTGAATACTGACGAAAAATATTCATTAAGCGATTCCCCTATGTCCTCAGATTCCACACACAACTTTCCACCACTATCTTTGATTGGCCCTAATCTTACTCTACTCATTCTTTTATTCCTGATATACTCTAGTCATTCTTTTATTCCTGAGCTGTTTTGCAGGACTTGCTGTGCTCAAATTCCCTGCCGCATTCTCAATGTTGCAACAGCTCAAGAGTACCTTGTTGGCTGCAAAGAGCTTTGGGATACTCGGCAGTTGTGAAAGATGTTATATAAATGCAAGATTTTGGTTTGTTTCCAAAATAGAATGCTCAGCAACCTAATGGAGGTCTTTAAAATGTGGACGAGGTTTGACAACTTAGTCCAAATCCATCGGCCATGAATAAAAGATAGTAAGAAATATAAAGGAGAGAAGGGCAACTTCAAGAGAGAGCCATCACTCCTAGGGAGCTGGCATGGTTGGTAGTTATTGGGAATAGAGTCTATGGAGAAGGAAGAGGGTTCTCAGGTACAAAATGAACTTGTCAAGAGGAGAAGTAAATAAGTTCAGGGTTGAGGCGAGGGTGGAGGGGAGTTTTGGAGAATGTTTGGTCCATGAGTTAGAAGACGGGATGGATATGACAGAGGCAGCTGCTCGGAGTATCTTGATTGTAGTGGGAGAAATGTCCAGGAGCTGATTGCTGTATTATTCAGTAATTCTCAGAAAGGCATTGCATCTTTCAGACATAGAGCTATATGACATCATGAAGGCGAAAGTAGGATCACAAATAGGCAAAACAGTCCTTCAAGTCTACTCCCCCATTCAATATGATCATGGCTGATCCTTTAAGTCATTGCCATATTCCCAATTTGTTCCCTGTACCCCTCAATGCCTTCAATATATTCAAGCAAGGCCTTCTGTGATAGAGAATTGCACTCCTCTAAGTGAAATATTTCTTCATCTCAAGCCAAAATGGTCTGCCCTGTATCTTGAGACTGTGCCCCCCAACTCTGGTTCTGAACTCTCCAACTAGGGAAGTATTCTCTCTCTTTCTAGTCTATCCTACCATCCCTGGTACCAGCCCAGTGAACCTCTGCTCCTAGTGTAGGACTCCATCACACTTTCATTTAGTCAGTCACTCCAATCAGTCTGTGCATTAGTTTGTCAACTATGTAACAGTAACCCAAGTAATCCCAGAACCTGGATTATATGTAAATCTGAGACTTGCAATGTTATATCTATGTACCTAGATAGTATTGTTCATGAACTTCAAGAAATCTGCCCCAATAGGAACACAGTCTTCATGATTTGTGTTACATGGGCTAACATCTACAAAACTACATTGCATCACTCATTGTATTTGCTGAAATCTCAGTGCAGCACCAGTTCCTATTAACTGGAGCATTGCATCATTACTAAGTGCTCGTACATGAATTGCTAAAAGTTGATTTGCAGGTGCAACTGGTAATCAGAAAGGAAAACAGAATATTGAATTGCTGGAGAAATTGTATTTAAGAGCATGGAGGTTCTGCTGCAATTGTACAAGGTGTTGGCCTGGCTGTACCTGGAGTATTGTGCGCAGTTCTGGTCTCCTTACTTGAGGAAGGATATACTGGCTTTGGAGCAGTGCAGAGGAGGTTCACCAGGTTGATTCCGGTGATGAGGGGGTTAGGAGGAGAGGTTGATCCGCCTGGGGCTAGAATTTAAAAGGAGAGGGGATCTTATAGAAACATAAAATTATGAAAGGGATAGATAAGTTACAGGCAGGCAAGTTGTTTTTGCTGATGGGTGAGACCAGAATTAGGGGGAGTAGATTTAGAACAGAGATGAGGAGGAATTGCTTTTCCCAGAGAGTAGTGTATCTATTGAATTCTCTGCCCAAGGAAGCAGTAGAGGCAGCTTCGTTAAATATATTCAAGACACAGTGGGATGGGTTTTTGCATGGTAGGGAGATTAAGGGTCATGGGGATAATGCAGCCAGGAGGGGCTGAGACAATCAGCCAGGATCTTAATGAATGGTGGAGCAGGCTCGATGGGCCAAATAGCCTACTCCTGACTGTATTACTATGAAGCTATGTATTTATTATTGAAAGTGAGGGTGAAGGAGAGAAGAGAGATATGGTTTAAGAAGACAGCAAAAGAGACAAGCCAAGGGTTTGCTTTACAACCCAGGCTGTCTTAGCTGAAAAGAGCAGGCGTTACCTGTGGCTCATCCAGGTGCTATATCTGTTGCTCTTTTAAGTCCAGGTCCCTTCAACATACAGGAGCAGAAATGAGGTCTGTACGGGGGTGGGGGGGGGGGGTGGGGGGCAGGCAGTGTAGCATCCAGGGTGAGGGAGAGTAATAGTTTTACTGGGGAAAAAAAGTGGTTGAGGTAAATCACAGAGATGAGCTTTTTGGGAGAAGCCAGAGAAGTACAGGAATAGAAGGTTTTACTGACAGGCTGAGGTGGAAGGAGGCAGATACAGGGTAAATACTGTATCAGATCAAAACCTGTAGGGCTGAATGGCCTGCTTCTGCAATTGCACTTAAATGAGAAGGCTATTTTCTCCAAAGAGCTGCAATTTTTTCTGTCATTAGCTTCCAAAGCTTGGACCCTGTGATTTGTTCTGGAATGTTCCAATTGTGTTTAGGCACTGCTACCATTCACAATCAACAAACAGAGGCGTGGTGAGCACTGGCAACAATTATCTTGTTACTTAGGGGATCTTAGTGCCAGAACTACAGTGCACACCACATGAGGAAACAACTTGAAGCACATTCTATTGCTGACTCCCTGTTGTCATTAAGAACAGAGGAATTGTTGTACCAGACGTAGAATGTTAGAATATGTGGCACAGAGGGAGGCCATTCAACCCACTGTCTTACTGCCGGCTCTTTGAAAGAGTTATTCAATCAGCTCCACTCACCTGATTTTGTCCCCCTTACGTGTGTGTGTGTGTGTGTGAGGGGAGGGGGGATTTGTCTTGGTTGAAGATAGCCACTTTTCTGGTCTAACTAGAAGAGTCTTTGTTGAGTAAACAATATAAACTTTATTACATTAGTCCAACGATCTACAGGTTAAAGTATTTGATTTAATTTGATTTATTACCGAGGTGCAGTGAAAAGTGTTGTCTTATATGCTTTACAGGCAGATTATACTATACTTCAGGGTAACAGAATAAAGTGCTGGGTACAGTGTTACAGCTACCAAGAAGGTACAGAGAGAGGTCCATGCAAAAGTCTGATAACAGCTTGGAAGAAGCTGGTCTTGAATCTCTTCACACATGTATACAAACGTTAATATCGTCTGCCTGATGGAAGAGTAAAACTGGGGTGGGAGAAGTCTTTGATTATGTTGGATGCTTTCCCAAGGCAGTGGGAAGTGTAGGTGGAGTCAATGGATGAGAGGCTGGTTTGCCTGAAGGACTGGGCTGTGTTCATGACTCTCTGTGATTTGGTTTGGTCTTGGGAAGAGGAGTTGCCATACCATGCTGTGAAGCATCCAAATAGGATGCTTTCAATGATGCATCCATAAAAATTTGCAAGGGTCTTTATGGACGTGCCAAATTTCCTGAACTTCCGCGGCAAGTAGAGTTTTTTTTTAACCATAGTGTTAACGTGGGTGGACCAGTACAGATTGTTGGTGATCATCACTCCCAGGAACTTAATGCTCTTGGCCACCTCCACCTCAGCTCCATTGATGCAGACAGAGGATGCCCTCCACCCCACTTCCTGAAGTCAATAACCAGCTCCTTCGTTTTGATGACGTTGATGGAGAAATTGTTCACTTTAGGGTCTGTCAGGAGCACATTGGCCTCTGGTCTGTCCCTTGCAAGCTCCTTCTTTACTCTGAGCAACTCAGTGTGACATCAGCACAATCATTAACCCTTTCAGACCCATATATAACAGATTCCAGATTTTGATGTTTAGAATATTTTTCTTCATTTGCTTTTTTAATTCTTTTTGCCAATTTTTACAGTGGCTGTAAAAGGTCTTCATTGGCTGTGGACAACTCTTAGGGTACGAAAGGCACTATGTAAATGTAAATTTTTCTTTCTTTCTCTTACCATAAATCTACGTCATTTAGCTACTAATCCAGACTTGTGAATCTTTCAAAAATAAAAAATAGAAAGTGTTGCAGAAACTCGTGGGTTTGGCAGCATCTTTGGAGAGAAAAACCCAGTTAACATTCCGAGACCAATATGGCTTCAAAGTTTGTTTCCTTCAGTTCGAAAGAAGAATCATAAGACTTGGAATGTTAACTCCGTTTTTCTCTCCACAGATGCTGCCAGATCTGCTGAGTTTTCCCAGCACTTTTTTTATTTGAGATCATTAGCCTTCAGACTCCTTTTTATTTGTGGACGTTTCAGAGTTGGAAGCAACTGGTCATTGCTGGCAGCTATTCACACTGAGATAAACTGATGCAATCATCTCCTGCTCCTCCGAAAGCAAGGACTGTTCTACTTCAGATTGTTCAAAATGGACCAACAGGACAGCTCCAGGTTAAATGATGTTGATCTAAATTATTACTGCAAGTAACTCTCTGAAGGGGGTGACCTCCAGGAATAAAGTGCCCTCCACAATCAAACTGTTTCAATTAAAAAAAAACTCAGGAACAACATTCCAATTTTACTTTTCCTCTTCTATGATGCAAGTTGCTTCTGGCAGAGCCCACAACAATAACAACTTGTATTTACAAAGCTCCTTTTAAGTGAATAAATCATCCAAAGGATGATTATCAACCACAATTCAACACCAAGCCGCATCAGACACGTCGGAGGTCTGAGGAGCCTTCTTGATGGTAGAGGGAGCCGGGAAGATTTAAGGAAGGGAATTCTATAGCTTGGCACCTGGGCATCTGACGGCCTGGTTGCTACATTAGAGCAAGAGGCCGGAACTAGCGGGATGCAGAGATTGCAGAGTGCTGTTGGTCTTGAGGAGGTTTCAGAGATAGGGAGAGGGATAGGAAGGATTTGAAACCAAGGCTGGATATTTTAATGGGGGTGTTGCTGGTGCAGGAGTGAGTGTGGGTCTGCAGGTGTAGGGTTGTTGGCATGGATACGCAGGCCTCAGAACAATGTAGAAGGTACCACCCAAGACCTGTTCACACCCACCCATCTGTGCAAAAATAAAATGCATAAAGGTACAATGCAATTAAAAGAACTAGCCGTGCACAACAAAATTTTACAGGGAGTACCGCTGTGAGTTACGATATGGGCTGGATGTGTAGAGGTTGACGGTAGCTGCAAAGTAGGAGGCTGGAAATAAGACTGAATGTAACAACATCAAGCCTCAAGTGTACCATATGGTCTCTCTCAATCTCCTTTGAGCCACCCAGAGGGCTGAATGAGGCCAGGAAGCAGAGGCAGGCAGTCTTTCCCCTGAGGATCCCACAGAATGTCAGCGTGTGGATGGCTACTTTGGCCAGGTCTGCAAGTTCTTTTTTGGCAGTGGATCCATTCCGTTATCCTTCACCCCACCCCCAAATCAGAAAGCTGTGACTTCGGTACAAAGTTTTGGTTGGTACATCTGCCACAATAATGAGGACATGTCACATTGTCTCCTGAATGAGATACTAAACCTTGGTCCAAGCTGCTGTTTGAAGTGAAGGTGAAATTGCCAAGGCTCTATTTGAAGCAGTGCTGGGAAGTTCTCCCTGTCGTCCTGCCCAAAACATGTCCCGCGACTAAATAATACTAATCTATCATTTGGGTATTGATGAAGAAGCCACGTTTTGTCAAAGATTTTCATCTTGCACTCATGGCAAAAATTTGTAAGAATACCAAATGACATACCAAAAACTGAATGAGAAGAGGATGCTGATTGATTGGCATGTGCTCTGATGAGGACAAATGAAAAGCACCAATAAAATCCTTCTCTTTGTACAACAACACTCAAATTCTGTTCCACCAAATGAAAGTCTGGTCATGAATAGATTGCTGTTAGTGGGATCTTGCTGCACACAGTTTGCCTACAATGCTTCAAAACTGTTATTGAGCATAACCCTTTGAAAGATGCACAGACATTGGAAGTGCAAGCACTTTTTTTTTCCCCAAAGCTTAGTCAAATTTTGGGTTGTAACTTTGACCAGCCCCATCCTTGTGCCAGTTCTGTGGTAACTTGGACCCCCCGTCTGATGAACTGTATGTGGTTGTATTTTTTTAGGTCGCAGCTGGTATCTGACTCTTCTCAGTTCTAACGACAAACAGAGAGAAGTGGCTCATCTTATTTTCGTGTTGGGACAAGTGGCACATCCAGGCAACCTCTGTCTAACGTTCAGGCACAAACTGTCTGGAGACTCTGTTGGCAAGATCCAGGTCTTTGTGAAGAGGAATGGCAGATACGGGCATGTCCTCTGGGAGAGGAACAGAGGGCACAGCTGGAGGACCAGTCGGTTCACATTGAAAGGACCAGGTCTCGAGAGTGTGAGTATTGGTTGCTTTAATAAGAGTGCGACTTTCAAATCCTGACTCAACCTTGCAAAAAGTCTTTTGTGAGTGACAGCCATGTTACAGTACTTGAGCTGGCACCAACTCCTCAGTGCGCCAGTTGTGTCCAGCCGAATCCCAAGGCAGAGAGACCATTTTCCCAAATTCTGGGATTGAGGGTTATTTTCATAGCTGTGTGCAATGAAAGAAGAGACAAATCGATGATCAAATGGGCTACAGACCACAAAATGAAAACCTTCACTGGTCTAGGATGCTCCACAAATGCCCCTTTCTTAATAATGGGGAAATCCATCAGTGCAAAAAACAAGGCTAAAGTATTTTCATCCATCTTCAGCCAGAAGTGCTGAATGAATGGTTCATCTCGGACCCCACCTGAGCACCCAGATACCAGCATTCAATTAATTTCTAGAGTCAGAGTTGTACAGCATGGAAACAGATCCTTTGGTCCAACTTGTTCATGCCGATCTTAAATTAATCTTGTCTCATTTGCTAGTATTTGGTTCATATCCCACTAAACCCTTCCTATTCATGTACCTATCCAAATGTCTTTGACATGTTATAGTTATATCAGCCTCCACCACTTCCTCTGACGGCTCATTCCATACATGCACCACCCTCTGTGTGAAAATGATCATCCTCCTGTTTCTTTTAAATCTTTCCCTTCTCACCTTAAACCTGTGCACTTTGGGCTCCCCTATCCTGGGAAAAAACATTAGTTATTCACCGTATCTGTGCCCCTAATGATTTTATAAAACTCTTAAGTCAACCCTCAGCCTCTGACAATCCATGAGAAATCACCCAGCCTACTCAGCCTCTCCCTAAAGCTCAAGCTCTCTAACCCAGGCAACAGCCTTGTAAATCTTTTCCGAACACTTTCAAGTTTCACAACAGCTTTCCTGTAACAGGGACACCAGAATTGAACCTCACTCCAGCTGAAGGCTATGGGTCCTGACAACATTCTTGTAATCGCATTAAACACTTGTGCCCCAGACTTCGCCACAGCCCAAGCCAAGCTGCTCCTGTAGTTACAATACTGGTATCTACTTGGGACTGTGGGAATTGGCCCTTGTGTATCCTATAGACAAACAGCAGGACAAATCCAACCCAGTCAATTACCATCCTGTTGGTCTACTCCAAAGTATCACCATGTGGTTGAAGATGTTGTCAACGGTGTTATTAAAGGTGCACTCAACAATAACCTGTGGTTGTTGGAGGTCAGTCATCTCAGCTCCAGAACATAGAATCCCATTTGGCCCATTGAGTCCACACTGAACTTCCAAAGAGTGTCCCACTCAAACCCTATAAGCCTACATTTTCAATGGCTAATCCACCTAACCAGCACATCTTTGGACTGTGGGAGAAAACCCACACAGACTCAGGGAGAATGTGCAAACTCCACACAGACACCCAAGGGTGGAATCGAAGCTGAGTTACTGGTGCTGTGAGGCAGCAGTGCTAACCACTGAGCTACAGTGCCATCCGAGGGACTTCTCTGCAGGAGTTCCTCAGATTCCTTCGCCCAACCATCTTTACCTACTTCGTCAATGACCTTCCTTTCATCATGAAGTCAAAAGTGCGGATATTTGCTAATGAGCGTGCAATGTTCAGCACCATTCGCTATTCCTCAGATACTGAAGCAGTGCATGGTCAAATGCAACAAGATCTGGACAGCATTCAGGCTTGAGCCGACAAGTTACGTTTGCTGCACACAAGTGCTTGGCAATGACCATTTCCAAAAGGGGGGAATCCAACCACCACCCCTTGACATTCAATGCCAGTGATAGGTTTGGGGGAGCAGGCAGGTAGAAGATGCTTTTGCACTCCATTAGAATTTCAAAGGGCACAGAAACTGGGATGAAATTTATCTCTGGGCCAAGTTGACTTGTCAAGTACCCATTGCTCTCATCAGTTGAGATATACAACTTCCTTTATTTTAATAGAATGGCTACAATTCAGCAAATCACCTCCATACATTATAGCAGGGAAACAGCGTAAAAGTTCACTCGAGTAATTTTGTTGAGTGGGTTTGAGGGCATTCACAGTCTGCGCTGCTTACACTCACACCCAGTTCCAGAGGCAGCAGCTGTGTGTGTTTTTCATGGGTGACCCTCAGCTGTTGCCCAGAAAACCACCTCCAAGTGGTTTCATGTTGCCTCTGATGGAAAGGCAGATATGATCTATCCTGCAGGGTCATACTGTATCTGTTCTAGCTGTTGCAGTTGGAGGCAAACCTCAAAGTCAGTACGGGTTACACAAAATGCAAATTTGCAAAGAATGCACATACAGAGAGAAGGCAAAACAAGACCTTTCCCAGTCCCACTATAAGGCTTAAGCTGCTGAATGTTCCAGTATTGAATGCATGCTGCTGTACAAGATATTTTCATTCATAACAACAACCGTGTACATTTATATGGTGCATTTAATGTATTATTTAGAATTTCCCTGCTCAAAAGACAGTGGGTGCAGAATCATGGAATCCCTAAAGTGCGAAATCAGGCCATTCAGCCCACCCACATCGACTCTCCAAAAAGCACCCAACCAGACCTACCCACCCACCCCTGCATTTCTCATTGCTAATCCATCTAACCTGCACGTCCCCGAGTACTGTGGGCAATTTAGCATGGCCAGTCCACCTAACCTGCATTTCTCTGGACTGTGAGAGGAAACTGGAGCACCCGGAGGAAACCCATGCAGACACGGGGAGAATGCACAAATTCCACACAGACAATCGCCTGAGGGTGGAATCGAACCCGAGTCCCTGGTGCTGTGAGGCAGCAGTGCTAACCACTAAGCCACCATATTGCCCTCATTAAATACTTTTCAATCTTTGAATATTTTTAAAATAGAGTAGTCCTTGATTACTCAGGGGATAAAGATTCTCAGGGAAATGTGGGAATGTTGAATTGAAGTTCAAACCAGATCAGCCATGATCATATTGAATGGTGGAGCAGGCTCGAAGGGCTGAATGGCCTCCACTTGTTCCTTTTTTAATATATTTGTAATTTGAGCTACAAAAAATGGAATTTAAAAAGCTTAGCCACAGAGTTAGTTTTCACAGATCAACTTAAAGTAGGAGGGAGAGTTAAAGGTCAGGAGAGGTTTGTGGAATGAAGTGCAGCATAGGACTGGGACAGTGTGCCAGTGGTTGTCAAGGGATATCAGGGATCCACAAGAAATGGGAATTGAAGAACTATAGAATTCTGGGAGGGTTCAGGACTTGGAACACCTTATGGAGACAGGGAAGGAGTGAGGCCTGGGAGAGATTTGAATGGATGGAATTTAAATCAAGGTCACCTAAGGTCATAGCGATGTACAGCATAGTCATTAAAAAAAAATCCCAGGGTCCCAGTCAAAGATGAGCAGGCTAGTTTTAGGAGCAAATAAGTGCAGATGCTGGAATCTATTGAAAACAAGAAATGCTGGAGATCACCCATGACGCTAAATGTTTAAAATTGAGATGACTGTTTTTGGTTTCAGCAGGCTAGTTTTTCTGGTTTCTCAGCCCATCATTTTTCTCTTGACCAACACCACCCAAACAGTCAATGGATATTATTGGGTTAAGTCCCACTTCAGCCACATCTCCTTGAATATCAGAACAGAATCAAGGGGCTACTTGGCCCATCTCTATAAGCTTTTTAAAAATAATATAAATGCTGATTTTGAGATTTTGCCATGCAACAAATTAATTGCAGATTTATCCACAGCTACAGTGACTAATTTCAAGCGTGCGTCATTTGAAGAGGTTGGAGATGTCCGGAGGCCAGGAGAATTGTTCTATGAATGTTGTCTTTTTTAAATAAAGAGACAGACAAAAATCAGAGGCAGCCGCACTGTGACAGAAGGGTTGAGCAACATTGCCTCTGGCTTTGCCGGAGCCAGGTCACAGATCTTGTAGATTGGCAGATTTCCAGTTCACACAAGTTTGTAATCTTTGTTGCTTATCAAAAACGCCAAAGGAAATATCACACTATTAACATGCATGTTTCAGAGGAAACATTCCTACGCAAGCTTGATAAATGTTTTTTTTCTTATCCTGAATCTAACTCAGTGCAGTCTGGTGAAACATCAAAGCTGCCTATTCCCACAGATATTGGTGCAAACATTGGTTGTGGATCAGATGTGACTGAAAGTATGATAACTTGACATGCGGGTGCCTGCTCCAACTTTGTGTAATTCTTCCATTTGGAATCAACCCTACATATGTTAGGTCAGGTATTCAAACTAGCTGCTGTAACAAGAGTTACCATCGACTGGTAAGGAGCTGGTCACATGATGCAGTCACCTCCGGAAGTTGTCCAGATGAGCCCCTGAGGGGAGTGGTTTTCAGAGTGGAGGAAACATCATTAAGGAGGACGAGCTAATCATTGATTTAACCAGTGGTGTCCAGTAATTGCAATCCAGTCTCCTTACACAATAACAGCCTGTATTAACATCCACACAGTACAGACACAGTGGACCAAGCTGCCTGCTGAGGCTGCTGCATCATTCAGTTCAACTGTAGTTGACCTTAGCCTCCAACACCACCCTTCCACCATCTCCCCTGGACCTTGATTCACTGAGGGACTGGAAATTGATCAATCCCAGCCTTAAACACACTGAACAAAAGAGACTCCACCACCACTGATCATGCTAAAGATTCACAACCCTTTTGAGTGAAGTATTTCCTCACCTCAGTCCTGAATATTTGGTCCCTTATTGTGGACCAGGGTTTTCAGATTGTTTCCTCTGGTGGGGCAATATCTCAGCATGTACACTATCCAAAATCTTCAGAATCTTGTACGGTTTGTTCTTCTAAACTCCAAGATATTGGAAAATGATCAGATTTGATCTGACATGGAGCCACAGAATGTGGTTGAAAGCAAAGAATTGGTCTTAAGGATCATGTTAAAAGCAGGGAGAGAGTTAGAGATTGGGAGATGTTTGTGGACTGAGTGTCACCAGGCAAAAATTGACATCAGATCAACAGAGCAACAAGGCAGGGGACTAAAAACTTGATTAAAGAGGTGGAATTTCAAGCCTGTCTTATAGGAAGAGAGGGTAGAAAGTCAGAGAGGTTCTGGGAGGGAATTCTAATGCTTAGGGTCAAGACAGCTGAATTCAGAGCTGTCCGGTAGAGGTTGAAAGAGGTAGACCAAGCCAGAATTAGACAAATGCAGTTCTCACAGGGTTGCTGGGTTAGGGGAGGCTGGAGTGAATGTAGACATTTTCAGATACCAGTGCTCAGATCCAGGCCCTGGGACATGGGAAGGATCTGGGCTTTCGAGTGCTGCAGTGCTTTGGCACGTGCGTTGGCAGTGGGACCATGGATCTGGGCCAGGAGCATCATGAGGGGCATGTGATTTCCACCCTGTTCCCTATTGAGTTTCTCCAGGATTTTAAGTTTATTTCAGATTTCCAGCATTTGCAGTATTTTGCCTTTGTCATGAGATGACAACGATATCAGATTAGCTCATTTTGTTTTGTTAAGATGCTGTCAATTCTTTGCGTTTTGCATTAATAATGTGTTATAACCAAGACCTATGTAATACCTTCCATGTGAGGTAAACAGAGAGAGTGAGTTGGGAACCACTTGAGAGTTATTGAATATAACTCCTATTTTGCAGTGATCCCTGCTGGAAATTGGTGATGTAGCTGTTGCATTTGTGCTCAACTGAGTATCCCCTACAACCTGACACTGGAGGATAGGCTTCCCACTTGCATTTATGTTGCACCTTTAACATAGCAAACCTCCCCAACACAGTTCACAGAAGTCTTGCCAAAGAGGAATTGAGAGTGAACTCTGGGATCAAAGGCCATGTTCTCAGCACTTTGTGAATCTGTGGAATACTTTACAAAGGGCTGCTGAGGAACTCAATCAGGGTGATGCAGCAGTAGAATAGTGGAAGATATTGAACTGAGGCCAAGGGCTGACTGACTGGGATTTCTCAGCTCCCAGAGGAAATTCCCAAGGCAACATGTCCAAATGGACATGATACAAATAGAGAAACCATCTAAATACTACAGTTCCCAGCAAGTATGGCAGCATGGGGGCAAAAGAGCAGTGGTTAGTGCCCTGAGGTCTTCCTCTGTAGAGAGCAGGGCTTTAAATCAAGGGTTGTGGGGTAGAGCATAAGTCAGCCTTTTCTGTCTCAGTGTGTTACCTACTGAAGGTTCAAATCATGTTGAGGTCTGCACTGACTGCTTTTTCCATCTGCTGCCCTGCAAGGTATCTGATTGGATCTTCTGATGCTGAAGCCAACAACATCCTTTCTGTTTTACTGGCATGTGCCCTCTTTAGTATCCAACGGTACATCCAGGTAAATGAGTAAGGACAGATAATGTGGAGAAGATGACAAGCCTGAACTTCATGAGGCCTTAAGCCGTAAGAGCTGAAATAGGCCATTCAGGCTTTTGAGTCTGCTCCACCACTCAGTACTGATCTCATATTCCTCAACTCTACTTTCCTGCCTTTACTCCATGTACTTTGATTCCCTTCCTGATTAAAAATCTGTCTATCTCAGCCCTGATTATGGCTTGACTCAACCTCGATAGCCCCCGCTTTAAAGAATTCCACAGATTCTCTATCCTCTGAGGGAAGAAATTCCTCCTCATCGCTGTCTTAAATGTGTAACCCCTGAATCTGAAATGATTCCCTCTGGTGCTAGATTCTCCCACAATGGGAAGCAATCTTTCTGCACCTAAACTGTTGAGTCTTGTGTGTTTCAATAAGGAACGCTGCAGAGAATGACACACCTTTTCACTTGGTGGACCAACTGGGGAATACTTGAAGCTTGCTGATTTTTATGGGATCTATGAGGAGAGAAAACCTCTTTGAAATAGTTTCATAATCATGCTCCCCCCACACACCTTCCCGAGTATCACAATTCAGCACTCAAAGAGTTAACTTCTTTGGTGAGAAATATTCTTGAAAAGGAGAAAGGTAACTCTGGAAGGCTGGTAATATAAAGTGAGACAAAATGTAATTCAAACAGCGAGACCGTGTTAATCTGAAATGCATAGTTTTGCAGATTAGCTTCAAAGTGGATGTGCAGCTGTGAGAAATGAAGGCAAGCACTCATAGAAACTGGTTTAGAAAGAAATACGGGGCTCAGTCAGCTTCAGTCAACAGGTTTAACATTCGCACCCATTCTCTAACGCTCCTTCTCTTGCTTTCTCCTAGATCATCTTCAAAGGAGTGCGCGAGAGGAAGATAGGAGAAATCAGCCTGGACGATATCAACCTGCAGAATGGCCACTGTTCTGGGAAAGCTCTGCGACAGTGGTAAACCAAGGAGAGCCATTTATGGAAGAACTCCATCTCATTCCCCCATGACCCCCCACCTGTGTGAGGGATGGTCACGAGGGGAGAGATTAAACAGCAGGTTGCCTTTCTCTTTGCTAAAATTGCACAGAGGAGCCAAATCTAGCCGGACAAAGCCCCCTGAGGGCACAAGAACTTCAAATGAGCTCAGTGTTTCTACTAAAGTTTACCCTGTATGAGTCTGTGGTCCCTCAGTAAGAACGTGACTATGAAATCTCCATTGTTTAAGAGGGGCTGAATTGAACACCATTTCTTTACAAAACAGCTAATTAATCAAGATGTCACTACATAACCCAGGATAACAATGTGTGGCTTAGCTGGATGTTAATGTTTACCTGAAACCCGTGAATCGGTTCAATATCTAGGTTCAATCCTGCTGAATGAACATTTCCCAAATCCTATGCCTCAGACATGAGGCTTCTCAAATTACCTGAATTTTGTGCCATACCACTGCCAATGCCATATTTGATTGACTACCCTTTTCAGGGAAGAGGGAGTGGAGAGAACCTCTTTCGAGTCTCACCGAGGAACAATTAAAATGACTCTCCCTCTTCTTTTCCCCTTTCCCAACACCACTGGCAAACATCACAGGAATCCTGTGCTGCTCTCAGTTGTAATGCTATCTGTCTCATTACAGGCATGTAGCTATGGGGATTTCTGTTAAATTACTCCCACTTACGTTTCAGCTGAAGCTAAAAAGGTATCTCAATCCCCACATCCCCTGCCCCCTCCATATCAAAATACATTTGCAACAACAGGAAAGCACTATTGTCAGCGTTAGTGGGTGAGTTGATCATTTTACAGTTACGTATCTCACCTAGTCCTGATGTTGTGTGGGCAGTTGATTAAAGTCCCCATAACCACCCAAAAATGTACTGAATGTAAATGAATTTGTAATGTTTAAGGGCGGTCATCTAACTCTATTTAACATTAATGTTTTTTTTCTGATTTGAGTATTTACTGAAATTGTCTGTATTTGTCAAGGCGCTCCATGGTACTATATATAACATTGCAGGGAAGTATTGTCTTGTGCTGTGTTTTTCTACAAGCTTTTGCAGGCAGCTATTGAGAAGGTTTGTAGCAGTGCTTTATAAGATGGCAATGCGAACAAATCAGAATGTGCAGCTTTTGTAAGGCCACAGAATCATTGCTACAAACCCAGAAAATAAACAGTAAGCGCGCTTTTTTAAAAGTTTCTGTAATGCAATAATTTTTTAAACTGATTTTTGTTCTATCAAGGAGAAGCATGATATATTCAAATCACGATGGCCCTTGTTCTATAATCAGGATGCAGGGAACCGGTCATGGATGACTAGGTGGAATCACTCATTTTGATTTTGTTTTAATTTAGAGTTAAACAAACCTCCCATTAAGTTATATTACAGCAAAACTGCGACCTTGCCTCTCCTCCACATTCTCACCACTACTTATAATAGTGGCTTGAGAATGGGAATATTCAAGTCAGTGTGGTCATTCTGCGAATGTGTTCCTTTGTTAGCCTTTTGTCTGTTTTTAGTAAGTTATGTTAAACAATACTCATAACAGTGTTGAGTGACACTTATTCAGAGGTCACTATGATTCTTTTGCCATTATACAATGCTTGTATTGTCTAGTGTCAGTGATTATTTTCTGTCCTCATATTTTATTAGTAAATCATTTGTCCTGAGTATATAGTCATTCTCCCACTTAACTTGCTCGCCGTCAACTGATCCATGAAATATGATTGGCCAGAATATAATGACAATCTATGAATGTTCACCACAAACTGTTAGTGACTAGTAACGATAATTAGTACAAGCAGGAATGGCATTTCTTTACAAGCTGACAACCAAACGTTATCTTTTGTTTTAAACTTGTCATTACTTGATAAAGTTATTCTAGACACCAGAGGGAATTCAGGAAAAAAAAGGTGCTGTTTTCATAATAAAACCGACTTGTGCAAAGATGCCTGGTCTCATCGTTGTAAGGGTGATTCAGTAATTACCTTCAGCAATTGCTGAATAGTTTGCCCAAACAACAGATCCTTTGATTGCCTGGATTATATGGGGAAATAAAACATGGAATATTTCTATGACATTCTGAATGCAGCAATCTTCGTTCTCTCATATTATTAATAACAAACTATTGCTTCACATGGAACTACCAGCATATCTCTGACAAAGTGGAATATTGTCAGAATGAATTTATAATGTTAAGGGCTGGTGAATCACTCTATTCAACATTTGTATATTTTTTCTGATCAAGTATTTACTGAAATTATCTGTATTTGTCAAGGCACTCCATGGTACTGTGTATAACATTGCAGGGAAGTATTGTCTTGTGCCATGTATTTCTACAGAATACAAGATCATTCAGCTAACTACCATTCCTCTAGTCTATTTTCTGGCATCGATAAAGTGATATGGAAGGTGTCATCAACAATGCTATCACTTGCTCACTACTAACATGCTCCTTTTGGCTTCCACCAGAGCTACCTGGCTTTAAACCACACTATGACTTTGGTTCAAACACAAACAGCTGAATTGCAGAGTGACTGATCTTGACATCAAGGTAGCATTTGCCTGAGAGTGTTTTCTCAAGAGGTCAAGTGAAATTAACACAACAGGAATTGGAGAAAGCTGGATGGAGCCATATCTGGCATAAAGGGAAATGAGCTTGATTGTTGCAGGTCAATCATCTCAACCCTAGCACATCACAGGAGGAGTTCTTCACAGTAGTGTCCGAAGCGCAAACATCTTCAGTTGATTCAATGATCTTACTTTGTTCAGAAGGTTAGAAATTGGGAAATGTTTACTGATGATTGCATCCTGTTCAGCAATGACTCCTCAGATGTTGAAGCAGTCCATGGCCATGTGCAGCAAGACCTGGCCAATGACCAGGCTTGGGCTGATAAGTGGCGAATAACATTTCCATGACATAAGTTGAATAAGAGAATCTAAGGAGCTTTCCTTGAAATTCAATGGCATCACCATCACTGAAGCACCCACTATAAATATCCTGGGCATTACCATTAACCATAAACTGAATTAAGTTAGCCATATAACACAGTGGCTACAAGAAGAGGTCAGAGGCTAGGAATACTGCACTGAATAACTCACTTGCTCATTGCCAACGCCTCTCCACCATTTAAAAGGCACAAATAAGGGATGTAATGGAATACTTCCTGCTCATCTGCATGAATTTATCACTAACAACACTCATGAAGGTTGACACTATCCAGGCCAAAGTAGCTCACTTAATTGGTACCTTTACAAACCCTACTCCCTTGCCGCAAACCCAGAGTTATTCAATTAAGATTTGAACGCTGGCGTTAGGGTCACTGAGAATATTTGAAGAAACTGGGAGAAGGGTCTTCCTAATCAATAATCACCCTGCAATCCTGAGATTCAGGGAATTCCAATAACTGTACTGAGTAACTGCAGACACAAGCATATTTGACAAGGAGCATAAGGTATATGTGGTGACTGGCAGATTAATGTTGACTTTCCTGCTCCTCAGATGCTATCTGACCAGCTGTGCTTTTCCAGCTCCACAACTATTGACTCTGGAGTCCAGCATCTGCAGTCCTTACTGTCTCTCTATATAATCTTTCTGAAAGTAGGATGACTCCATAGCTTTCTAAGTCCACAAGCTGAACTGTTCCTGCATTGTTGTACAGATCCAAATTCCAGCTGTGTCTTTTCAATGAGGTACACATTGAGGGGATGTCTTTTCATTACTGAGTTACGCACAAGTTCAGTTTCACATTAGGGGAGCAGCAAGCGTGTTACCAAATATCCATCACAGCGAGCAGATGGAAGAAATCAGGAGGTATATAGATGTACGAACAAGGGGAAAGTGAGGACTGCAGATGCTGGAGATTAGATTCGAGAGTGTGGTGCTGGAAAAGCACAGCTGGTCAGGCAGCATCAGAGGAGCAAGTGAGTCGACGTTTCGGGCATAAACCCTTCAGGAATTGGGAGGAGTAGGCCAAGGAGTCTGAAAGATAAATGGGAGGGGGCTGGGGGTGGGGGGGGGGGGGGGGGAAGGTAGCTGGGAATGTAATAGGTAAATGCAGGTGGAAGGTGATGGTGACAGGGCGGAGTGGAGGGTGGAATGGATAGGTGGGAAAGAAGTTGGACAAGTCGGACAGTTCAAGAGGGCGGTGCCGAGTTGGAAGTTTGGATCTGGGATAATGAGAAAACTAGTGAAATCGACATTGATGCTGTGTGGTTGGAGGGTCCCAAGGTGGAAGATAAGGTGTTCTTCCTCCCGGTGTCAGGTGGCTAGAGATTGGTGGTGGAGGTAGCCTAGGATTTGCATGTCCTTGGTGGAGGAGGAGAGGGAGTTTAAGTGGTCGGCTTCAGGGTGGTAGAGTTGTTTAGTGCGTGTATCCCAAAGATGTTCCCTGAAATGTTTCACGAGTTGGCATCCTGACTCACCAATGTAGAGGAGACCACATCCAGAGCAACGGATACAGTAGATGAGGTGCTTGGAGGTGCAGGAAAATCTCTGCTGGATATGGATAGATCCTTTGGGGCCTTGGATAGAGGTGAGGGGGAAGATATGGGTGCAGGTTTTACACCTCTTGGGGTAGCAAGGGAAGGTGCAGAAGATAGAGGGTGGGTTGGTGGGAGGTGTGGACCTAAAGAGGGAGTTGCGGAGGGAATGCTGATAGGGTTGAGAAGGGAAATATATTTCTGGTGGTGGGGTCTGACTGTAGGTGGCGGAAATGGCAGAGGATGATGCGTTGTATCCAGAGGTTAGTGGGGTGGGGTTCAAGGACAGAGGTGCAGGAAATGGAGGAGATGCGCTGGAGGGCATTGTTGACCACGTGGGAGAGGAAATTGTGGACCTTGAAGTAGGAGGCCATCTGGGATGTTCTGGAGTGGAATTGGTGCTCCTGGGAGCAGATGCAGCAGAGGCGGAGTAATTGGGAGTAAGGGATAACATTTTTAAGGGGGGGGGGGGGGGAGGAGAAGGTGGGAGGAAGTGTAGTCCAGATAGCTGTGGGAGTCGGTGAGTCTGTAGTAGATGTCTGCGTTGAGTTGGTTGCTGGAAATGGAGAAGTCCAGGAAGGGGAAGGAGGTGTCTGAGATGGTTTAGTTGAACTTGACGTCAGGGTGGAAGGTATTCATGAATTTGATGAACAGTTCAACCTCCTCGTGGGAGCAGGAGGTGGTGCCGATACAGTCATTCATGTAGTGGAGGAAAAGGGGAATGTTGCTGGTGTAACTGCGGAAGATGGACTGTTCCATGTACCCAAAGAGGCAGGCACAGCTGAAGCCCATGCAGGTGTCCATGGCTACCACTTTGGTCTGATGGAAGTGGGAGATTCAAAGGACCAGTTCAGCCAATTGAATGTGTATGTTGGAGGAAGGGAAGGATACTAGTTGATTTTGAGGGAGGGGAGGCTGGGAGAGGATGAAATGGAGAGCTTGGAGGCCTTCGTCATGGCAGATATACAAACAAGGTCTAATATTGAGAATTAGTCAGTCGCAGTCGGTATAAAGCATTAATTGACAGGAAGCATAGGTTCAAGCAAGCCCCACCTGCTCCAGAGGTGTGTAATAACACCTCTGAACATATTGATCAGAAAAATATCTAAGTCATTAATTAAGTGAGGACAAAAGGGCATTCTGGCCTAAAAGTTAAAGTGAATGCCTTTACAGATTTGGAAAGAAATAGTTTAAAATATCATCCTCCACCTTCATCAGAGAGAACAGCCTCCAGCTTCTCTAAGTGCACATGTGGAACCTCCACCGAAGTGCATTAAATGTAGTTGCTAGTGTCATGAAACACAGCTTCTGTTATTTGGTGTAGCAAAATAACTTCTAATAACAATGACCCAAGATTTGCAGTTGCCAATCTGATAGCATTCCTGGTCATTACTATGAAAAACTGAGAACAATTTTTAGTGCCTGTACATTTTTGTATCTAATGATAGACATCTGGAAGTTGCTGATCGTAGCACCCTATTCCTCAATAGTGCTTTGTTGCAGTCTTTGCATACAGTCAAGAGAGTAATTCCATATGTATTTCATGTTTTGACAGTATTCTCACTGTAAAAAAACATTGACAATGTTTGACTTGTGCATTGAGGTATAACGGAGTTTCTTAATAGTCTGTTAATTACAATTGAACCTCTCTGAATAATTGCATTTAATATTTTTGGCTGCCATTCCTTAATAATATTTAAAGGTTCAATGTTTTTAAAATAATAAACATACTTTTTTTCAAAATTTTTGATATTCCCATTTTTACCTGATTCTTATATAAATGTCCCAATCTTTTCTACTTCATGGTTTTTAACTTCCTAGTTTATGGTCAGTTAAAGTTATGGTGGGATTGGGATGGTGTAAAACCCAAAGTTTTGTGAGTGTTTCTCCCCCCAAGGTTAATGAAGAGCACTATTCCTCCACCACTACTTGCAAAGTTTCAGCCAAGACCTTGGCTAGACCAACTGGAATTACCAGCTGATGTGCTACTCATCTTGTGATGGGGAGGGTCAAAATTGAACAGAAATAGATCCCCATGAACATGGGGCATTAATCAATTAGATTAGATTAGATTACTTACAGTGTGGAAACAAGCCCTTCGGCCCAACAAGTCCACACTGACCCGCCGAAGCGCAACCCACCCAGACCCATTCCCCTACATCTAACACTACGGGCAATTTAGCATGGCCAATTCGCATAACCTGCACATTTTTGGATTGTGGGAGGAAACCAGAGCACCCGGAGGAAACCCACGCAGACATGGGGAGAATGTGCAAACTCCACACAGAGAGTCACCTAAGGCGGGAATTGAACCCGGGTCTCTGGTGCTGTGAGGCAGCAGTGTTAACCACTGTGCCGCCCCAATCTGATGCCAAACTTTATATTAGTGCCCCCAGCTCTCCCCATTTTGTCTCTTTTTTAGATAGACCTTATCTGCTTGTTTACAAATACTGAAATAAATACTTTTCTAAACAACCAGTATATAGAATGTCTCAATTAAAAAAAAATGCATTCCAGTGATTCAAACATTAAAAATCTCCAGTCACTAAGATTCAGGATTACATCGTTGATGTGGATTCTTTCTCAAGGTTGCACTTTAGTTAATTAAAACACACTAATTAAAATACTAACAGTAACATCACAGGGTGAAAGATATCTGTTGGCTAAACACTTACTCCTCACAACACTAGTTCCTTATTAGAGTGCAGTTCAAAGTCCAGAATTGATTTCATCCTAACCTGATAATCCTTGCTGTGCTCAAACAAGTTACATTTTCCCAATGGTAATCATGATTATGGGAACAGAAAGCTCACACAAAGCTTCCATTGTTCACTGTG